>NW_022436946.1:48896855-49049355 GCF_009761245.1 Sapajus apella
CCTCCTCCTCCTCCCCCTCCTCCTCCTCCTCCTCCTCCTCCTCCCCCTTCTTTTGAGATGGAACTTTGCTCTGTTGTCCAGGCTGAAGTGCAATGGTGCAATCCTGGCTCACTGCAACTTCTGCCTCCTAGGTTCAAATTATTCTCCTGCCTCAGCTTCCCCAGTATCTGGGATTATAGGTGCCTGCCATCACGTCTGGCTAATTTTTTAGTAGAGATGGGGTTTCACCATGCTGGCCAGGCTGGTCTCTAACTCCCAACCCCAGGCGATCCACCTGCCTCGGCCTCCCAAAGTGCTGGGATTACAAGCGTGAGCCACCATGCCCAGCCAGGAGCTGCTGCTTTTTACGGAACATCTAATGAGAAGCTTTTCTTATTGCTATCTTGTACTTTCGGAAGAGTGTTTTATGGTTTCTTTTTACTACTTGGAAGGATGGATTATGCCTTTGGGTAGTTATTTCCTTTAATATATAGATGTGTTGGACACATAGATGAAAGAAGAATTTAAATTAGAAAGTACTAAGTAGAAGGAGTTTGTCCATTGTTATACAGAAATTAAACCACGAAAATAAAATCTTCATATTGGAACTTCAAAGCCTCACTGTCTAGTCTATGTTCTTTCATGCTCAGATCTTAACATCTAACATTTCTGTTAGTTCACTCTAATGGTAGACTAAATGTTCTAACTACCATTAGAATACCCCTTCTATATGGTGAGGATGGGTAGAGAGGAGTTAATTTGAAAGTTATACATGTTCTATGGTTTAAAGAAAAGGAACGTAGATGAGTAGAAAGTAGAAAATTTTCTTTTTTAATTTTTTATTTGATGTATTTATTTATTTTTAGAGACAGGGTCTCAGTCTGTTGCCCAGGCTGGAGTGCAGTGGCAAGTTCCTAGCTCACTGTAGCCTTGAACTCCTAGGCTCAAGCAATACTTCCCTGTTGTATCAGCTCTCTAAGTAGCTGGTACTGCAGGCACACAACAACATGCTCCACTAATTTTAAAATTATTTTTTAGTTTTTGTAGACATGGGAGTCTCACTTTGTTGCCCAGGCTAGTCTCAAACTTCTGGCTTTGAGTGATCCTCCCACCTCAGCCTTCCAAAGTGCCCATTCCTGATTTTTTCCTCTCCAAAATTGTTCTTTCTTCTAGAAGAGTTCTATGATGTATAAAAATGCACATGCACACCCATATGTTCACATAGGATTTATCTTAAAGTTTGTGCATTTGTTATTGTGGTTAATATTTATATAAGTTAATCCTTAGAATTTCAACTGTATATCTCATTTGAAATTGCACATCATAAATTAACCTTACTTAACATTTATGTGCCTAGTTAAGGTTATTCTTTTTTTTTTTTTTTTTTTTTTTTTTTTTTTGAGATGGAGTTTCACTCATGTTACTCAGGCTGGAGTGCAATGGCGCAATCTTGGCTCACCGCAACCTCCGCCTCCTGGGTTCAGGCAATTCTCCTGCCTCAGCCTCCTGAGTAGCTGGGATTACAGGCACACACCACCATGCCCAGCTAATTTTTTGTATTTTTAGTAGAGACGGGATTTCACCATGTTGTCCAGGGTGGTCTCAATCTCTTGACCTTGTGATCCACCCGCCTCGGCCTCCCAAAGTGCTGGGATTACAGGCTTGAGCCACCGCGCCCGGCAAGGTTATTCTTTAATTGTGTTTGGATAATCATGGTGCTAAATCAATTACTGACTGAGTTCCTACTGCATGGGTTGTTGATAACTTACAGAGCAGAAATGGAACATGCCATCCTTGCTGGTATAGATAGACAAGTGAACAATGAATTGTCATAGGCTGAGAGTTTCCTCTAGGGCACACTGGAAAAGCATTATCTCCAGGGCAAACTCATCACCATTTCTGTTGGAGGAAAGCAACTTAGAAGCCCTCCATCTTGGATTCTAAATTCTCAGAACTTTTAAAAAATTAGCTTCTCAAAAATCTTATTTGGTCCAAATTATTTGTATATTGTTAAGAAATAATTCACTTTTAATTTTCAATGCATCATTGCTATTATATATCTTTGACTTAGCAGACGCTAGCTGAATACCTGCATTAAAATGATAGTTCTCTGACCATCATGATACTTGGGAGTTAGGGGTTGGATAAAAAGTGCTAGACTACAAAAAAGTGGTATAAGAAATACCCTTAAGTTTTGCAGTACCAATGAAGTCATAAATTATATACTAGAATAAGTAGCATCTAGGAGAGGGTGTATACAAAGGACATTGCAGGTGGTGTGAGCAATGTGGGCTCTGGCCTGCCTGAGGAAAGTGTTGTGGGAGACCTCGTGTTGAGGGTATAACTCAGGTATATGGGCACAGGGGAAAGGAGAGGAGACTTCAGAAAGCCTAAGATTATGAGGAAATGCAGGAATAAATTGTTAATGTGATTGGGTCTGGGGTTGGAGTGGAGGAGGGTTGATATCTTTCAATAGAGCAAAGAAGAAGTGATGTGTTTGGAAACATAGATTGATATCAACTATATGCTAGGCCAAAGAGTTTAGAGTTTGTTTTTTTGAGAACTAGTAAAGGTTTTGAATGGCAAATGAAAGGATTAATGTGATCGAAGCAAGGAAAACTATTTAGGGGACTAATTTTAATGGTCTAGTTAGAGTCTATGAAGATCTAAACTAGTTCTCTCCTGAAATAAAAGGCACTGTGGAGGAAGAATGAATAAAATGTTTTATCTTTGGTTGCTTGTATCTTTTTTTTGCCAGTCAACAAGGACAGGTTAACTTTAGAAAATGAACCTGAGAGAGACTTCTGGCTGAGTTAGGTCAGAGCCATACTCTCTTTCAAAGAGTTTTTAAGTATTCAGGGTGGGAGAGTTTTTTTGAGGCTTAGACTGCTTCTGTATCTCTTTGTTGTGCTTATCTGGGAGGGAGAGTTGTATGTCTGTTCCCATACATCTTCCTGCAGCTGCAGGCATGCCCCCCAGTCTGCTTTGAGCTTCCCTATCTTAGTATACCTGAAGGGAAAGGAATGTGCTTATTAAGGCCCTCTGTTTTACTGGGGCCCATTGTATGAGTGAAGTTTGGCAGTTACCCCAGAGTTGTCTTATCTGTGTTTTATTGTCTTCTCTTTCTGTCTGCTTGTAGTTAGAAGAGAAGTGATTTCCCTGAAATGCATGATGCTAGAAAGGGAGCTGGAACCTCTAGTGGCTGTGTTTGTCTGAAGATGACGGTTCTCCTGCACTGTCAACAACCATTCAGTTTTTCTGCCTTAGTAGATGAAACTTTAGGTCCCTTTCTAGTATAAGATGCCCTTAGGAATGATTTTAGACTTGATTATATTATGACCACTTAATGAATGACTCAGATACCTTTGTAACTCTTGGGACAGGAGAGGTAAAAATAAAATTGTCTTAGAAGAATTGTAAGAAATATTATAGCTAATTTCAAAAGATTCTGCCCATAGCTACTGTGCTGCTGTATGGTGGCAATCTTACCATTATGACAGTTATATTTTATTGTTATAAGGTTTGTTATGCTTATGAAAATAGCAATGTATTTTTCATAGCTCTGTTGAATTAGAAATACTGAGTTTATAGAATTTATTTCAAAGACTTTATCTGCTAGAAATTGCTATAATATTTTCTGCCTATTTTAATGAAACTAGTTACAGCCGCATTAACATCAGTTGGATGTTACCTTGCCATGGTTTAGTCATGTCAGTCATGAATAAATTGCCTCCTCATTCCAGAGTTCCCTTTTAAACTTCTCACTGGCATGTTTATAGTTACATTTATTACAGACAGTGCGTGCCATCCTGTTTTATTGTATCATCCTGCCCTCCTCTTGCCTTTTCCCTAGTCAGTAATAACCAATACACTATATAATTCAGTAATAATAGTGCGTACAGAAGACTGTATGCTTCTGAAATCGGAAAGTATTTAATCACTTGCCACAGATACACTGTAACACTTGCAGATTTTATTCCACATCTGTTACTTTAAATAATCCCACAGAACCCTCTTAATTTTCATTGCCCACAATCTGGCTTCCTTTTGGTGAAGGTAGAAACTCTTCTTTTGCAAAGGTTTTCTCTGGCCTCAAAAATGTACCAGTGACTACTGTGCTGAGAGACTGACTTTTTAAATCACAGCGATCAGAAGGGTCAATAATTTCTTAAGCATAGTCATCCCTTTATACATAGCACTTTAATCACTATTGGTATAGATATTCCTTCATTTCATGTTTTATATGAAACACCAAAACATCTAATCCCTGACCATTAACAACAAAAAAATTTTAATGCATTTTGTCAGAAAAATTCAGGTTATCTTTCTAGAAAGTCTTATGCTAGATAGGTTTATTTGTATTTCCTGGCCATGTATAAATTTGAGGTTAGTCTTCCTCTCCTGTTGAAATTTTAGAAGATTATTAGAGTAGGCCTTTATAGTGTTTATAGATGGTTTTCTTAAATGAATCTCAGATTATTATTTTAGAAAACATTTTACTCAATGGGGTGAGGGCTCTGTAATTTGGTTTTTACTAATTTTTGCATTTAGTTAAATACTATGATGTGCAATAAAGTAATGCAGGTGAATTCTTAAGAGATTAGGGTCTAGTTGGGGAAGCAAAGCTAACCTGTTAGAGAGGAATTATAAGATGCCGTTGGTCATAGGGTCTCAAGGGCACAATTTCTGCCCTTTTATTCCCTTGGCATATGACTGAGGCAAGGGATAGACGGTGGTGTCCAGGAACTATTGGCTTCTGCCCATCCATCCCTGTTCACAAACCGGGTTTCTTCATAATTGCTTTATGAAAGCACATTCAGGTCACACTATTCCCCATTAATTAACTTTCTTATACCTCCAAATGTATTTGTCACTATCCTGTTTTTCTATCCTTACCCAGCACATGGATCTCAGAGGAAACCAGGGTGCCTTATTTAAAATAAGTTAGGGAAGTCTGCTATAAAGGACACACAATCTTGCTGAGCAAATATGTATGGTAAAGGAGCACAGAGAAAGGGAACATTTTAGAAGACATAGCGTATAGAGGGTGAAGAGATGGAAGAGAAACAACAGTAAGGATAGGCAAAAGTGGTTGTTTCCAATGCAGTTTATCTAAGCCATTATAGAGAACTTCTTTGGCCTTCACCTTGCTTTGGAGCACAACAGTATAAAATAGATATTTATGGTAGATAAAGTAGGTACATGGAATCAGATACAGAATTGTATACCTTTACATTAGTTTACTTAAATGGGTGTATATCTTAGGTATAATATTTTATTGATGTTTACCATCATAACATTATAATACTCACTGATACATGGGATTTTGAATGCATTCCCAATAGTGAGAATTTAATGACAAATCTCACAAAAATTAAGTAAACGATGGCCAAATTTAGTCACATTAGTTTTCCTGGTAAGGCAGCAGGAGTTATTGAATAAGAAAAGACCAATGAGAAGAAAAAATGAGAAAAAGTGGCATAAATGAGGAAGGTGAAATTAAACCTAGCAACAATGACGTGGTAAAAGGAAGAAATTTTGGGGCAGTAAAGGTAAGGTTCATGAGGACAAGAGATGTTGCTCTTGGTAACCAGATTGCCTTGGCCACCTAGAAGTCCTTAGTAGATATTGAGTGAGTGCATGGGTCAATGGATGGACGATGCCACCAAGGTGATAGGGTAGTTGGAGAAAGAAGCAAGAGAGTGATGGGACGTGTTAAGTCCTGAGCATACCGTCCTCACCTCAGAGAGCTTACAGATTCAATGGGGGAGATCAAAATGTAAAAATCATTTAAACACATGTAGTATATAATGAGATAAAGGAACGTGGTGGGGTTAGTGTGGTAACTGTGGTGGTGGTGATATGTGTTGGGAGCTGACCTGCCCTTCCAGCAATGATCTGGAGGCAGAAGTTGGGAGCAGATAGTGAGAGAACCAATAGCCCCTAGGCTTAGAGAGCTCACATGTTATGGGGAGTTATCAGCAAGACTGGGTTTATCCCTGTTTACAAGATTTGCAGAGGGGCTGCAAGATGACAGTTAATAAACTCCTGGTGTAGTCTGGGTGCCCCTTTAAGGACCAGACCTCATGCTCACTCTCAACACCCAGCTGTAATCTTCCTTTTTTTCCCTTCCTTCCTTCCTTCCTTTCTTCCTTCCTTCCTTTCTTTTCTTTCTTGCTTTTCTTCCTTCCTTTCTTTCTTTTTCCTTCCTTCTTTTCTTCCTTTCTTCCTTCCTTTCCTCCTTTCCTTCCTTCTTTCTTTCTCTCTCTCTCTTCCTTTCTCCCTTCCTTCCTTGCTTCCTGTCTTTCTTTTGTTCTTTCTTTTTCTTTTCTTCCTTTCTTCTTCCTTCCTTCTTTCCTTCCTTCCTTCCTTTTTTCTTCCTTCCTTTCCTCATTTCTTTCCTTCTTCCTTCCTTCTTTCCTTCCTTTCTTTTTTCTTCCTTCCTTCCTTTCCTGCTTCCTTTCCTCCTTTCTTTCCCCCTTCCTTCCTCCCTTCCTTCTTTACTTTCTTTCTCTCTCTTTTCTCTTTCTCTCTCTCCTTTTTCCCTTCCTTCCTTCCTCTTTCTTTCTTTCTTTCTTTCTTTCTTTCTTTCTTTCTTTCTTTCTTTCTTTCTTTCTTTCCTTTCTTTCTTTCTTTTCTTCCTTACTTCCTTTCTTTCTCTCTATCTCTCTCTCTCTCTTCCTTTTCTCCTTTCCTCTTTTCTTTTCTCTTTTTCTTTTCTTTTCTCTTCTTTTTCTGACAAGAGTATTGCTCTGTTGCCCAGGCTGGAGTGCAGTGGCATGATCTCAGCTCACTGCAACCTCTACCTTCCAGGTTCAAGCAATTCTCCTGCCTCAGCCTCCCTAGTAGCTTGGATTACAGGCACCTGCCACCACAGCTAGCTAATTTTTGCATTTTTAGTAGAGACAGGGTTTTACCATATTGGCAAAGCTGGTCTTGAACTCCTGACCTCAGATAATCCTCCCGCCTCGGCCTCCCAAAGTGCTGGAATTACAGGTGTGAGCCACCATGCCCAGCCCAAGCTGTGATTTTCTATGCTTTCACCCATTTGCTCTTCTTCCGCCAATTGCCTGTGTCCTGGGAGCTCCCTCAGCCTGGATGATTGTAACAGCATCTTAATTTTCTCCCTATTTTGGAAAATTTTCCTTTTCAGTCTGCCATGTCTCCCAGATTGACCTTAGGAGACCACTGATCACATTAGTGCTTGGAGACTCGTCACAGCCCCAGCTGTTCCTCAAGGTCATTTATAATTGGGCCCTAAATAACCTTCACAGCATTCTCTCTTATTGGTCCCCTACCTGAACTTTGTGATCTAGGTAGACTGGTCTGCTCACTGTTTGCTGAATGTCTTGTCTTTTTCTGCCCTCATGCTTGTGCTTATACATTTATTTCTGCATGCATTGCCACTTTTTTTCAAAATTCGGCTTAAGGTCCAGATTGAGTGCCATCACTTCCATAAAATATTGCTGAGCTATAATTCTCCTTTGGACCCCTATTTAGAATAATCTGCCTTCTACTGCCTTCTAGACACATCATATCTCCTCTCTTGGACTATAATCTCTTTGAAAGTAATGACACGTCTTTTTCATATCCACCCCACTCCCCTTCCATTTCCACATATTTACTCACTAAATGCTGATGGAATGAATGAATGAATAAATACATAAATTTAAAGAGTGTGGAGACACTTTGTTAATTGTCTGTGGAGATATAAAAACCTCAAGAGGAGGGGAAGATACTGCTACTAAGAAATTTATAACCTCTGTGAAAAGACAAAGCAACCTAGGGATGGTCTGACAAATGACACATCCTCTAATACAAATTAAATACCTAAGTGCTGAGGAGGAATTAGATGTGGTGGAATCTAAGGGTTCTTTTGACAGTAAAACTTTGAACAAGCACTCTGTGTCTCATACTCCAGGGACAGAAAACCATCCATTTCTAGTCCTGATCTAGGCTTTCTAGTCTTCTTGTCCCCACTGTCATCTCCAGTATAAAATGGAAATACGTGACAGCTGATATTTGCTTTTTGTGTGTATTTTGATAATAAAATACTTGCATTGGCAGTTGAGGTGCTATGCAGGAAATGCCATTTGACCCTATCTTCCATTTCAGTTACCTATGTTTGTTTATGACTCAGCCCTAGTTCTAGGGCTCTGTTCTCATGATAATTAGACTTTCTAGATTACATTCTTCTTATCCTAATAATAATTTATATACATTTTTTATGCTACATCTTTAATAGTATTATGCATATGAAAGATAGATTTTCTCCATAATAAAGGGAAAAGTTTAAAATGTAAACATCATTTAAACGCATGTGGCATGTAATGAGATAAAGGAAATTATCTTTTGTTTGGCTTGGTTTTTGATCTTTTGAACACAAAAGGCCTTGTGAGGGTCACATTCCTTCACAATTTTTTCTTGACTCTGAGCCCCTCCTCACTGTCTTTGTCTGGTTTCAGGCTCTCTGGAACAGGACATTACATTTAAATAACCTCATCTGCCTCTTTATTGTTCTTTTGGTCTCTGATCATTTCTGCCAGAGTAAGATTCCTGAAATATCATTTTCATTATACCTTACCTTCTCTGCTTAAATACCTACTGGGGTACCTCATTCATTATAGTATGACATCCAATCTTGACAGCCTGGCCCATTGCCTGCCTCACTCTACCCACTCTAGCTTACCTGCCAACTCCACTCCCATGTCAGCACTCCACTCTAGCTAGAGTTTGTTTACTCTGCCTGAGGATAACTTGCTTCTCAAATCTTATCCATCCATCAAAGCACAGCTGCAGCTCCACCTCTCATCCCCACAGATTCCTGGGCATAAGTCATAATTTATGTTCAACATGTCACTATTCCATAGTGTAGCATGGTTTGGATCAGGGAAAGAGTTAGTAACAAAAAAGAAACCAGGCAGCAGAGGCGAGCAACTGTGATAAATCAAATGGGAAACCTCTGCTCCTGGCTTAAAGGAAGTGATGCTGGAATTTGTGATTCTGCTCCCCAGCTGAAGAGAAGAGGGGAATGGCTGAATCTACTATCAAAATGTATCTAGGGAAATTTATTTTAACAAAATCTATAGAATAAAATATTATTAAAACTAAACAGTAAATTTAAAGAGAACAATGTTTCATTTGACAGTTTATGGTGGGATTTGACCCTTCTAGAGTTAATGAGTTGAATTTCGGTATCTTTATCTAAGAAGCATAGATTTAATTCTTTCTTCTTTCACAGATTTTTAGAAAACTCCTTTAGCATGTTATATTGCATTGAATTTCTTTGTTTTCCTGTAAGGTCGAGGACCTGATGCAGAATATACATTTTCTCAAGCTCATGCAGAGCATTCTCCAGGATAGGTCATATGTTAGGCTGCAAATCAAGTCTTAATAAATTCAAGAAGGTTGGACTTATGTCAAGTATCTTTTCTTACTGCAGTGGTATGAAAGCAAAAATCAGTAACAGGAGGAAAATTAAAAAATTCACAGTTTCATGGAAATTAACAAACTCCTGAACAACCAATGGGTCAGAGAATAAATAAAAAAGGAAATAAAAAGTATCTTGAGATGAATGAAAATGGGAACACAACATATAAAAATGTCTGGGATGCAGCAAAAGCAGTTTTAAGAGGAAAGTGTTATAAACACATTAAGAAAAAAATAAAAATCTCATATAACCCAATTTTATACCTAAAGGAACTATAAGGCAAAGAACAAACTAGACCCAGGTTTAGCAAAAGGAAGGAATTAATCAAGATTGGAGCAGAAATAAATGAAACAGAAAATGAAAAACAATAGAAAAAATTAACAAAAAGAAGAGTGTTTTTTTTTGAGAAGATCAACATAATTGACAAATCTTTACTCGATTAGCCAAAAAAATGATGGCAGACACAAATAAAATTATAAATGGAAGAGGAAATATTATGGCTGATACTACAGAAATATAAGAGACCCCTATGAACAATTATATGCTAATAAATCAGATAACTTACTCTTCTGGATGAATTTCTAGAACATACAGCCTACCAAGACTGAATCATTAAGACACAGAATATATGAACACATCAATACTGTGTAAGAAGATTGAATCAATCATCAAAACCCTCTTAACAGAGAAGTCTAAAATCAGATGACTTCACTGGTGAATTCTCCTAAACACTTAAAGAATTAATGCCAATCTTTCTCAAACTCTTCCAAAAAATTGAAGAAGGAACATTTCCAAACTCATTTTACAAGGCCAGCATTACGCTGATACCTAAAGCCATAAAAGGACACCACAAGAAAAGAAAATGACATGTTAGTATCCCTGGTGAACACAGACACCCAAATTCTCAACAAATTACTAGCAAACAAAATTGAACAACACATTAAAAGGATCATACACCATGATCAAGTGGGATTTATTCTTGGGATGCAAGTTTGGTTCCATACACAAATCAATAAATGTTATGTACCACATTAACTAAATGAAGGGTAAAATCATATGATCATCTCAATAGATGCAGAAAAAGCGTTGGATAAAATTAAACATCCTTTTATGATTAAAGACTCTCAACAAATTAGTATAGAACAAACGTAACATAACAGGGCAGGCTCACAGCTAACGTTACACTCAATGGTGAAAACCGAAAGCTTTCCTTCTACGACCAGGAACAAGAAGAGAGAAATAGAAAAAAATCCTCAAGTTTATATGGAACCAAAAAAGACCCCAAATATCCAAAGAAATCTTGAGAAAGAAGAACAATGATTAATGCATTACCCTTCCAAACTCCAAACAATATTATTATACAAAGCTATAATAATCAATACAATAATAGTATGAGCATTAAAACAGACACATACCCCAGTGGAACAGAATAGAGAGCCCAGAAATAAACTCACACATATATGATCAACTAATATTTGACAAAGGTGCCAAGAACACAAAATGGGGAAAGGATAGTTTTTCAATACATCGTACTGGGAAGACCACATATCTACATACAAAAGAATGAAATTGGGCCCTTATCTTAGACAACTCACGAAAAGTAACTTGAATGGATTAAAAACCTAAATGTAAGACCTGCAAGTTTCTAGAAAAAATAAAACAGGGAAAAACTCCTTGACGTAGGTCTTGACAATGATTTTTCAAATATGACACCAAAAGCACTGGCAACAAAAGCAAAAATAAATCAATGGGAGTACATCTAACTAACAAGCTTCTGCATAGCAAAGGAAACAATATAATGAAAACGCAGCCTTTGGAGTGAGAGAAAATATTTGCAAATTATGTATCTGATAGAGTTAATATCCCAAACATATAGGAAACTTGTATATCTCAATAACAAAAGAAACAAAAGAGAAAGACAGAAAAAATAAAGAAAAGAAGAAATTATTCTATTAAAAATGAGAAAAAAACCTCAATAGACCTTTTCCCGAAGAATGCATACAAATGGTCAACACATACATGAAAAGGTGCTCAACAGCACTAATCGTCAGAGAAATGCAAATCAAAGCCACAATGAGATATCGTCTCATACCTGTTAAGATGGTTGTTATTAAAAAACGCAAGAGATAAGTGTTGACAAAGATGTGTAGAAAAGGGAACCCCTGGCACTGTTAGTGGAATGTAAATTGGTACAGCCATTTTGGAAAATGGTATGAAAGTTCTTCACAAAATTAAAAATAGAACTCTGATATGATCCAGTAATCTCACTTCTTATGTACCTGAAGGAAAAATATTAGTATGTTGGGGAGATGTCTGCAGTCCCATGTTCGTTGCAGCATTATTCAAAATGAAGACGTGGAAACAACCTAAATGTCCATTGATGAATGAATGGATTAAAAATGTATCTACAATGAAATATTACTCAGCCAGAAAAGAAGGAAATTCTGCCATTTTCAACAGAACGGATAATCATGCTAAGTGAAATGAACCACAAGGAGAAAGATGAATACTGCATGATTTCACTTATATGTAGAATCTAAGAAAATTTAACTCATAGAAACAGAGAATGATAGTGGTCGGGGCCCAGAGGGTGAAGGAAATGTGGAGATGTTGATCAAAAGGGTACAAACTTTCAGTTATAAGATGGTTGAGTTCTGGGGATCTAATGTAGAGCATGGTAACTATAGTTAATAATATTGTATTGCACACCTGAAAGTTGCTAAGAATAATCTTAAGTTTTCACACCACACACACACAAAAGGTAATGATATGAGGTAACAAATGTGTTAGCAAACTTGTTTGTGGTATTCATTTCATAATGTATACATATATTAAATTTATGGTGCTGTATACCATAAATGTATACAATTTTATTTGTCAATTATACTGCAGTGAAGCTTGGGGAAAAGGTTCTGATGTATATTGTTTAATATAGTTTATATTATTTTAGTTTTCCTCATTTTTACCATACTTGACTTAGAAGATGCACAGTTGCTTAACTTGGTGGAGGGCCTTTAAGTTTCAATTTCTTTCTACAAAATTACAAATTGGATAGAGCTCCTCTTTCAGTGTGCAGAAGGTGGGTAATACGCCTGCCAATCTGTTGGCCTAGTTCTAGGACACTGCCAAGAGCAGCTTGGGCAGTCCATCCTTTGTTCAAACACCAAACAAAGCTGCAACAAGGGGTTGGAGCAGGTGGCACCACCTGTACCCATCTAATTCAAACCCATTTAATCTGCCACTTATATGTGAAAAATCAGAGAGTGAGTCAGAGCATCAGTGAAAGGATCAAAGTGATTCTGGCTCATGCCTGAAACCCATCATGGAAGATGACTGCCATTAAATTAGTGCTACTGGTTCTAGAAATCCAGGTTTTTACCCAGTGGGCTAGAACTATTTCTATACTATCTATGCAAGTTGGGATATACTTAAAAGCATTCACAGCCGTGGATGTCATGACAGAAAAGAACTTAATTAAATACTTATTTTAATTAGTTATTACCTGTTTAAAATCTTCAGTGCAATGAAAATGCTTGCAAGTCTTTAAGACTTCACCTTTGGATCTACAAAAGGAATGGGTTGTAGATTTCATGGTTTGGGAACAATTCTTTCCATATGGAATCCTATAGGAGATTCCTTATAGAGTTACACTGAAGGAAGCTCAGCCCTGGGTCCTTCGTGCTGATTCCCTTCCAGCTGCACATCACCCTGACAGCTAATGAGATGTCGACTGTGGTTACTTTTCTGTGAGAAAAATGAGTAAACCAAATCCCAGGAACATTTTTGTAACTTTTTTGGTGGGTGGAGTGGATTAAGAGAAGGCCTATGACATTTCAAACCACATTTGAGGCATATTTTTAAAACTTCCCATGTTTCTACTTTATGAAACATATCAGATAATTTATAGGTATAAAAAATTTTTTACCAGAATATTTTTTTGAGCTAAATACAACTAAAAATGTGGATAAAAGGTTAAAAAAACACAATAAATAATAAATTAAACTGTAAATGAATCAAATTATAAAATAATGAGGGAAATTCTTGTGAATAAATACTTTAAAATTGATTTTGGGAAGGTGATAATTCATACCATTCTTTAAAATAAAGGAAGAAATGGCCAAAATATTTAAAATTTTTAATAATTGAATTTTGATTCATCATTTACCTTCTAATTATTTATAGTATATTTACTGCTCAGTTCCTCTACCAAAATTATTCTCAACTCTGGAATGCGACCCAAGATTGATATAATTTTTCTTTTAGATATATTCTCCAACTTTTCTTGAAGTTTTTTAAAGCTTAATTCTTTAGAAACTATATGTAATTGAATTGAATTGAATAAACATATCTCAGGAGGGTTCTTTTCCAATGTTAAATATTTATGAGACTTGTCTAAAAATCATATTATACTTAGCTTTTATTAATATATATTATATAGATTTATTCTTGCTGTTTATTAATAAGGTAATAAATTAGAAATGAAATGGCAGCAAACATTTTTATTATTTGTAGGAGTTCAGGAATGTAGAAAATAATTTCTACTTAATATTCTCTTTGCAGTTTTATTTAGTTATGTTTTCTAGGTACTAAAATTTTTCAAGTTAGAAATAAACTTTATTTTTTGACTGCTGTTCAGTTACATTATCACAGGCACATGGTTTCCATCAGCCTCTCAGATTAGCAAAATATGTTGCATTATTGTCATTTAAAAATATGTTTAATTCTGACATTAGTTTACCTCTTACTCCTATGTTTGTTTTTGAGAAAACTCCCAGCAATTTCCAATATGTGTAAGCCAAAGCCATTCTTTATAGTAAACAGGACTCCTGTTTGAGGGAAGCATCCCGAGAAGTAGGGGTTATTTTAATGGACATGCTGTATTACTTTAATCTAACCCTTTCACCATCTGTTCTTCCCGTAACAGTGAATGAAAAAAATGAACATATTTTATGTTTCAGCATTACATTAGTAAAAAAAAAAAAAAAGATAAAAGTGATTTAAAAGCATGCATATGTTCTTAGTGCAATGCAGTCTGCATCTGTGACTTTTTTTCTCATGGTTCAGACACAAATCAAGAGGAAAGCTGCTCATGCCTGATAGAGTGAAAGTTTTTCATGGAAAACAGGACTTTACCAGAAGAGGGTCTCTTTATATATTTTACAGCTATAAATGATAAAAACCTCAATGAGCTGCCAGAATAAAAATAGATAACTGTGACATCTATTGTTAGAACATCTGGCATTTTTCCTGGGCTGGGTGGTTGCTGCCACTTCCAGATGAATGCAGAGCACCTGTCTGGAACATGCTGTTGAAGCAGGCATGAATCTTATGACCGTAATCAAAAGAAGAGTATCTTTGGGCGTACTTGTGGTAGGAAACTGTTTTAGTGATTAGAAGACATACCTAAGGGTGTGTCGAGATGGTTTACGGTGTGTAGAGTTGGAGAAAGTCCCCTTTGTAAAAACATGGTTGGGGACTTCAAATCTTAGAGGGTAGGACACTATACTTACCTAAGTATAGTATATCTAAGTACTGACTGTGTAAAAAGCAAGGGCTCTGGAATTACGTCTCTCCTCTTAAAATTCATAATCATGTAACTTTGGGCAAAAAACTATTTTGAACCTTATTTGTTATGTCTGTAAAGAGACTAATAATATTTTTAAGATGTTGTTAGTATTTAATAAAACAATGTGGAATCTACATAGTGACTAATGCATAGCAAGTGTTTTATAATGGTAACTATTGTTGTTGTGGGTATTAGTTAGCATAAGCAAATCATATATTAATTTGCTTCTTAATAAATCACAATTCATTTCCTTTTTCCTAAATAACTTATCTACTAAAGGAAACAGTGATGTTTTCCTTCTTTGAACTCCTAAACTATATTGTTTTTCTCTCTATTCAGGTCTTTGCCTTTTCTAAATTGTATTAAAGTTATGTTCTGTTCATTATTTATATTCTTTTAATGTGAACATCTTGAAGGTGGGGCTGTATTTCTTTCTATCACCTGGCATGCTGCCTTGCACATAGCAGGCACTCAACAAATATTTGAATGTTAGAATGATTTTTGTAAATAGATCCCATTGGGTGCATATTAAGCCATAAGGGATGGTTCAAGCCTTTAACCTGATGAACTATCAGTCTCTTCTAGAAGGAATGATTTCGTTATAAACTGAATTCCAAAGGAGAGCTGGGGGACTGAGGATGTCATCTGAAATCTAGCTTTGGCAGTCATCTGAGCTCTCTGCTTGCCAGCCTCAGCCCCCTTTTGGTGGATGGCATTTGATTGCATGTTTCATGAGAACAAGGGCATCCGTCATCTGACTCATATTTTAATTTGCAAAATGAATGCTTGTTATGAAAATTAAAACTTTAGTATGGAATTAGGGTAAATTAAGGTGCGTAGTATTCAGAACAACAAAAAACTTTCTAAAAAAGAAGAGGTTTCAGTAAAATTAAAGATAGATTTTCACTGAACTGTCTTAATTGATTGGTATAATCTAATGAGAATAAAGAAATCATTCAGTTTCTTAGCTTTAAATATAGGAGAAAACATTGTTAGACAGTCTTGCTCTGTCACCCAGGCTGGGGTGCAGCAGCACTATCTCAGCTCACTGCAACCTCTGCATCCCAAGTTCAAGCAATTCTCCTGCCTCAGCCTCCCAAGTAGCTGGGACTACAGGCGTGTGCCATCAAGCATGGCTAATTTTTTGCATTTTAATAGACACGGGGTTTCACTGTGTTAGCCAGGATGGTCTCGATCTTCTGACCTTGTGATCTGCCTGCCTCAGCCTCCCAAAGTGCTGGGATTACAGGCATGAGCCACTGTGGCCAGCCCATTGTCACCTTTCCAAAGGAAGAAGAGCAAATACTCAATAGCTCATAAAGCATGACTGTTTTACTTGAAAATAGTGTCAATACCAAAAAAGGCTAGGAGAACCATCCACAGGCTTGCATGAAACTTAATTGACCATGATTCTCCCTCCTCTCCACTCTTAAAACACATCCTTAGGCTCTTCATCAAAGTGTAAATGATTAAAAACTGTTGGCACCAAACTACATGGCAGCTTCGAAAACTGGAGTATTTAGAAGAAGAGGCCCTACTGATTAGATGACTGGCTAGTGGCCTGATTCGTTTCTGCAGCTGGGAATATTGATTTTTTAAAAAATCCTTTAACATATATATCTTATCTTTTATCTGCCTATAAGATGTTACTGAAAACATGGTTTTCTAGACAACACAGTCTATGGCAGAAAATAATTTTTATAAGATGGTAAACATTTCTGTTTACCTAAGTGACAGTGATTAAGGACCTTTATATGACACATACGTATCTGTACCATTTGTACTTTTTAGTGCTGTTATACGTATTGTTTATATGATTCTCACTGAAATCCTATAAAGTAGTCTGTTCCTGTTCTACAAATGGGAAAACCAAGGCCCAAGAAAAGTGATCCTTTGTACAAGTCATACCAAATGACAGTAGATCAGGATATACCTATGTCTGAATCCAAGGTTGGTTTGTACTGAAATCCCTAGTTGATAACTTTGTATTTTCCTATGCACAATATTAATTATCAGAAATAAAAACAAAGATATTTAAAGAAATAAGAGCTTTATTAAAACAAATTTCCATTTCTTCAGAAAAATTTTGTGTTAAGAAATGGCTTTGTCTGAAATGATTCTATAGAAATAAGGCATAAGTTTACTGTAAGAGATTTTTCTGATTTTCAAATATTTATTTAAAAATGATTACATACTTTAAGAAAAGTTGCAAGAATAGTATATTCTTGTATACTAGGCTCACCAGTACTTAACATTTTGCCACATTTGCTTTATCATTTTCTTCTCTTTCCCCTTCCTCTTTCCTCATCATTATTTATTTTTTTGAACCATTATAAAGTAGGTTGTATATCTCATGTCTCTACCCAAACCTTAATACATTGATGTGTATTTCCTAAGGACAAGAATATTCTCTTATATAACCACAGCACAATTATCAATATAAGAATATTTAATATTAATAATATGTTTTTATCTAATCTTACAAGTGTAAGATATAAGATTTCTCCAGTAATGTGCTTAATAGGATTTGTTATTTCCTCTCTAGTACAGGACTCAGTCTAGGAGTCTATATTGTATTTAATTTTCATGTCTCTTTCATCTCCTTTAATCTGAATAGTTCTTTAGACGTGGTTTTTCTTTCATGTTATTGGCGTTTTTGAAAAACCTAGCCGTTATTTTACAGAATGTTTTTCAATTTGAGTTTGTGTGCTGCTTCTTTGTGGTTGGATTCTGGTTATACATGATCTACTGGAATACTTCATAAGTGAGGTTGTGTCTTCAGAGTGTCTGTCACATTCAGAGGCACATGATGTCCATCTGTTCTGAGTTGGCTGATAATGTTAATTTTGATCATCTGGTCAACGTGTCATTTGGTTTCTCTACTGTAAACTGTTTTTTTCCCCTTCTAATTAAAAAGCAATCTGTGGGGAAACTTTTAAGTCCATAAAAATAGCCTATTTCTCATTACTTTTTGCCCTAGATTTATCATCCAGGATCATCTGTGCCCAGATAAATTTTTATTGAGGTGATTGCGAAATGTTTATTTTCTAACTCAACTACTCCCTCCATATTTATCAGCTGGCACTCTACTGTAAGGAAGATTCCTCTATGTTTCCCCACTTATTAATCAGTTTAGACCCATGGATTTATTTGGTGGGTTACAATTTATTCATTATTGTCATTTACTTTTGCTTAAGTTTTTCTGTATTTGGCCAGAGGGAATTCCTTCAAGCTGGCTCCTGTGTTGTTTTGACATGTCCTTATCATTCCTATGTAGAGCTATCTAAAGCTCTGTATCCCATAGGATTAGATATGTAGTTTTTACCGTTTTTTACCTCTAAAATTCTGTATTTAATTTGCGTAATTTGTGTTTGTGTTTGCCTATTTTCCCCAAGCGTTTATTTAAAAGTTTTTTTTTTTTTCAGGTTGAAGAGTTTTATTTTTAATTTTGTTTTTAATTTCCATGTTTTATTCATTGTGATCAGAGTGTTGTTTATATTTCTACTTCATGAAATTTACTGAGGTTTTCTTTACGACCTAATATTTGCTCTATTTTGATAATTGGGCATCTACATCAAGAAGCTTCCTTCTTTATTATCAGTATGTCAAGTGATACATAACCATACAATTTAACTGATTGGTTTTCTTTTTTTTTCTTTTTTAAGTCTTCTGTAGTCTTTATTATTTTTAAAATTTTCTTTACTCTGTTACTGAGGGGTATTTTAGTCTTTTACTTGTCAGGATGTTTCTATATCTCCTTTGTATCTCCTATGGTTCCTGCGTCATTTAGATGGCATTGCAATGTTATTTGATGCATAAATATTCATAACAGTTACATCTTCATTGTAAATTCTGGCTTTTAGCAACATAAAATGTCTTTTGTTTTGTTTGTTTTATTTAACGCTTTTTTTAAGGCCTGAATTCTACCTTGCTTGGTTTTACAATCCCAACTCTTGGTTTCTTATTGTTGACATTTGCCTTGTTTATGTTTGCCTTTTCCTTTATTTTTAGCCTTTTGAAACACTGTGCTTCAGGCATGTCACATGATCAATATAGAATTGGGTTTTGCTCTATAAATTATCAGAAAACCCTTTTTAAAAATTGATGATTTAAACCAATCCACATTAATTGATGAGGTTGATATGTTTGAGTCAATGCTGTCATATTATTTAATATTTACTGTATGAATTATGCTGTATTTAATGTGTTTTCCAGATTTGTCTATTTTTGTTTTTAATCAAATTCTTAATTTTGATATACTTCTAAATTAAAATGCAGTTATCACAGAAAGTACCTATTTATTCTTTATCTGGTTTCCCCAGTGGTAACATCTTGCAAAGCTGTAGTACAATATCACAACCAGGATATTGCATTGTTACTATCAACATACAAAACAATTTCACTACCACAGGGATCCCTCATGTTGCCCTTTATGACAACATCTACTTTTCTCCTGCTCCTGCTTTTGTCATTAACCCCTAGCAAACACTAATCTGTTCTTCATATCTGTAATTTTGTCATTACAAGAATGTTGTATAAATGGAATTATATTGCCTTTGGAATTGACTTTTTCACTCAGCATAATTCACTAGGGATTCATCCATGTTGGTGCATGTATCAATAGTTCATTCTTTTCTATTGTTAAGTAATAGTGCATGGTATGAATATATCATATTTTGTTTAAACATTCATCTTTTGAAGGAAATCTGGGTTGTTTCCAGTTTTTGGTTATTAAAAATAAAGCTATAACAACTCAGTAACAACATCACCACCAACAAAAGCAACTCAATTCAAAAATGGGAAAAGGACTTTAATAGACATTTTTCCAAAGTTTTACAAATGACCAATACACCCGTGGAAGGATGCTCAACATCACTAATCATTAGGGAAATGCAAATTAAAACTGCAAAGAGATACCACCTCACACACATTAGAATGGCTACTACATATACACACATACACATAAACAAGTGTTGGTGAGGATGTAGACAAATTGGAACCCTGTGTACTATTGATGGAAATGTAAAATGGTACAGCTTCTATGAAAAACAGCATGGCAGGTCCTCAAAGAATTCAAAATAGAATTATCATACGATATAGCGATCCCATTTCTGGTTATGTACAGTAAAGGATTAAAAACAAAGTCTCAAAGACATATTTGTACACCCATGTTCATAGTAGCTTCATAGCCAAAAGATAGAAGTTACCCAAGTGTCATCAATGGGTGAATGGATAAACAAATTGTGGTATATACAATGGAATACTCTCCAGTTTTTAAAAAGATGGAAATCTTGACACCTGTTTCAACATGGAAAACCTTGAAAACATAATGCTAAGTGAAATAAACAAGTCACAAAAAGGCAAATACTTTATGAACTTGCTTTGTGAGGTACCTAGAATAGTCAAAGTAATAGAGACAAGTAGAATAGTGGTTTTCAGAAACTGGAGGGAAGAAGGAATGGGGAGTTATTGTTTAATGGGTACAGAGTTCAGTTTTGTAAAATGAAGAGTTCTGGAAATGAATGGTGCTGACAGTTGCATGGCACCATGAATGTACTTAGTGCCACTGAACTATATACTTAAAAAAGGATGATAGTAAATTTTCCTTACGTATATTTTGCCATGTTGAAAAAAAATGGAACAATTAAAGAGGACTTGGAAGTGAAGGGAAGTAGCTGCTATAAATATTCCTGTGCAAGTTTTATATGAATATAGTTTTTATTCCTCTGGGATAAATGTCCAGGACTACATATGGTAATAGCACATTTAGTTTTTAAGAAGCTGCCAAACTGTTTTCTAGAATAGGTACATACACCATTTTATATTCCCACCAGCATTGTATGAGTGATCCAGTTTTCTTATATCTTTGCCAGCAATGAGTGTTGTCATTATTTTTCATTTTAACCAGCCTGATAGGTATATTGCGATATTTCATTGTGGTTTTAATTTGCGTCTTCCTAGTCACTAATGATGTTGAATATCTTTTCATATGATTATTTGCCATCTGTATATCCCACCCAGTGAAGTGCTGCTTCATACCTTTTGCCCTTTTTTGTTGTTCTTGTTGTTGCATTTTGGGAGTTCTATATATATTCTAGAGGCTAGTCATTTGTTATGTATGTAGTTAGTAAATGCTTTATCTCTGCTTGTAGTTTGTCTTTTCATTCTCTTAACACGGTCTTTTTTGAAGCAAAAGTTTTTAATTTTGCTCTAGCTCAATTTATCTTTTTTTTCTTTTATGGATTGTGTTTTTCTTGTCAAGTCTAAAAACTTCTTACCTGGCCCTAGATCTTGAAGATTTTCTTTTATGTTATTTTCTAAAAGCTTTATAATTGTATGGTTTACATTTAAGTCTGTGAACCTTTTGAGTTATTTTTTATATAAGCTGTGACACTTAAGATTTATTTGTTTTTTGCCTGTGAATGTCCAATTATGCTACCACCATTTGTTGAGAAGTTTATCTTTCCTTCACTGAATTGTCAAAAATCAGTTCAGCATATTTGAAGTTTGTCACATTTTCTGCTTCCAAGTAATGCTGATAATATGGGTCATGTGTGACTTAATTTGTGCTTCTTCATGACCTTAGAGGTTTTGAGGGTGGAATGTGTGGACAGATCTAGATTACAGTGGCTGCCATTACCCTTTAAACTCAGGAGCCTGTACAATGTATTAATTTATTGACCAAAAGGCATCATGCAATTCCTAATAAAATTGTGCAATAATGGGATACTTGGAGGGAAAACTGGCCTTGTAGTAAAATTATAATTTACACAATAGATTTCTTTTTATAATGATGACAATAAAGATGTGTGGACTTGAATTATAGTTCTCAATAATTATTTTCTCACAATAACTGAGATGTAGGGACAGGAACAGGAATCATATATTTCAACACTAAAAAGGATTACACTGTACAGAGTATTAGAACTGAAAGACAAGTTAGATAAAGTTTAATCGAACTCACTATCAAATTTTTATGTGCCATTCATTCATTGCATTGCACACGCTACATATATTGGCTGGCTGCCTTCCTCTCTTTCTGCCTTCTCTTTTCTCAAATATTTAATAAACACTTGAAATATTTTGGATTAAGTAATGTGGTTGTAGTGTCCTCAACAGAGTTTACATCAAGTACAGTTCATTTTAAAGGGATGAACTTGGCTCAGAGGTTTGATGGTGCCCACTGGTACAAGTTTATAGGCCTTGAAAACAAAAGTTTACTGCAAAGCTTTTCCTCTGTATCTCCTAAGCAGTGTGAGGTCCTGGTACCACCTAACTTCCACCTGCTTGAATATCTCAGGACAATTCACTTGCTGTTGCTGTAGTTTCCTGCCTATTGTCAAGAGGCTTATCCTTCAAATTATTCTTTGGGTGCTCTTGAAATATATACCTCCTGTATGCCCAGGTTGTCTCTTGTTGAATTTTCATTGTGATTGAAGGACAGAATGTTCTTCTCTGCTGCGCCAATAGCACTTTCCCATACACACTCAGGAAAAGCTTTTCCCCCTCTCAACAGGGCTCAAAAGTCTTGACTGGAGTGCCTCAGAAATAGACCTGGTTTATACCTTTATAAAAACAAGCAGAGTCTAGGCAACTCCTCGCTTGGAATAACACTAATGGTTTGAGTTTCTCTGAGGCAAGCACATGGATGGTACTCTCAAGAAGCACATGTCTAGCACTTGGAAGCGCCAGCCCTGCTTTGTGGAAAGTGGAGGTGGTATCTTGTGAAAAGAGAGTCTGGCGTTCACTGGGAGAAGAGGCTGATGGCATGTGGAAGGCATGGTATAGGAAATGAGCCCAGGATGTCTTGAATTCTCCTACGCTATAACCCTGCAGAGAGAGAAGGTGAATTTTCTATTTTTTTCTTGATGGAATATGCTGATAGTCCATATGTGCATGTAGAAAATAATTAAAATAACAATCAGAAATAGCAAAGGAAGTATCTCAACCTGGAATTTGCACAGGATTCTGTTCTGAGCATGCTGGCTTACTTTGAAGGTTCCCCAGAGGAACCTGTGTAGTTCATCTCTCTGTCTCCAAGAGCCCTCGGCCACTTGCCTCTTTGTACTGAAATGGGAAGAGCCAGGATTCTTCTTCTGGCTCAGAGTTGGACTAGTGGGAAGGAGAAAGTTTGTTTTGTCTGTGGAGTTCTCATCATGGGTGAAACTTTCTCAACTAGCATGCAACAAGGTTAACAACAGTGGAACCTAGAAATTTTTCTTCTTTCTCCACAACGCCACACACGCCCACCCCTGTTTATTCTGGGCTAAGAAATAAAAGTCTAAAAGGGACTTGTATTTTGGTTCCTGGGACTGTTAAACAGTTTCTGCCCCTTCTCTGCAAATCTCCCTAATATTGAATCTTTTTTTCTCTCCTTTCTTCCTTAATAGTGTTTTATCTGAAATGTAAAATATTGGTTTTGACCACAGGCTTTGAGACTAGATAGTGCCTAGTGAGGTGAGGTGTGAGGTGGCTTTGGCATCTTATTAAAACTTGTAGTAATGTCCTTTTTTTATCTATAAAATGGAGCTGCATTATGTTCAGGTGGTTGCGAGAACTAAGTGGCAAAATGTATATGGAATGATTAGCATATTGCCAAACACATAGTAAGCTCTCAATAAATGGCATCCATCATTATTATAGTAGGTAATCTCTTTACAGTACCTAGAATTGTTTGGCATTAGGCAACCAAAAACTGGTAAAAATTATTATTCGATTCCGGATTTTAGTGGCTTGTGAGGGCCTTCAAACTGAGCATACTTCCTACGGAGATCTATCAAGTGTTTTATGTTTTCTTTCAAAATCTGACCAAATAGTCTGGTAGTAGATACGCTATTTAATTCTAACAAGGTACAGCAATGCCTCTGGCTTGTTTTTTTCTAGAGACCCCTATGCATATTTCAAGTTTTACCTTCGAAAGCAAGAGGCACATCCTAGTGAATAGGCCCAACTCTCATATGGGACAAGACTTCTTAAGAGTTACATGGCATGGCCATATGCGGTGGCTCACGCCTGTAATCCCGAGGTGGGCAGATCACCTGAGGTTGGGAGTTCGAGACCAGCCTGACCAATATGGAGAAACCCCATCTCTACTAAAAAATAAATACAGAATTAGCCAGGTGTGGTGGCACATGCCTGTAATCCCAGCTACTTGGGAGGCTGAGGCAGGAGAATTGCTTGAACCCCTGAGGTGGAGGTTGCAATGAGCTGAGATCATGCCGTTGCACTCCAGCTTGGACAACAACAGCAAAGCTCTGTCTCAAAAAATAAAAAGAAAGAAAGAAGAAGAGTTACATGGCAATTGAACTGGGTAAGCACTTATTAATTATTCTGCCATCTATCCAGCATGGCCTTCAGAGAGTTAACAGTCAAGTATGAAGATTAAGTTTCAGGACATTGGTGCCTTAAACCTTAGGTTTTTGTTTGTCTGTTTTAATTAAGAAAAAATGTAAGCTGGGGTTGTGGCTCATACCTGTAATCTCAGCACTTTGGGAGGCTTAGGTGGGAGAATTGCTTGAGCTCCAGAGTTCAAGACCAGCCTGGGCAACAAGGTCAGACCCTGTCTCTACAAAATAATTTAAAAATTAGTTGTGTGTGGTTGTGCATCTTTGATCCCACCTACTCAGGAGGCTGAGATGGGAGGATTGCTTGAGCCCAGTAGGTAGAGACTGCAGTGAGCCGTGATCATGCTGCTGACTCCAGCCTGGGGGACAGAGCCAGACCCTGTCAAAAAAAAAAAAAAGGAAGAAAGAAAAAAATGTAACAAATAGAAATAAAATATGGAGCTTACCTGGAATCTCTCTTTGGCAATAGTGTTAGGGTAGATGATGAACCTGGGTTTGAATCTTGGTTCTGTCACCTGCTAACACTGTGGCTTTGGGCAAATCACTTTCTCTGCCTGAACCTTAGCTGCTCTATCCATGAACTGGGGATACTGATAGCACCAGTAAGGGTTTACTATAGGAGCTATGTGGATAGTTTATATGAAGCACTTCATTCAGTGTCTAGTACTTCAGTCGATGTTTGCCATTATTGTTTATCTCCTGCTTTCAGTAGCCAAAAGGATTTTCTTTGGAAGCATCATAATGAATTAAGTAAGGTGTGCACAGCCATGGTGCCAAAGCAATGATTATTTTGGCAGCCTCACAACAATTAGACCTTAAGGGTGATCTGTTTGTTTGTTTGTTTTTTTCTTACTGATTGATTGATTTTTGAAATGGACTTTTCTCCCCTACTTGGTTTCAGTATTCGGGATTTCACACGGAAAGATCGGAATCTGATCATGACAGCCAGTGGGGTGGAAGTCCCTTGACCGACGCAGCCTCTCCGCAGCTTCTGGATCCCGCCGACAGGCCTGGCTCCCAGCATGACGCATCCTGCGCCTACAGACAGTTCTCGGACCGCAGCTCTCTCTGCTATAGCTTTGCGCTTGACCATTCCAGGCTGGTGGAGGAGAGGCATTTCCATACCCAGGCCTGTGAAGGAGGCCGGTGTGAGGCAGGCAGGTACTTCTTGGGAACGCCGCAGGCCGGGAGGGAGCCCTGGTGGGGCTCTCGTGCAGCCTTGCCCCTGACCAAGGCCTCCCCAGAAAGCAGAGAAGCCTATGAAAACAGCATGCCTCACATCGCTTCAGTACACAGGATCCATGGTAAGAGCAGGTGGAAAGGTTTCCAAACTCCAAGCATTAGGCCCTGGGCAGGTTCATCCCATTCTAGATGTGACACTAGAGAGAATGATCAAATAGTTTTCTTTGATTTACAAATCAGAACAAATGGGATTAAAAAAGAAGTTCACTCTGTTACTAATTTTTTAGTGTTTGCCAAATACGTTTAGTTTTGACAAGTGAGTAAAAATGATTCCTATTTTAAACATCAGAGAGTGTAGAAATTATGTAGTTAATTATTAACTGTCAATTGAATTTGTAGTGTGTGTGCATTTACATTTCTCACGTATTATTTTCTTTTGTATTTTCATGCTTCAAATGTGGACTTGAATAGTCTGTAGACTCATTCGGTCATAGCAGTGTTTTTCAACGAGGGCACTATTGATGTGTTGGAGAGGGCCAGTCTTTGTTTTATGGACTGTCATACATATCACAAATGTTTAACCTTCCTGGGCATTAAATGCCAGTAACTTACCTTTTTTCCCCCATTATTTGGCAACCCACAATAATGATCCCTTGAGTAAAGGATAGAGCAATATGTAGAATGCCCTGGGATTTTCACCTTGGGATAATTATATGGCTTTATAAACACATTGAAATGGGCACCATAGCTAAAGCCTTGATTGTTGCTAATGCTTCCCTTTGTTCATTTCAAAGTAAACTAGTTAAGAAGAGCTCATTACATCCACTCCATGCTTGGGTCCAGACAGGCCTTTGAAACCCTCCCCGTTTCATTAAAAGTCAGTGACATTAGGGTTGATCTGAAGGCCCTGATGCTACTACTCTTGTCTTTAGGATGAGAAATGTGCTAGACAATATTGTTTCCATTAATAAACATTCCTGTCAAATACCACTCAGAAGCTGAGTAATTTTAATCTGTTTCTATTCTTGCTTTCTATTTTTCTGATTTTACTCTGAGTATCTCTAGTTTGGTAGACTGGTAATAGAAACCTAGAGCAAAGGGCAATTACTTGCCAAAGAATAGAGTTAAGTGAAAATCCTGGCTTAACCTACAAGGTCTGGAAGAAAATATTAGAAATACAACAAGAAAAAAAGAGAAAAGGAAAGCAATGCATAGTGTGATCCAGGCCTTCTCTGCTGCATTAAGTAGTTTACAGCTTTCACATATTCCTACCTGTTTCTCTTCTGTCTTTCTGTATTGACTTCAGACCATTCTGAGAATAATTTGGTTTATGGAATATACTTTGGATGCATTATTCCTCCTTATTTTATCTCTTTCCTTGGTTCCCAACAGGTTATTAAAATTGTCAATATTGTTTATTTTTACCTTACTTCAAAAACAATCTAAGGTACCTGAGTTGCTGTATGATTACCTGTGAAGCTGAGATGTTTACCCCTAAATTTGAAAAGATAATATTTTTGTTTTTATTTGAACAAGATTGTATCTATATCTACAGTCTTCATTTATATCTGCCCATGCTTACATATACATATATGTGAATAGATGTATATTTTTAACTTCAAATACTCTAAAAGTGAATATTAGAGCTTTATTGTAACTTTACTTAAGATATAGTAGAGCTTTATTTTAACTCTACTTAAGATATATTTAGCAATATTAACATTTTAGGTTATTTATCTGGAAGTGAGAGAATAGTTCAGCCTATATCATTATTTTCCTCAAATGCAATTGAAAACATTTTCCAAGCATCAGCTTAACGTGGCACTCTCTAATAAACCAACTTCTATGCATCCTCCTCTTATTTCCAGTCAGACAGGTTTAATAACATATATCCATGGAGAAGTATAAACACACTTTACCATTTTGCTAATTGTCATTCGTGATGAACAGGGTTTATGTTCTAAGAAGCTTGTTATAAACTTGGTCTGCATTTAATATTCACTTATTTTACATGAATCCAGTGCAGAAAGTTGACACTCTGTCTATCACGTGAACCTGTGCCTGTTTCAAATATTGGTGTATATATTAAAAATGAAAGATATACAGTTTATTTTAATAGAAAAAGGAAATATAGTTATTTTTGAGGGTGAATTCTGAAATCACTTACTTTTGGCTTTTTTGAATCTCTAGGGCGAGGTCATTGGGATGAAGATAGTGTGGTCAGTTCTCCAGACCCTGGGTCAGCCAGCGAATCAGGTGACCGATATCGTACTGAGCAGTATCAAAGTAGCCCACACGAACCCAGCAAAATTGAAACTCTTATAAGAGCCACCCAGCAAATGATTAAAGAAGAAGAGAACAGATTGCAGCTAAGGAAAGCCCCGTCAGACCAACTGGCTTCCATTAATGGGGCTGGGAAAAAACACTCCCTCTGTTTTGCAAACTACCAACAGCCCCCACCGACAGGTGAAGTCTGCCATGGCTCTGCTCTTGCCAACACTTCACCATGTGACCACATCCAGCAGAGAGAGGGAAAAATGCTGAGTCCCCATGAAAATGACTATGACAACAGTCCCACTGCTTTATCTCGGATAAGTAGTCCCAATTCGGATCGCATTTCAAAATCCAGTTTGATCCTAGCTAAAGACTATCTGCATTCGGATATGTCTCCTCACCAGACAGCAGGAGACCACCCTACTGTCTCTCCAAACTGCTTTGGCTCTCACCGGCAGTATTTTGATAAGCATGCTTACACATTAACTGGATATGCCCTGGAGCACTTATATGACAGCGAAACCATTAGAAACTATTCCTTGGGCTGTAATGGCTCACACTTTGATGTAACTTCCCATCTAAGGATGCAGCCAGACCCAGCACAAGGACACAAGGGAACATCTGTTATAATAACCAATGGAAGCTGATGTTTTGCTGAAATATTTTGTTCTTTAAGGATCTCTGAAACATATTTATAGTTTAATACCCCATTACCAGCATTTATTATGCCACAGATTGTTAGAGAGGGTAACTTAAGTTACTGGGTATTTAATACGTGTTCCTATAAAATCAAAGAAAATATAGCACTAGTATTCAGGGTTATACACTGAAAATTGAGCTAAATTGAATACACAAATTTCCCCTCTAATTCTATGGGAACCAGAATAGATAAATTTTGAATTGAAAAATATTCATGTAGATCAAGTGCGCATACATACCACGTGAGAGGACTGATGAATGGCAACATTGCATTGTGACTATCCAGTGATCCTCATACACACAAACATTACCTACAAATGGCTGTATACATGTTACACATGGAAATATAGGCTATGTAATGTAAATACACCAAAAATGGGTAATTTTCTTTGACTCTATCACACTAAACTTCATAAAGAAATTTCCATTCCCAAAATAACTGAGAAAGAGAGACAGACACATTTTATAAACTGACTTCTTTGTGGTTTCAAGTCAGCTAGTTCATTTGGTTCAGGCATAAATTAGAGAAATCGTTCTGGATAGGGTGCAGAAATGAGTTTTGACCTGGTATCCATTATAAGCAATCAGGAAGAGGTAATTTTTCACCTCACTTTTCAGTTAGACAAGGACCAAGAGTGCTCTGACATGGCACTAAGTGTTTTTCTAAGTAAAAACACCGAGATGTTGGGACACACACCAAAAACCTGGTGTGCTCAATTGGAAATAGCTCTATGAAGATGCAAAGGTCGGAGGCAGATTAAAATAAAGTGTTATCTCAAAAGACACAACTTTAGGCTCAGCATAAGTAAACAACTTAGGGCTTGTTTGGAAAACCAACTTAATAAAAAATTCAAATCAATTCACCCAGAAAAAAGACTGATAAGGACAAAAATAAAGGGTAAACCAGTGAAGTGCTACATGACAGCAGTGTAAGTGTTTGAAAACGGTTGAAAGTACATATGTGCCAATGTGACAATATGTGGAAAGCCTCAGGAGAGAGTCTAAGATAAAAGCTTAGGTTGATAGACAGGTAGTTAAAAGCTAAGAGCAGTACTCTGAAGGAATACGCAAAGAGTTTATTTTACTTATTGTTGGCAAACAACAAACTTGGTCTTACATCTGTGTAGTATAGTAGAAAGGCCAGCTGACTGGATCCCTGGGCTCAAATTCTGGCCCTACCTGTAACTTAATTTTGTGACCACAGGTGTATCATTCACCATGCCTGGGCCCTAGTTTCCTGGTTTGTAAGGCAGCGCCAATGTTCCATGGCTCAGTGGTAGAGCAGAACTGAACTTATCACCTAATTAAGTCTCTGCTATGAGTTGTCAAGACTGATCATTCTGGTTTTTCTGTACACAGAAGTTTAGATGGTTTGTGACTTAAGCAGGTGTATGGGCTCTTTTAGGCAGGTTACAGTCAACTTTCTAGATTTAGCCAAAATGAAGTTGGTACAAATTTATGACAGAGAAGAAAAATAGCAAGATTTATTTAATGCACTATTCTCTAGTAATTAAAGCAAAATGATATAAGTGACTAGAGAAATTTCATAGATAATATTTCCTAGGAGTCCCATGCCTGAAACTCTTGCCATATTTAAGGAGGGGGATATACTGGAAGAACTTGACTTATAATTTTGGAAACAGAACATGAAATTGAATACTCAGGGATTAGTACTATATTTTCATCATTTAACAGTTATTTGACAGTCCATAGGTAGGTGACAATCTGAAGGATAACATGAAAGATGAATATTGGGTTGTTTGCATATGAAAGAAGAGGCTACATAAAATTACATAATGTTAACATTTGCGCTGTAAATGCAAAAAAGTAAAGTAAGTGAGAAAGTTAGTGGTTATATATATATTTTTAAACAATTCAAAGTGCAGTTGACCCTTGAATAACATGGGTTTGAACTGTGCAGGTTCACTCATATGTGGCTTTTTTTTTCAACCAAGTGCAGATAAAAAACACAGTATTTTGAGAAATATGAAACCCGAGTATACACAGGGCTGATGTTTTGTATAAGTGAGCTCAACAGGGCCAACGGCAGGACTTGAGTATGTTAGAATTTGGTTATATAGGGGTGGTCCTTGAAACCAACTCCCTGTTTATATCAAGGGGCGACTGTACAATAAAAACTAAATTTTGAATTATACAAACAAGAGTATTTAGTAATTTTGAGGAAATATTTATGAGAAATCCTGGACTACATAAAATGGAGTTTTGATCAGTTTGCAACATGAAGTAACGTTTTAAGAATGCTAAAGTTTTTGTAGAATTCTGTAGATAGATAAATGTTTTGAAGACAAAAATATTTGATGAATAGGGTGTATTTTGGAAAGGGAATTTTCACAGATGGGTATTTCTGGTGGCTATACATTCTACCAAATGTGCCAGGGACAGATGCTAAAAGAAATGGAAATTTAAGAACCAGGGAAAATGAAGGATATTAAAGAAAATACTGTCACTAAAGGAATTTCAGTGAAATTTTTATATGGAAGACAGTTAACTGGTAGAAGGAAGAAATTATGAATTTCACATATGAGAGTAATCAGAAGGAATAATGCTCTTTAAAATGACATGACCAATATTTTTAAGGAAATACATACTTAACTAAATTATATCTTGATTCAATATTTTGGTAGATTGACCCAGTTTTAAGTTAATAACCATTTTAAAATTTGCTGAATGTCAATAATTTTATAGTAGCACCTTTACTGCATTACATAAAATGTCATATTGACTCAACGTATTGTATAGCTTACATATTTTGCAATATGGCATGATTATCACAAAAGGACCCAAGGTAAGTTAAGATATTTGATGACAATGTTCCTTGTTAATATACATGTGAATGTGTTAAAATGTATTTATAATCTACATTATTTTGTTCTGCGCAGGAACATATTTCCTCATAATGAAAATGTCATCTGTGTCTTTTAAAAATATAGTATATAAAATAAATATGTTCCTGATAACTTAATCAGTTAAACTTAATTTGGCTTTAGTTTTAATTCTTGATTTCCATAACTTTGCCAAATGCTGAGAACCATGAAACTTGATTAAAATAGAGAAGTATGATTTTTATATCACCTTGGGGATAAATAAACATGTGCTTTATCAAATTGCCAGTATACTATGTATCAATTCATTAAATGAAACATAGCTCATGGTTTTGTAGAATTCTGGTTTCTAGTAATAATAGATAACTTTATTTCCCATTTCACCTGCCATACCTACTTTAAAAATTTGGATGACCAAAGAAATAAATGAATGTTCCCCCAATCTTTCTTGGGAAAATTATGTTTAAATTATTATTGAGAATATACAGATTTGATGTGTTATTTTGGGATGCATAATATTAACGTCGCAATCACTACAGGTCAGATATTTAGGCGTGCTTCAGCTCCACAAGTCTTTTGTCATATTATGCATAATATAATGTGCTTGCTTACCTAAACTGTAATTGCCTGATAAAAGATAATATGACAGTGCTGAGGTGACACTCAAAATGAGACAGGATGCAATAAATAATTTGCCCTCTGTGTTTATACAGAGAAGCCACTTGCTCTTTTTTGGTTATATTTTGTAGGGCTAGATTATTCCATTAGGTACTATTCTTAATTCACTCTATACCATGTTGTCACATGCTGCCTCTGGGCAGAGAATCCCACTTAAAATAAGCTTTAAAGGGATCTTCTAAAAATGGATAATTTGCTTCAATTTTTATTTCTTCTTCTTATGGGGGATGAGGATCAATTATAATACAAGACCATTTGGAAAATATGCATAGATATTTTTAAATGAAATAAAAGACTTCTGCCCTCAAGATCTAAACCAAATAAGTTTGATGGAGGGCAGCACAGGTAAAGAGACCTTCTGAATACAGATTTGATTTTGATAGCTCGCTCTCTCTTTCAATAGTAGGATATTACTAAGATATTCAATGCATTCAGTCCTAATAGTATTTGGGAGTGACAGAGTGAATGCTGATATTTGGAGAACTGAGATTTGACCATTTTGGGGTCACTCACTTTGCCTCCTGGAATAGCTTGTACTTTAATACAACCAAATGCAGTCTTTCTGATTTAAAATGTTTGAATGCCCGGATTTGGTTTCCTAGTTCACTCAAATCATAGATGTAGACATACATCCTGTTTTCACAATGATTTAAAAAAGAATGTAAATCCTATGGTCCTCCAAATAAATGATTCAACTTTCATGTAAATGTCAAGTTTTTGTGAATAGGGACTTATGTCTCAGACAGAAAAACCTATTGATCCAGTTCTTACTGTGGAGCTTATTGTGGGTAAAACATTCTATCATTCTAAATTTTAAATGAATGACAGAACAGTTATGGACACATGCAAAAGGTATCAGACATAGAAAATATTCTTGGGGAAATTTCTGTGTGGCGCTAATTTCTTGTGCACAAGGGTTGTATGGATAGTGGTTAACTCAAAAAGTGAGAGTGTAGTCATTTCCACATAGTGGTTTGTTCAGAGTTCCTTCTCTAGGACTGTATGCAGAAAGCATATATGCACACATACATAAAAAATATGATTTTTATATCATATTCATGAAAATGTGCCATATCCAATTATAACATACACACATACACACACAAATAAATGCTGGTTCACACAAGAAATCCTAATTGCTAATTTTAAACCAAACATTTGTAATTTTGTTTATTGCAACTTTGCTGCATGGGACTTTGCTTTCATAAATCTATATCGTGGGGGAAATTTGCCCTAATTTGCTGATCTGGGACACATGTAATCACAGTTAAATTTATATCCAATAACTCTGATATGTTTACATTTCAAAGAAAATGAAATTGGCATGGAAAAATTTTGAGAATACAATAAGTTTTTTTTCTTTTTTTTTCCCAAAGGGAAATATTCCAAAAAATGAAGTATTATGAGTAGGCACTTCAAAAAAGATAAAATATTTTACATTTGTTTTTTGACTAATGTGCTATAAAAAGGATTATATTTGTGAGAAAAGATACTGATTGCCAATATTTCAAATACCATCTTGCAATGTATAGTTTTTAGTGACATTGTAGTATAAAGCTGTAATTTGAAATTTTACTTTGGAATGTAAAGTAGAAAATATTAGCTATGTCAATGATATCTTGCAAAGTGTTCCCATTTATAATTATTTATATTGTAAATAGCTTTCTGAAGTAAATTCGAAGTTAATGTGCATAAAATGTATTTATTATGTGAGGAATTTTTTGGTTTAAAATATAGTTACCAATATGCAGTTTGAGTCTGAGTTATTCATTGAAAGAAAAATCTCTGTAGGACAAAAAAGACTGTCAACTAAAAGAATACTGTAAAAAAACAGGAACTATTTTAGCTCTAGATTCTATTGAAATGGGTAGCACTAAACACACACAACACACATACACACAGACACACATGTGCACACGCACACACACACACACACACACATACTTTAAGAGACCTGAGAATAGAAGCATATGCATACACACAGCAACTATTAATGATGAGCCTGTGTTTTACTAGACACTGGAGAATGGTTTTTCAATGTTTCATTAGGACATCTTAAGCAGGGCTTCTTTGTTAAATAAAGCAGAAAATTTGAAAGTAATGATTATGTTTTAAATGCCTAAGTGAATAGAAAACCTATAATATTGAAATTATTTAATTTGCTGTCATTAAAAAATACTCTCAGAATAATGTTTGTTTCAGAATTCAAAGTATTTTAAAAATTCAGAATGAAGAGTTAAGTTCAACAAAAATAGATTGCAGTCTATTCTAGGTAGCAATCTATTCTACCTGGCAATCTATTTTTTTCTCTTAAGCATTTTCATAATGTCCAACATGTTTTTCTTTTTCTCCTCTGGGAATTTCTGATTTGCCCTGAAGTATTCAGAAATTGTCAGCTATTGACTAATTCAACAAACCTACACAATTTCTTTTTAATTAAATGGAAATATAGTTTGTCTTTTCTAAAGCATTTTATGAAGCTGAATAAAATATCAAGATATCATTGTTATTAATATTATAGCATTTATCAGATATTTCCCAACATGATTCTTTGAAATACTTGTTTTAGGGCTTTTGCTTCTGCAAATAAAATTGTTTTCACCTACTTTATTCTCCAAAATAACTGCACTTCCAGTTTAATCCACAACTTTTATTGAATACCTACTATGTGTCCCAAATGGGATAGGCACCAAGAATCTTTCTCATTGCAGGGTGTAATAAGAAAGTACATACAATGGGTCTTTCATTTTCTCTATGTGCTTTGAAAGTATAAATTCTTTAGATAATCATGAAAATTACAAGCACTTATTGAACCATCATGTGCTAGGCACTGAATCAAGCTCAGATCATCATAGAAATCTGAATCAAGACCATCACAGAGGAAGATATCAATATGCTCCATTTCGTTAATGAGGCAACTAAGACTCAAAGTCTCACTTGAGTAACTTAGTCACAGAGCTAGTAAATGGTGAGATGAAATTTGGACCCAGGATGGCTTACTCTAAAACTTTACCTAACTTCATTCTGCTTTCTTTATGTAATATAATATAATATAATAATATTTAATATAATAAATCAGCCTGCTGGGATCAGTCTGTCTCTGTTGCCTTGGTAATCATGCAACCATGGGTATTAGGAACTGATATAGCCTTCCAGGCCCTCCCAGCCATCCTTTCTCAATTAACAAAACGCATATTTCATATGTGTGTGTGTGTGTGCATGTATATAAAGAAAGCAGAATGAATTTAAAGCTTTCTTTTATCTAACTTCATTCTGCTTTCTTTATGAGGCAATGTTTCTTTCACATATATAGATACACCCCCTTATACACATTTTGCCTTCCTGCTGAATGAGGGTTCTGACAATTCTTTTATATGACCATGACACCAGGAAAACTTTAGGGCATAATAAGCTCACAAGAAAGTCATCTTAAAAGTTTCCCCATAATATTTGATATTTTTGAGGCTTTCTCAACAAAATACAAATGGCTTCACTAGTAATTATAAACTATATACCTGTTTTACCTGACATTTTCAAGACATGAGCCCAAACAAAAGTTTTACTTTTTCATCATAGTCATTAAATACTTTGTTTTGTTTCACGGAAAATTTTCCTTCCTCTTTGGATAAACAACCAAAACTCACTCAAACAGGAGTCAATATGTGTAAGCAATGACTATATTACTTAAAGGCCTGGTTTTGAGGGTACTCTGCAGACAGATATTAAGGGGCTATTTCAACCACTACATCATGTATTTTCCTTATTTGAGTGGGAACTTGTCACAGGTTACCTGCAGGAAGGCTGCCCTTTAAAATGCAGATGATTCCTATAGGATGTCTTTAAGCAATGATGTGCGCCTACTGGAATCAGTCTGTCTCTGTTGCCTTGGTAATCATGCAACTCATGGGTATCAGGAACTGAGGCAGCCTTCCAGGCCTACCCAGCCATCCATGGCCACTGGCCTCTGCCTTATAATGTCAGGAGGGTGGATTCTCCTTAGCACTTCTTGGTCTTTTCATAATTATACTTTATAACTTAATATGTGCTGTATTTACCAATGGAATTAGATCCAGGGTGGGAGAAATGTAAAACAGCTCCTACTTTGGGAATTCATAAATAATCTCTGCTTTGTTCAGCTTCCCCCAGGTCAGGTTCCTGTGTGGGGAGTAATTCCACATGGGAATCTCACTTGAGCGTCATCTAACTAGACCTTAAAGGGAATCTTGGCAGTATCTCCCAAGCCATAAGGAAATCATTATCAGCTTCTGGTGAGGCTTTTCTCAGAGCTTTGTTTGGTACATACATATAAAACAACAACAAAACCCCAAACCAACCAAACAAAAAGCACCTGAACCTGAGGAGTCCTTTATGGATGAAGTCTCTAGGGTTCACCTGGAAATGGGTAATTGGATTCTAATGTAAGAAGAAATCATCCAGGCAATAATTGAGGCTCATTATTCAGTGCATTTCTACATTTCTAATTTCCAATTTCAGCCCTTGTGTGAGTCACATGCCCCATTAGTTAGGCTAGACAGGGCTTGTCCATGGTAGCATGCTAAAACTATTTTTTAATTTAAAAGGTCAGAGGCATGTTTTTAATTCACATTTGCAATTCGGTTACATAATTAAGGGTTGTCAATAGCTAAGAAAAGTTTTTTCAGGGTGGGGAGTAAAAGAGATGAGCTTAAATATACCTTCCAAGTTCACAGGTCCCTTGTTTAAATACCCATGTCTGTTATAGAATTCACCTTGCTTATTTCCCTACATAAAATTAAAATACATAAGAGATGCCTTGTAATGAATGACACAGAATGTCTTGGTTTTGAAATTTATTTTTATTTCATGACACTGCTGTTCCTTCACTTAATGGAAATGAAACGGCTTAAGAATTCTGCCACTTTTTCATGACCACTTTGGTTGGTTTATGGCCAGATTTCCTTCTTTAGAGATATTATGTCATATTCCATTGCTCCAAATTTTTACTTTTTCCCCAAGCTCCCCTTACCCTACAGACATCATGTCATTTTACTTCAGGGACCATCTCTAAATGATAAGGTCTTGAAAAATATATGCCTATATAACCATTATGCCACTCTCATACCTACCAAACTTAACAATAACTTATTGTCATCAAATATGTGGCACTTTTTTGAAAGAGACCATCATCAGGCGTACATTTTTTTCCTTCTATCTCAAGGTCTTCATGCCTGCCTTTGGACATTCTGTCTCCGGTGCTTCCAAAGCTCTACTCACATTTCCCTCTCTCTTCCCATTTTTGACTCCTCTGAGCTTCTTCCCAGGATGTTTAGGTACACCAGTATTCTTTTAACACATGCGTACATACATGCATACACACACATGCACACACTCCCAGATGGGCCCAGCCTTAAGGCCATAGGCCTCATAGCCACTCAGTTGCTCTTGGTCAATCCTTACAGCAGATGTTTTCCATTCCGAGAGCACCCTAAATCCGACTCTTAGGTGAAGGCGGAGTGCTTCATAGTCCTTGCTGTCCTGAAATGTTTCAGGATCTCCTCCCAGCACTTCAAAATGTGTCTGTATCTTCACCCTTCTTTTCTGCCTGCTTATTTCATAAAACAGGTGGTTTTCCTTTCCAAGAGTAACTCTTCTTCCTGCGATACTGATGCAGTGACACTGCTAATTGTTCCCTTCTTTTCTCTATTCACTGACTCCTTTGTTTCTGCTTCTGGATATGCTTCAGTCTCTCAATTATAAAACAACAAGAAGAACAAAAATAGGGATAGTCCTGTGGATATTATTCTCTCTTTTCCTATTACCAACAAAAAAGTTTGTTTATGTTTTTATGACATGATACACTCCTTACTTCCTCTTTTACACATTCCCAAGCTTTAAGGTACATCGTTTCCCTTATATCTTGTGGTTCCCTTATGCATAAGTCATCATTGACTCTTCATTGTCTTTTCATATAGCATCCTGACTCCTTTTCCTGGTATTAAGATTTCTTCCAATCTAGTTTCTACTGCCATTTTCTTTCTTTCTTTTACTGAGACAAGGTCTCATTCTGTCACCCAGACTAGAGTGCAGTGGCATGATCACGGCCCACTGCAGCCTTGACCTTCTGGGTTCAAGGCCCATGCCATCACAGTTGGCTAATTTTTCTATTTTTTGTAGAGACAGGGTTTTGCCATGTTGCCCAGGGTAGTCATGAACTCTCGAGCTCAAGCAATCTGCCCACCTCAGCCTCCCAAAATGCTAGAACCATAGGTGTAAGCCACTGCATGTGGATCTACTGCCTTTTTTAAAATTATCTTCCACTACCCTCCTACATAATTAGTCTACACCCAACTCATTGTCCTAGATCACATTTGCCTCTCAGAGGCTGGCAGTGTAGCCAGTGAGCATGTGCTTACGTGCTTACCTAGATTTAAATCCTAGCCCTGCTACTTACTAGTGATGCAACTGTGGACACTCTGGCTTAGTTCTTTCCTTGGTAAAATGGGAATGCAAGAGATTCACATCTCAAAAAGCCCTTGCGAGCATTCAATGAAGCAATGCTTGTGGCACCCTCAGTATACAGCAGGTGCTCAATAGATGTTAGCTATTAGTGTTAGCAGTCTTCCAGAATAGGGTAATGCAGTTTTTCATTCCCCTTCATTCATCATTCAGTTGGTGCTTAACTGACATTTATCAAGTGCCTACATGTACTGACTGACATTCAGCTAGTCCCAGTCACTACAGATAAAAATCCGTGTAGCCCCAACACATGAGGCTCACAGCTGGGGAAGGTGGTGAGAGAGAATCTCTAATGCCCTTCAGTCCTTTCCACATGCACTGATGCCGCCTCTCCTGTGAAGCCTGCCTTTCGTGGCCCCGCCTTGACTGATCCCTATGCACTGCTTCAGGATGTACTTTTTTTTTTTTTTCTGAACTCCAAATGTTCCTGGCCAGCTTGCCAGCTGTTCCTTTGTGCTCTCTAGTAAGTTTGTGTGGGCTCTTTCATCAGCAGCAAAGCCCTCGATATGGGACTGTTCCCTGTGCCTTCTGTTAGCTTCAGCCCCAGCCCCTGGAACAGCACCTGGCAGAGGAGAGAAACATGATGAATCTGCTGGGTGAGTGACTCCATGTTGCCTTGCAAATGGTCATGTATTTCAGATTATTTCATCTTGGTCTTCAGTCAGCATTATAAAATCTCCTGTGGCTAGTGCAACCCCAAACAATCTCTGGATTGTATAAACAGGATTATAGCTTCTTTGTGTTTTCTTTTTTTGTTGTGGGGGGAGAGGGAGGATTGCAAGTAGTTTTTAACATTCTGATTTTAAAACCTGAACAGCAATCATTCTGGATCTTGTCCATGTTAATGATTTTGACCTACAACTTGCATACTAAGGCAGATTATATATGAGACACGTTGGCACAGTCTCTGGCTTATGGTGACCAAACACCTTTGTGTTCCACCCCTTCCTCTCAGATCTACTTTTCCCATGGTGTCCCCCTAAATCTCTTTCTGCATTTGTGATGCATATTCCATATTTCTAAATTGTATTCCATGACGCAAATCCATTTTTAAAAATGTTTCCCAAATCTTACTCCATTATTGAGTGAGATACCACCACAAAATTTCAACTTCCTTGCTTTCGTCCTACAAATTTCCTTTCTCCTGTTCTATACTCTCCCACACTGCTAACAGGGTCTTCCTCCCAAATAATTTATGTTATTCATCTGCTTAGAAAGCCCTTTTATGTCCCTATAGCAGCTGAATGAAATTTAAATCCTTTAGCCTGTCACTCACTGGGTGCTTTACAACTGAGCCCTACATTACCTCCTCAGCCTTATCTCCATCTGTCACCTTGGATACCCTAGGTTTTTGCAGTACTGAGTTTTTGACTTTCCTGCAATATGCCATGCCTTTCACTATCCCAGGCCTTGGCACACACTGTTCTCTGGTTGGAATGTTCCACAGCCATTCTTTACTGGGAAAATTCCTCTTCACCCTTCAAGGCACGTAGTTCTCATATGATGTCTAATTCTCTTTGGGAAAGTTTTATACTTTCTTTCTTGGCTCTCACAGTGCATATTTCTGTTCATATTTTTGTTATATATTTATTGAGTGTACTATGAGTTATAGGATTTAAAAAAATTTTAAAAACAAAGGGCTAGTTAAAAATTGATCCAATACACAAATGTGTGCAGTAATAAAGAGAATATATACAATTTTGCAGCTTCTTTTTTCATTCAACAATATATCATAGGCATCATTCTATATGAGTTCATATAGCTCTCAGTTATCTTTATAGTATTTTATTGTATGGATCTGCTATAGTTTGCTTATGATAGAAATCTGGTTTTTGACAGACATCTACTTCTTTCCAATTTTATGTATTATTTAACATCACATACTATATGTAACAATAAAAGTCTTTGCAAATGTATCTTTTTGCATCTGTGACTAAATTTCAGTAGATTTTTAGAAGTAAAATTGCTGATTCAAAGAGTATCTTCAATTTTGATAAGCATTATTAAATTGCCCTTCAAAGACATTTTAAAAGTAGGCACTCCCTCCAACAGTATGTGAGACCATACCCCTGTCCTTTAATAAAATTTCATAGTTTGTTTCATGCAAGTTTTATGTATTTCTTAATTTTATTCTTGTGTATTCAATACTTTTCTGAGCTATTAATATCAACATGTGGATCTTTTTCTATAACTTTTTTCTCATTTGGAATTGATAGTATATAGAAAAGCATTTGATTTTTGCATATTTTCCTTATACAAATCATCTTTTATTGAACTCCTTATTTCTGATAGTTTTTAGTTGATTCCTCTGGATTTTCTATGTAGACAATATTATTTTTCAATATTTAAATATTTCTTTTTTGAATTTTAGATTAGTATATTTAAAAAAATCAATACCATGCTTAATTTTATCAACTACCTTTCGGTAGTCAAGATGACAGTACATTTTTTTCTTCTTAATTTCCTAATTTGAGATAGTCTTTCCTAATGTTGACGTATTCGTGAATTCCTAGTCAAAACCTGCTTGATCAAATTATTCTTTTAACATATTTCTGTATTCAGTGTGTTAATGCTTAACTTCAGATATTTTCTTCTATATTTTCAGTTGTAATTCATTTTCTTATTTTCGTTCCTATTTGAATATGGGCCTTTTGAGGGCAGGAAGCATATTATTCAGCTGTAAATGCCCCACACCATACACAACACTAGGTACACATAGTAAATGCTAAAACTATGCCTGTCTTTGTGCTCTGCAGACCTAGATTCAACCCACAGTTAACTCTTACTAACAATGTGAGCAGATATGTCTTTTCATTTGTAAAATATGATATTATCTCCTCAAAGGACCCACGTAAAGGTTAAATGGAAGAACATATGTAAACTATCTATGGCAGTGTTCAGAGCAGACAAGCCAATTAAGGCTAATGCCCTTCCTTTTCCTTTCAAACTAGAAAAATCACCTGGATTTACTGGTCATGGCAGAATTATCAGGGAAATCCAAGAATTTTTTTGCAGATAAGATTATGAATAACTCTAAACCTTCACTTCCCTACTGCAAAATGAACTAACGGATGTCAGCGTTCTTCTGAGCATGGTCATCAAATTATACTTGCTGAGCAGGTTATAATTACAACTTTAGAAAACCTTAATAGAGTATAGATATCAGGATCAATTAGTAAAAATTTATACTGAAATTATAGGTCATTACTTCATATTTCCTGTTTCAACCACATGTATGCACACATGAACAGAAATATACACACATCTTTTTCACTTTTGCTTTTACATGTCCTGAAAGACTAGGATTGCTACTGACTTATTAAGTCACCAGTTCAGCAATAAGCTTGAGAGTTTTATGATCAGAGTGGTCTAACTTGGACTTTTTATTTTACAAAAAGAGAAAAATAATACCTGGACTGTTTAAACCTGAAACTTTTCTCCACCAAACTTAAATATTAATGTTTTTCTTATATACAGGAGAATAAATTCTATTGCCTATGCATGAAGCTGAATCAATGTCTCAGTAAAACCCTCTGGTGTCATCTCACTGAATGGTTTCAAATAGGAATACAAAGCCCAGATGAAACTAAGATGAGATAGTAGAAATTGTGACAGGGCTATTTTTGAAATGATGCTCTTAGGAAAAGCTGCTGATTGAAATCAATACCTCAAGACCCGGAATTTGAAAAGACTATTTCTGAGACCTGAGAGGGTCACTGAATAGAAGTGTCAGTTGATGGTATTCAGACCATGCAATTGCTTTCACCAAGGTGGCTCTGTGTTTACTTAAGTGACTTGTGGTAGCTGGTGGCTGAGCATACATTGAGAGAGTCTCCCTCGACTCAGGCTCAGGGGAGGAGGGGACTAGAGGGGACGTTGTCTGTGGTTTAAATGAGGAAGTCCTAGTGTGCTATATTGAAGGAAATGAATTGAACAGGATTTTCTTTTTTATTTATCCTTGGGAGAAAAAAAATCTGTGAAAGATGTGAGGAATAAAAACCTTTTAAATATTTTAAAAATTAGTGTACCCAAACCTTGTAATATTCTTCTCAAACCAAGTCCTTTTTAATATATTATAATTGATCAGGAAAAATTCATTTGCACAGATTCCTGCTAATGTTTCCAATTTTCTCCAAGGCACATGGAGTCGTCTTCTTTTTCTTAAGTGTGAAATTTTGTTTGCAGTGATGTCCTAGGGTATGGAGTAACACAGAAGCTATTCATGTAATTTCAAGATGCTTTATATAGAAGTTGCCAGGTTATTTAATTATACTGAGTAAGATTTCAGACTATTTTGTTGGGTGGGGAGAAATATGGATTTTAATGAAGCTATTAGTGTGTAAGTTTTTTACAGCACTAGATTGTAAATTTTAAATTATAGAAAACTTTTATCTTATTTTTATATGTCAAAGTGAATCAATCTCATTTCAGCATCCTTAGTATATATGATATATCTTGATTATTATCTTTATTCTCTATGTTTTGGATAGTTCGTTTGATTGAAAATGAATTTCTTTTTATTTCAAGTGCTCTGAACCCAGCTCTCCACTGTCCTATAAACCCATGGGACTATCCCAGATTCATGTGCATGTTACAGGTAGAGATGACGTCACAGATAGAGGAGTAACAATTCCATCTCCCCACTCCTACCCAGACTCTGTCTCATGCTGCAGATTTGGACATGCTCTTCAGGACTATAAACTTGGTCAAATTGCATGTGAGTGAAGCTTTGGACATGGAATCACGGTTTTAAAATGTCAGAAGAACAGTTTGAAAAGTGATGCTGTCCCATCAGCTGCCTTAGTCATGTAAGACCATGTTTTAAAAGGGTAGTCTCTGTTGCTATGGCCATTGTTCTGAGGAATTTTTCTAGTAGAAAAGTTGTGAACATAGAGACAGGTGTGAAATAAGGCAGGGCTGGGTAGTCAGGAGCACTTGGAGGAAAGCAACCAGCAAGAGGTCTCATAAGTTGTCCATGTGTCTGACCTGGAATCAGAGCCCAATTCTTGAGCATTTACATTGTGAGATTACTATAGCTATGAGGATCCCACAATACCCACCAATGGAAGTCTGCCTACTAGGTCTCTTTAGCTTACATACATGCCTGTCAAAAATGATGAGGATAGGGCTGGAAGTCCAAGTGGAAATTTTCTGCAATTTCTGCTTTTGGATATTTTGGAGTCTGAAAACTCATAAGATCATATAGCCTAAATGTGACAAGTCGAAGGTCTTCTTATACTTGAAGTCTCTAAGTCTTAGTATTCACAGCCATAAAATGGGAAAGAGTTTCTACTTTAATGGATTGATAAGGAAATTTAAAAAGTAATATCTTCAAAGCATGGTAGCATAGTTTAACCCAGGACATAATTAGCTCATCACTTAATAGATATTATGATCAGTACTGTCTTTACTATAATTATTATTATTCTGACATGTTTTTTGACCTAAATTCTATTTCTTGGGATAACCTGAAGTCAGAATTAATACACGTGTATTTTTTAGCTCATAAGATTTTAAAAGATGTTGCATCTCATCAAAAGCATTTTTTGTAAAAGGAAAAAGAAAACGTTGGAATGTATGTGATAGTTTTATTTTTATTGCAGTTCTTTAGTGGAATTCCAATATTATTAAGCATGTTTCATGTTTACAGAATTATTTAGGGTACCATCAAGAATACCATAATACTGTCTTCATAAATGGGCACTGTTTTAAAAACTTGGCATAATTAGCAGGAAGATATTCATAGTGTAGGTCTGACATTATTATGACTGCAATATAAATTCCACGAGGTGAAGAAGACTCAGAGAAAGAAGGCTACAGATTTATCATAGTATGATGCATTTGCAATATGGATTGTACTTATCTTTTTATTTGCCACAGACAATGTAAATTAGGAACATCTGAACAAGGATTCAAATAATTTAGCATCTGTAGCTCACTATAAAATATGCTGTTCTGATGCCCAGAGAGAAAAAAGAAATTTACTGTTTTCTAACTCTACTGATAGGTTCTGGCTTGGGGTCCCAGAGGTAGCCTCCTACCAATGATGGACAGGAAGTCATTTTGAAAGAAAATTGGGAAAATGGCAGTGGATCACAGAATTATTTCTTTCTCTTCTCCCTTTAGAAAAAAAAACAACAAATCACTTTCTTCTTTGGTCCAGATGTCAACAATGAATAAAATCCTTTAGAGGGGGTCAAGTTTGGGGTAATGATATCTTCAACCCATTTTCTACCTTAATGTTATTTGTTATTCTCTTGCGGAAATCATAAGCTTTAGGGAATGTAAATGAACAACTGAGCATTTAAATTTATATAAATATCTGAGGTTTGGCGAATTATCCTTAATGGTTGTAATGATTTCTTCTTGGATAGCTTCACCAACATGTACAAAGAAGTTTATTGTGCTCAGAACGAAAGGTAATCACCATGGCAGTAGACAATGGGAAGAGGGCCTGCAACAAACCTGGAAACTTACCAGACATTTTCATGTTTAATCTTCATTGGACAGATGAAGAAACTGAGGCTTGGAAATTTTTAAACAACTTACCCTGGGTCACTTAGGTCACAAGTCAGACTCTTCATTTATAATAAAGATAAAATTTCACAATTTGGTTAAGGGTGAAGCTGTGGTCATCTATCAGGGTAGTGGGCATCTGCTTCTTAAATGTGTTGGGAAAACCTGGACTGCCACAGGAGCTGTGAGCCCAAAAGCAAATGGAAGCTGCCAAACCACCATGAGAAGGACATTGGCATTGTGGGTGTAGGATGGGTAGCCAGAGAGCTTACAGGGAGAGAGTAGGGGCAGATGAGAGAACTGGAAAAGCATGTGTCTCTTTGTAGAACTTAACGTGCATGGCTGAAGCAAGGAAATGCTTAGTTTTCAGGTGTGTAGATGAGGAAGGCCAATGGAATCTGGCACATTCCTCATTTAACTCTGAGTGGATGGTGCATTTTTGAAGTGGCCTTGCAAATTTCCTTACTGTACCACAATTGGGAAAATTTGAGTAAAAGACACAGATTCTCTAAGGCCTGAGAGATCATCTCACTATTGTCTAATCTGCAATTTGGCTGAGGCATTTTCCCTATTCTCTGACAGTCCCACTGGGGACAGCAGGGGCTTCTTCCTGCTGCACCTATCTAGCAACAAACAGCAGCTGGGTGGTTTGGATCCAGTTAGAGCCACATAATTTGCAAGTGGCTCTAAGCATACCCGAGGAATCCCACAACTTTCTCCTAGCTGTATGTGTTGAGTTCAGAAAGTAGAACCATAACAACATCCCTCTGGCCTCCCAAGCTACCAGGAGAGACGCGGCTTAATGCGGAACTGATTTCTTTCTTTGAGCGATAATAGCAAAGCAAGCACTTCAAAAAGACCAATCCATCTCCTCTCCATAAAACGTTAATACCCCTCAATGTACAAAAAAGAGAACAAGCTTCTCACCCTTTGCAAGGCAAACACGAACAGAGAAAAGTAAAAAGAACCAAGAACATTTGAATATCCTCTTTTGCAATCCATCCATTATCCATTTATCACATATTGGAAGAAGGCACATCCTCTGTGTGGCTTTCCTGTAAGCTTGAGCTTTGCTTACACTTGGAGTTTTTGGGGGAGGGACAGGATCCTCAGTGAAGCAGCCTCCAGCCCTCCCCAGGAGGCCTGGAGACATGAGGATCCGTCTCCTGGGTGTTGGCTGTGCTCCCTCACATCAAAGCCAACTCTTCCTAGTGGAATTAGGACCAGACATTTGGGAGTTGAGATGCTGTTTTCAAGATGCACATGAGCATGAACTTTTGAAGTGCTTACGACATTGTCATCCTGTCCTGCCCAACCCCCTTTTGAAAGCTTATACCATTGGGCTCTTCATTTCTCTTTGCTTTCACCAACTTTCTGTGCTCTTCAGTGCCCATGCTATGAGTAATGTAGATAATGACAGTATTTTATTCACAGGAGCATATTTGCTCAAGTTCTCACTGCTAGTTAGTGCCGGGGCTGAGATTTAAACAGGCTCCAACTCTAGAGCTGACAATCTGAACTACCATAGAAACCAAGCAAGGCCCAGGGTCTCCTAGGCTCATGTTCAAATCTGTGCAAAACTATTGCACTAAATTGCCACTTACACTTCTGGTGTATGGGATAACTGGGAGAGTTTGTTGATGATATCAAACAATGTCAGTCATATGTTTTACAAAAGAAAAAATAATTTGAATTGAAAAGTTCCTGTTTTTTAAATGTGCCTAATATACGAGTTATTCAAACATTAATATTTGTTTGGAAATTTATAACTAATATTATCAACACTGACAGTGTGTGTGTGGGTGTGAGGAAAATGGGGGCTGGTGGGATGGAAGAGAAAAGCAATAAGGAAAATTTTAGGGTGTTATCACTCTGTGTAGGTTGGTAGAGGTAAGAAGTAAGTATGGGCCTACACAATAAGATTTCAAAGGTCTGGGTAGGCCTTCTGACTCTTCAACCTGTTTGTGAAGTTGGAAGCTCTAACCTTTCTTTCTCACAGCCTGTTACAATAGGAAACTATAGCCTCATTATTTGTCCTTTAGTGGGAACTAGTTCATGTGTGTTTTTTTTTTCCCCCATTGGATGTAATATGTTATGGAAGTAGGCAAATGGCAAATATACTAGAAACATAGTAAGTGAAAAAATGGGTTAGGGGAAATATTCAGAAAGATAATATTCATGTAGATAGATCTCAGTTTGCCCAGGGCAGACTTTAACTGTAACCTTGTGTTTCTTTGAAATCAATCCATGTAACAAAATTACATTTGTACCCCATAAATTTATACAAATTAAAAAAAAAAGAGAAAGATCTGGCTCTATGAAATTAGACGCTTTCACAGAATCTGAGTTAGTCTTTGGGTTCTTTTTGCAACAATAGAGAAATACTCATAATCTTATCTAACTTATTTGATTGATTTAGTAAATATTTTGAAATAAAGATTTTTCTATAAGGACCATCTATAAAGAAAAAAAAGTTTTTCTTTTTTTTTTTTAAATATTGTTTCCAAATTATGGAAAAACATGCACTAATGACTAAAATCACCATTCATAAGGCAATTCTGAAAGAGGATTGTTAACATTAATTAAACTAAAAACAATACCACCTAAACATGTACATAACTATTTTAAATTTATGAGCTCCTTTCATATGGATCTTGTTGATCCTTTCAAGACCAGGCAGATGTCACCATCTATATTTTATAAAAAAGAAAATAAGAGAAAAGTAAGATGATTTTCTGAAAAGCCCACATGTGGCAAATTTAGGACTTGAACTTGGGTCTTCTCATTCAAGTTAAGGGATCATCTACGTCCTAGTGCAGGGCAAATGCTATACAAACTTTATCATGGTAAGTTGGTCTGATTCAAACTTTTGTCTAGGATCCAAGAAAAATTTCCAATGGCATCAATAATGCTGCTTTATATACTAGCAAGAATTTTTTTCTTCTTTTATTATAATCTTTTTTCTGATCTAAAAATGCATTTTCATTGTAGAAGTTTAGAAATAAAGAGGAAATTATGAAATAGTCACAATACTATCATCCATAGATAACCATCCTTACAATGTTTGCGTATTTCCTTCTGGAATTTATGGACCTACCTACCTACCTATATGTCTATCTATTTATCCATCCATCTATCTGGATCTATGGATCTATCTATCTCTCTATCTGGATCTATCTATCTATCTATCTATCTATCTATCTATCTATCTATCTATCTATCTATCTATTTATCTATCATGTATGTATATACTATCTGATATCCTGTTCTTTATACATTTGTTTGTGATAAAGAGGCATCTCTAGATGGCAGTCAATTGATGGTAGAAATAACTCTTTTGAGGGGAAATCTGAAATGTCTATGTAACCTGTAACCTGGGAATAAGAGTAGGAATGGATGAAGATCCTGCTGAATCAAGCCAGTTTCTGCTCGTATAATTAATAAGGGAAGAGCAAGAGATTTTATTTTTCTGGCCAAAGATTGAGATGTGTGACACTCGGCACACAACTCTGGCACACAGCAGCGGCTGCAAATCTGTAGTGTGCTGTGAGAAATTTCTTTTCTCTACAGACTGAACCTCAGTGTTCTTAGCTTACCTCCTACTTTAAACAAAAATGGTTGCATAGGACAGACAGTTGCTCAGTGTGGTTCTCTGTCTTAGTCCATGTGGGCTACTATAACAGATTGCCATGGACTGGGTGGCTTATGAACCACAGAGATTTATTTCTCGCAGTTACAGAGGCTGGAAGGTCCAAGATCAAGGTGCTGAAATTAGGTGTCTGGCGTGGGACTTTTTCCTGGTTCATACACAGCCATCTTCTTCCTCTGTCCTGCATGGAAGAATGGGCAAGGAACTCTCCTGGCCTCTTTTATAACAGCACTAGTCCCATTCATGAGGGCTTCACCCTTATGACCTAATCTCCAAATACCCTTACATTGGGTGATTAGGTTTCAGACATATGAATTACAGGGGGAGACACAAATATTCAGTCTATAGTAGCCTTTTTAATGACATTAAAACCTCAAATAAAAATATATTTTTTTCAGAAATTGGTGAACAAATTAAGAATTTCTGAGATTAAGAGTTTTTAATGAAGGGGTAATAGTAAAGTATTGGGTAATATATTAGTTTTCTATTGCTATGTAACAAATTTTCATAAATGTAACAGCTTATTGCAAGACTCATTCATTACTATATTTGTTGTCATTATTTTGAGTTCTTACTCTGTTGCCCAGGCTGAAGTGTGGTGGCTTGATCACGGCTCAGTGCAGCCTCGACACCCCTGAGCTCAGGCAATCCTGCCACTTAGCCCTGCTAGTAGCTAGGACTGCAGGTGCACACCACCAGGCCCAGCTAACGTTTGTATTTTTTGTGAAGACCAGGTTTTGATATGTTGCCCAGGCTGGTCTTGAACTCCTGGGCTCGAGTGATCCACCTGCCTCGGCTTCCCACAGTGATGGGATTGCAGGTGTGAGCCATGGTGCCTGGCTACAATACTCATTTATTAGCTCACAGGTCTATAGGTCAGAAATCTGGACAGGAACAACAGGTTTCCCTGCTCAAGGCCTTGCAAAACTATAATCAAGGTATTGGTCAGGCTGGAGGGAAAAATTTGCCTTTAAGCTAATTTGGGTAATTGGTCAAATTCTGCTTCTTCTGGTTGTCTGAGGTTCTGTTTCTTAGTGTCAGTTTTCAACAAGGACCTCTCTCTGCCCTAAAGTCTGCCCTCAAGACTTGGCACATCTTCAAACCAGCAATGGTATATAAAATTTCCCTCATGCTTTGAATCTCTAACTTCCTCTTCTGCCACCAGCTAGAGAAAACTCTCTGCTTTTAAAGGACTCACTTGATTGTGTCAGGCCTACCAAAATCTCTATACCTTAAGATCAAATGACTTGGAAGTTTAATTACACCTACAAATTCTCTTCACAGCAATATGTAGATTAGTGTTCGTTTGAATGGGCGGAATAGAAATCTTGGGGTTAGGAAGGGCATCTTTAGACTTCTGCCTGTCACAGGGAGGTTAAAACACTACCATTTCTGTAATCTACCAAATCAGGCCTCGAGTCTCTTCTGTGCTTCCACATCCTACACAGAAAGATAGAGAAAGGTTGTGGGCTTAGAAAATAATAGAGCTAGGTGCTGTGGCTCACGCCTGTAATCCCAACACTTTGGGAAAGGGGGAAGAGCCCCTTATAAAACCATCAGATCTCTTGAATATCCATTCACTATCACGAGAACAGCATAGAGGTAACCACCCCCATGATTCAATTACCTTCACCTAGTCGCTCCTTTGACCCATAGGGATTATGGAGATCACAATTCAAGATGAGATTCAGGTGGGGACACAAAGCCTAACCACGTCAATGTGCTAAGCCCAAGTTCCTGCTTGGGAAGAATTCATATGTTCAGGCATGGGGACAGCTATTGGTTTGAAATAACAAATGGTTATTATTTTTCTACACATAAATGGCATGAGAAATATTTAATGCATTACATTGGGTATTAGTTTCAGGTAGTTTGTCACCTTCCAGTTATTAAGAGCTGGTCATGGTTAAGAACTTGGACTCTGGTGCCAGGTTCCCTGTATTCAACTTGTAGCGTTGCCTCAAACCAGCCCTTGGTGTTAGGCAAATTCCTTCTCCCAGTCTCCATTTCTGGTCTGTAAAATGGGACAATAATAGAACCTGTCTCAAAGGTTCCCTAGAACAACATCTGGCACATAGAAAGGACTCAGAATATGTTGTCCGATATTTTCTTGCCATAAAGTATAGAAAGCTGAATTTGTTCTTATTTTGTGGTTCAATTTTTTGTCAATCTTGTATAGGTAGCTTGATCTTCTTACTGAAAAGTGATTGAAACAAAGTGTCTTAGACAAAAGTAAAGTAAAAATTTCTAAACAAAGCAATTTTTGCTCCTTTGTTAGAGGACAATTCCACCACCACATTGATAACTTCTATAGAAGAAACATAATCCTGAATTAGCTCTTACAGGATAGTCCCGTGGAAGAGATTGTTTGCCAGTGTATTTCCATGACCTAATAGACACAAGCTGCCTCTAGATTTGAATCATCTAATTATATTTTCCTCCTATTCTAACAGGACTACATTTTATAATACCTGCAGAGAGTTAGTATAAAGCATATTACTCTTTACAATGGTACTTTCATTTAATTGATTCTCAGGATCTTCTGCAAAACATGTGGAATCCCAGAATTGCTTTTTAAATGAGAGCTATGAGATAGATAGAGAAATTGTGAGGAAGATCATGTTCTTGACTGGTAACACAACAGTGTTTTCAGGTTACATATAATATCCCAACACCATTACTTCATACCATTCTCAGGACTCTCAGAAAAATAACTAAGAGAAGCTGAGATGAGATCCAGGAGAAATAAGTAGCAAGATTATTAGAAAATACAGAGTTCAATGCTGCTTTGGGGCTTGGGTTTTACCTTCTTATTACAAAGGATATTCATTTTGAGCCATGTAAAAGGAGAATATAAAATATATACACTTATATGGAAAGATTTGTGGGAAAAATATTTTACATTCTCAAAAAAGGCATTTGGTGTATGGTGTGCCTACTATTTGTAAATTAACATACAATAATTAATGAAATAGCTGACAATTATTGAATACTAGGTGCCTGACACTTTAGATATACTCTCTCACTTAATGGACATAAATGTTACATCATATATATACTATTGCTGTGAAAAGTTATTAAGGCATCAATAATATCACATGGTCATAAATGTTACATCATATATATGCTATTGCTGTGATAAATTATTAAAGCAATGCCTTAATAACTTATCACAGCAATAGTATATATTGCTTACTTTGTACATCTTTAAATACCAAGTAAACTCCTACCAATGCCCTTTGTGTCAAAGGTAAGAAGGAGAGTGTCTTGTTACAAAACCTGTAGTGCTCTCCCGAATCTATTTTCTCCTCTTCTTTCTGGCAACTGTAAGACTATATTTTCTAGCTCCCTGGTATGCAGATGGGGCCATAATTAAGTCCTGGAGGATAAAATGTGGTGGACATGATGCAGGCTACTTTTAGGCCTGGCTCCTAAATATCCTGCATTTTCCTGAGCTTTCTTTTTACCAACTAGATGCAGGGGATCCAGTGATGGACACCAAGGCTATAGAATATGGAGAAACTACCAAACAGGTAGAACCTGTTCCCACATTGGTAAGTAAAGCTATCTATCTCCATGCTCTGTCCTTTGGCATGAGTGGAAAATATTATTGTTGTGTTAAGCGTATTTAAATTTTGGAGTTTGTTTTATTAGCTAACATTACTTATCCCCATCTAAACCAGTTAGTGTAAGTGTTTGTATATTTGCTAATACAGAAATGAGTCAAAATAATAAGAGTAGCAACATCTATTGTCTGTTAATCAAATGCCAAGGACTGAAGCATAGAGAGGTTAAGTCACTTGATCAAGGCCACCAGTTAATGAGTGATAGGATCAGGATTGAAAACTGGGCAGAATGGCCTTGGAGTTCGTGCATTTATCCATTTTGCTTTAACATTTGTTTATGAAACATAGCATGCTATCATTAATTTTGCTTTAAAGAAGTAAATCATGGAGTGAAGTGAGCTTCAGCTAAGTTTTTGCTCTAATCATCATTTAAAAAAATCTTGTGGGCTGGGTGTGGTGGCTCACGCCTATAATCCCAGCACTTTGAGAGACTGAGGCAGGCCAATCAAGAGGTCAGGAGTTCGAGACCAGCCTGGCCAACATGGTGAAACCTCGTCTCTACTAAAAATACAAAAATTAGCTGGGCATGGTGGTGGACACCTGTAATCCCATCTACTCAGGAGGCTGAGGCAGGAGAATCATTTGAACCCGGGAGGTGGAGGTTGCAGTGAGCTGAGATAGTGCTAATTGTTTCTCAAAAAAAAAAAAAAAGAATTCTTGTGGTAAGTAGCTACAAATAACTGTTATTTTCATTGCTGAAAACCTCAGCCCTTAGATCGCTGAATAATTATTGCAGCTGTTATAGAAATGTAAATAGAAATGCATCATCTTTATAGTTTTCCTTTCCAGCTGGGCCAGGATACCATTTTTTGTTTTTGATTTGGCAGAATTACTTTTTATTCCCATTAGTGCACACCCTCTACATTTCTCTCTGTACTCCAGCTATCAAAGGAAAATGGACTTTAAAATGTCAAGATCCTGGTCGAGATGGTAGAGGTGGTCTGTGTGAATTTGAGTGGATAGGAGAAATGCCAGTTAAGGGGTAGCCATCCTACAGACAAAAATGCAGCCCTCTATACTTTCACTCCATGAGAATATATTATTTGTATTTCTTCTTTCTTAAGCCTCTTGTCTATTTGTCTTAGGCACTATTTGTCTCTTACATAGTGTGCTCACTAAAATGCCATTGACTTTAAGGAATTTTAAGTATGATTATACGTGATCCTTGCAGAAAAACCATCTTTAAAGTGTTAATAATAGAAAAAAAAGGTTTTAAAAGCTAAATTAGAAACAAAAAAGATCTGAAAACTCTGGAACGTATACATATAGAAAGGGTTTTTGAGGACCATATGTTCTTCTTTGTAATACAAATGTGTCGAAAGAGCAAATATCTGCAAAAATCAACTACAGAGAATACCATGTGAGTTAATGGATATCAAGCCATTCAGTCATGAGAAAAATTTGGAGTAACCAGCAGTGGGTCCATCCAGATCCTCTCTCTGCAATGGTGATAAAATTCCAGATGCTGTGCCAGCCATGTGTATGGAGGCTTCAGGATGGAGACACCCCTGGGATGTGTGTGCATGGGGAGAGGGGCAGGACCAGCTCAGCCCTACCATTTGAAAGCTTTGCATAGCCTGTTTGGAATGCTAATGGGTTATGCTTTCTGCTTATAGAGAAGGTTGGTTTTTTTGTAAAGCATTAAATCCTCCTCTTCTTTCTCTCCCTCCTCCATCTTTCCAGCAGTAATTCTATCTCATTCTATTGATTGATTCTTTCTGGACTGATTTTTACATTCTAATTTGAAGAATATATGCTCTAACCCACAGGAACATAAGAAAGGCATAATAAGGAAAGCAGGCCACATTAAAACGGAGTAAGATGGGAAAGCACTCAAAGGGCTACTCCAGAAGAGGAAAGGGAAGAGAGGGAGGGAAATATGGAGCTAGTTAGTGTGGATGTTATCTGTGCAAGGCAGCAACTTGAAGTTCCTGAACACGTAATGGACCCTTGCCTAATAATATGGCAATGTCAATATTAGCTGTGGTTTTGACTTCAGTTATAATATATTAATTTATATATAGAACACATATTGCAAACAATGAGAAATGGTTTTTAGTCTGACAGACCATCAAAGGGAATTGTGGTAACTAGCGGTTTCACACATCTTCAGCTGAATGATAAATGGTGCTAAATGATGCTGTGCCTGCACAGAATGAGATCCTCAAGGGCCTCCACACCAATAAGGGGGAAAAAACCAAATTTATTCCATTTAAGGCTGTGAGTGTACTTTTTTGCATTCATATTTGTGAAAAATGGTAATCCATATATAGCATATGTGATAACCAGAGTGTTTTATTAACAAGGACATTTTATTTCTAATAAGGCTGTGAATAATTTATATTCAGCAAACTGAGTTTCTGTAACTCATATTCCTTCTTATTTTGAAGTGGAGCTTTTCAGGGTACTTAGCTGTGATGTCTGGGATGATATTGAGGCTCAACTGCTGAGGACCAGAGATGGAAAGTGTATTTTAGGGCTTCCCACTGTGCCTTCTTCTCTCTCACACTCCAGTCAGATTCTCCCCTTAGGAAGCCCTGTGATAGTCATATTCGGGTTTCTGCTCTCACTGGATGCCCCTGTTCAGCCCTACAAGACTCTCCTTGAATTTGTTTCTAGCTCTAGCTTCTCCTCATCTCTGAACTTTTATTTTCCCATCCCAGCTATTAGAATTCTCGCTGCCTTTGCAGTTCCATGCACAGGACTGTATAGCTAAGGGTAGACTTGTTTCTTTGAGACTCATTGCTTTAATGGACAGCATTTGTGCTCTTTGAGAGCAATGTGAGGCCATCCATGAGAGAGCCCACTCCGGTTACTGGGAAGTGTGTGCAGACAGCAACAGTGATTTTGAAAGACACAGAGAACTTTACCAGTTTTGCTTTAGAACTTCAAGATCTTCTCTTCCTTTCAACTAAGTCTAGATGAAAACTAACACTCAAGTACCCACTAATTGCTGAATGCTAAAAGGGTGGTACAGTACTAGATTAAGTCTCTGTATATAACAATTCTCAACCATATGCCCCTGGTTGAGGAAGTCTCTGGATCCTAGAGTGTCTATCAGAGCTGGCACCAAGCTGCTATCAAACAACTGAAACATTTTATTTTTCATGACAATTTTATATCACTTCCAGACCTTAAAACTTTTTCCATTTTACTGAAAATTCTTGGTTTATTTGTTGGCAGATCAAACACTGTTCTTAAGTGCACATATTTTAAAATTAACTGTCCTTTTACTTCAGTGAACAAAACCTGCTTGGAAAGCTTTTCACCCCAACACAAACTCTTTTAATTCTTCTCAATTCATATGAAATGAGGAAAAAATTTCACTCTCAGGACCTGTGGAATGAGTATCTTTCTACATATAGTGCAGAGCATGTGTGCTTAACGGCCTTCCAAGGCAATAATTTTTAAGTTTGAGTACCTGATGAATTTTGTATGTTTTGAGTCTTTGTTAGTGCACTGATTTAAATTTCATTTTTAAGTTTGAATATATTTACTTTATGAGGAAGTAGGTGATACCTACTAGCGTTTAAGCAACCGTCATGTGACTATGCAGCTCCAGGCAGCCTCCGTTTCTCTCTCTCCTGGACTCTGGATTGGACAAACTTAATATCCTGAGGGTTCCAGTATGGCTTTTTTGGTTGAAACCCTGGCTCTGCCATTTTCCAGCTGTGTAACCCTTGAGAGTTTTCTTGAACACTCTAAGCCTCAGTTGCATCGTTTGTAAAGTAGAGATGAAACTAAATATCTTATCATAGATTGGGTTGCTGGATTATTAATTGAATTACTGCACCTAAAAAGCTTAGAATAGTGTCCTAGAACATGTTAGCAATTATTTTGAAGTGGAAACATATCTTAAAGGTAACGATAAAAGCATTTTTCTGATTAAAATTTGGTTTGGGTTATCAGACAAGAAGTGAAAAAGCTTCTCACTGCATCTCCTCTGAAGTGAGATAATGATATTCCGTGAACCACTGCAATTCTGCTTTTACTACTAATTTGCCCATCACGCCTTTCCATTATTAGTGTTAGTAATGGCATTTGCCTATCTACCTACATGTATAAACTGTAACCCTGTCTGTTTTTCTGAAAGAATAAATTTCTAAACCACAGCTTCGATAACTTCAGTGGACATTTTCGGAGAGTCTCCTTCATCTATGGCCTATCTCTGGTTCTTTGGTAACTACACTTCAGCTTCACAGGGTGGGCTCTTGGAGGTCATCTTTGTGTGTTGTCAAGACACCTGACCTGCGATGGACCAGTCACATTGTTTCGTTCAATGATTTGGCTTTGAAACCAGACCTCTAGTTACTCCATGCGGCTAGATAATATGTAGACCTGGGGGCCAGAGGCTGCCATGAGTCATAGGTGCAGAGTGGAGAAAGGCCTATCTGCAGAGACAGAGAGGAAGGGAGTAGACAGTAGAAAGAAGCCAAGATGCAGTTTGGAGAGATTGGAAGAGAGTTGACCTCCAGGATGCTTCCTGGTGTGCAGTCAGTCCCAGTTGCATTCTTGGCCTTCAGTTTCATGAAGCATTCTCCATCTATATAACTAATGCTCTGTTTTCATTTAAGGTAGCTGAGTAGCAACCAAATACCTTAAAGACTCCTGGTTCTCATCAGCGGTGATCTCAAGTCAAGTGCACAACTCCACTGCCACCACCCACAGGCCCCTGGCACTCCTTTGTGGCTTTCTGTTATTCTGTTGCTGTTCAATTTTTATGCAGTGAAACTCAATTTCTATCTGTGTTTCAAACAGTTAAATTTTTGTTAGCACTTGGAATGTATAACAGCTCATCTGCTTTAGGTATGTACATTTGGAATTAACCTAATTCTATAATTATGCTGACTGTTTAAGAAATAATCAATTAATTCATTTATTTCTAACCCAGGTTTTGAGGGATGCCTCTAAACCTGTGAAGAATATTTGAAATGGCTTGTGCTAACTCATGTTTAAGAAAGATTATCCTTAGCAAACTAACAAAGCAACAGAAAACCAAATATCATTATGTTCTCACTTATAAATGGTAGCTAACTTATGAGACATAGAGGGGAATGACACATATTGGGGACTATTAGAGGGTGAAGGGTGGGAGGAGGAAGGGGATCAGGAAAAATAACAAATGGGTACTGGACTTAATACCTGGGTGATGAAATAATTTGTACAACAAACCCCCATGACACACATTTACCTGTGTAACAAGTCTGCACATGTACCCCTGAGCTTAAAATAAAAGTTTAAGAAAGAAAGAAAGAAACTATGTAATGTTTCTGGTATCAATTGAGATAGACTCTCAGAGCAAAGAGAAGTCATTGCTTTGGTCTGGCTCAGAAATTGGTCCCTGAGCATGATCCACAGAAATTTCCCAAAGTATGTTCCCTAGAATTCTTGTTTTCAGGGATGTTAATAGTGCAATGAATAAAGGCATTGCATGTTCAGACATGCTGTGAAATACTGAATTTAAACAGAGGTAAGCTCTTTTCTTCATTAAATATTTTTTTCACAAGAGATTTTATATAAGGATATATATTGTGATTCTCTAATCTGTGTATAGTTTAGTAATTCCTAAACTAATTGACCATGGAAATTTTTTTCTGTAGAAAACATCTTTTGGGACTAGTGTTCCTTGGAACCTGTTATAGAAACCATCCTCATAGGGTTAACAGGATTAGCATGCCAGGTTCTCGGCAAAATATAGTTATAATTACATATTCATCAGGTTGCACTTTGGCCCACTTTCTTGTAACCCAAAGTCATATAGCACTAAATACTGACCATTTGCATCCTCACTGGTCTTACAGATAGGATCACTGATGTTAGAATTACAAGACTTTGTGTTTAAGAATTGCTTAAGCTGTTTTTCAGATCTTCAGTTCCAGTGGAATGGCTGATGCCAACCAGTTTACAGACCCCAGAAAGGAACCCCATCAGTGTAAGAATGAAGTTTTTTTCATCTTCTCTTTCTCGTGACTTCACTCTACACTCTTCAAACAATTAACAGTCTTCACACCTCAGCCTCCTGCAAAATCCTTAGAACCAGTTCCTTGGAGAGGTAGATTTGAGGTTCCCTTCCACCTCTCCATTCAGTTCTTTCTCTGCTGCCATTCCTAATGTCTTGAATGTTGACTTGCTGCACACCAGGAAAACAAACCTATAACCTGTGTTGTGTATTGTTCTAAGGGAAGTGTTTGGGGAAGGTTGTGTTGCATAGTGTTGCTAGGCTTGCCCTGCTCTTAGACTGATTACATATAGCTTTTTCACTTGTAAATGATGCTAAAAGTTGAAATTACAGGCATTTATAGAAAATCAGATCAGCTTTTAGGTGACATTGGCAATAATAGAACCATAATACTAATGCCACTAATAGAGAACTGTTTCTCTACTGGTGTTCTACAATTCAGTTCAGTTCGGACACTATCTACCTGCAGTTAGTGTCAAATCTCACAAGTTAAAGGGCTGAGTTCCACAAGACTGATCCCACTTCAAATGCTAGTCACAAAGCCTGAATTACCACTTGTGCTTTTGACTAATCAGCTATAAACTGGGGGTTCTATGACCCTCTTCTCAGATTTGATAATTGTTAGAATGGCTCACAGAATTCAGGAAAGTACTTTGTTTGTACTTACAAGTTTGCTATAAAGGAAAACTCAGGAACAGCCAAATGGGAGAGTTGCATAGGGCAATGTGTGGGAGCTGGGGTGTGTATGTGGAGAGCTTCCATGACTCCAGGGAGCTATCCTTCCAGTACCTCCATGTGTCTGCCAACCAGAAACTCATCACATGTCAAGAGTTTTTATAGATCTTAATCTCTAGGTCTCCCTCTTCTTCCTGGACGTTGCTGGGAGGAAATGAAAGTTCCAGTTCTAATCACTTGGTCTTCCTGGTGACCAGCCCTATCCTGAGGCTATCTAGGGACTCCAGTCCAAGTTACTTCATTAGCATAAACTCTGACAGGATCAAAAGGAGCTCCTTATGAATAATAAAAGCCATTCTTGTCACTCAGGAAATTCTAGTGATTTTAGGAACCTATGCTAGGAACCTAAGGACAAAGACAAAATGCATTTTTCTGTTATATAACACAGGCACATTTCGAGGGCACAAAGATCACCCCTACTAGATTTCCAGCTCCTTTAAATGTCTTGTTTATCTTTGAATCCCTACTACAAGCCCAGGTGATGCCAGTCAAGTTGGTTGGATTGAATTAATTTACTAAAGAGTTAGATATTTTTCAATCTTTCAAAAATTAGAAGGTTGTATGTTTCTTTTTCCAACAACAGGCTTCTTTAAAGCACTTCTTTTACTACAACATAGCTAGCATTTGACTCACTCCATCATTCATCATGTGTACCATTTAAGTTCTCAGGGATATATTGCCAACTAGTACTTTTTCTTTTAAACATTTCTTTCACATTTAGTGATGTATCTGTTATACCTTTTCTAAAGGAAAGAATGATAATTTTTTTTAGTTAGAAAAATCAAGACTTTGTTTATGCATTAATTTGAGAGTCTTAAGTAACGGACTATCAATACCACAATTTCATAATATTGTAAGATAATGTAATGCAGAACAGTTCACTGTAAGAGTTTGTTGTTCTTATATTATTTATGGAATTGACTCTGGCAGTATGAAAACAAGCTGGGCAAAGATTCTTTAGATTACATGAGTATTCATGCTCATAATGCATATAACATACACATTGCATTTTAATTTATAGGCTTAAGGGAACAGTGATTAAGTAGGAGAGAGAAGAGCTTTTTAAACACCTTCTGGGGAGTGATTTCTATTCTTTGCTGTCACATCTCCAATTATTCTTTCTTTCAAATACTTATTCTCTTTCTTTGAGTTTTCCTGGTACAGGTGGCTGCCATTTGTGGAGCTATCAATTTTGCTGCCCCCTTTTAATGCAGCTATTATTTATGCTAGTTCCTGCGTATCCTTCTTTTGATTCATTTAGACAAGAACAGCTACAAAACATTTTAAACAGCTTGAAAAAAAAAGGTTAACTTTAAGGATCACATGTTATCATGCATAGCCTCCAAATAAAATGTTTAAGCCTGCTCCAACACAAGTCTCGAGGATTGTGACTTCAACATGCTTTTAATTTGAGCCACTCTTTTAGATGCCAGAAATGTGGGGATCAGCACCATCCCAACAGGGTAATGGCCAGTCAGGCTGTCCTGCCTGGTGGCTGAAAACATAAACTCTGTTAGAGAAAATATATATTTTTTTCTTTTTAATCTTTGAAAGTGTGAAACCTGTGTCATTCAGGGTGGCTGTTTTCCTTCTGTTAATTGTTGTTACGTATGTTACTCTTCCAAATCATTGATTTAAAGTTTGTATGTTAGAATTAATGGCAGGTTTTGTAGTCTGTTAAACCATAAATTATCACTCCTTGTCTTGGTACTGAAAGAGATTACTTAGCCATTCACAATTTTCCATGGGATGTTCTCCAGATGTGTGCCATCTGAAGTCTTCTGACTTCTTTCTCCAGTGGACTAAGCTGGCCTCTTGTTGAGGAAACAAAGAACTGGAAAATATATACATCAATGTTAAAACATGCAGGCCCTCAGACAATGTTAAGATGCCTTCACACTTTCACTGAGTCCATTTGCGTTTCCTAACAATGCCTCTACTGTGGTGAGCAAGTGCCTGTGCTGTACTTACTCTCCTTTATGTATAATTTTATGCTAATCCTTGAATTGTTCAAGGAGCCTTTAACAGTCAGCTGTCTTTCTCTGTCTTTTGAGGTATCAAATAATGTTACAACTTGAAAATCCCATAGATGTGGGCAATTGTGTCTTTAAACAATTCTGGCTCATTGGGTTTTCTAACATGTTATGTGTTAAGGATGTAGTTCTTTCCAATCCATCCTGGAATACTGTGGGGATTCTCAATTTCAAAGTAGCCCAAAGGAGATGGCCATTAAGACAGCGTTGCTGCTAATCCAATTTCCCATAATCTCAAACTCTATGCAAAAGCAAATGTTGAACCTGTAGCTGAACTCAGTCTTTTGAATATCAAACCAAGACCCATAATGTATTATCTTAACTATTTTGGGAGAAGGCTGATTGTTTGCAAAATATCTTTGGGTTGCCATTAGTTTGGGTTTAATCCTTTAGAAATATTCAGCACTCAGGCCTATTCAAGCTCTCAGAAAACTGGCTCATCGCAGCAGCTCAGCTTGGCCTGTGAGATTGCTTGTGTACTTAGACTCCACTTATTTTGTTCAGGTTCACGATCAGGCGAGACAGCGCTGTCAATTCAAAAAGACATTCTTTTTTCAAACTATTGATCTCCATTGCTCTTGCAAATCCTTTAGTATTGGCTCTCAGGATTACTATAATGCTATAATCATTCTGTTAAGGATTCAGATTTGTGGTGGGCTAAAAGGTGGGAACATCAAAAGGATTGAAATGCCCTTGAAGCAATCAATTTTTGTTCATCAAATACAAATGCTGAGAGGCTGCTTTTGGCTAATAATTTGTAACTGAATTAATGACACATGGCTTCCTTCAGTCTTTTCTTCTTGGATCCTTTCCCTCCTTCTCTTAAATGATCTGATTTTATTTTCTGCAAAGTGAATTTGAATTGCACAGTGTTCTAAACAAGAAGAATGCTTTGGGAAGTAAAGCTCGTTTCACTTGCTTTCAAACTGCTAAGGCAGTAGAAATATTGTCTTTCTTTTGGCTTTAAAGGAAGATAAAGCCTAACATCATATCTGTTCTACTTTCCCTCGTAACAGAAAATACACTTGTGGTTTATGTGTGAGTTGCATTCTAGCAGAAGCTTCCACCAGCAAAAAAAGTTTCTGTTAAAATCACAAATGCTGTCATGTGACTCAATTGCTTTTGCACAACACAGTTCCAACAGACAAAAGTTTATTCATAATACATAACAAAGTGATGTTATAGTTGGGGCAGATTTTTCTTTGGTATTAATAAATATAATTTACACATCTCTGTTAAGGTAGTGATTAAACGACTGAACATTTGAAAAGTTCTGAAGGCTTTTAAATTACTTTCATTTGCACTTTTCCCTCATTATCTTCTATTTCTCTAAGTGAGAATGTGAATGTTTATATTTTAAGCTACGAGGTAACCTTCCAATGGGAGCACTGAGTGTCTGCACACTTCCATGTGCCCAGCCAGCTTCAGAAATAATCAAGACACATAAAGGGAAAGTTCTAAATGGGATGTGAGTGTGAAGAGCAGAATGCAGAAGAGCATATAGAAGCCCCCCCAAACCTTATGGATATGGTCTCTGTTACGTGGAAATTTTTATTATTTAGAAGGAAACTGAGTTGAAAATTTTCTTAAAATCTCAGTACATTAAAATTTAAAATTAATAGTGTGCAATAATTGTGAAGGAGTAAATTAGTTGAGAAAAATGGTTTTTGAATATTTTAGAAGTATTTATTTACATGTACAAATTGAGTTCCTATTTCTATATTAATCTGACTTTTGATTAATTTTGCTGTATTTGAGTTATGATCATATTTTGAAATGATAAAACTGGAGATGGGGAGAATACAGGAGTGGATTAATAGGTACAAATATATAGTTAGATAGAAGAAATAAAGCCTAGAGTTTAAGAGATCAGCTGAATGACTACATATAATAATCTATTGTATATTTCGAAATAGGTAGAAGAGAATAATTTGAATGTTTCTAGCATAAGGAAAAGACAAATATTTAAGGTGATAGATATCCCAGTAATACTGATTTGATCTTTAATATTACATGAATGTATAAATTGTCACATGTATCACCAAAATATGTACATCTATTATGCATCAATTAAAAAATTATTTAAAAATTAAAACAACACTAAAAGTAGTCTTTAATGAAGACTAGCTAACTCACATCTTTTGCCCCATCTCATCCTAATTTTGGTTCAAATAAGTGACAACAAATACTTACTGAATTCCTCCTATACCGTGGTTGAGTTTCCAGAGCCCAGTGCTGAGCCTGGCATATGGTAGACCTTCAGAAAATATTTGTTCCAAGAGTGAAAGCCATTCTTTGTGTAGATCTTGAATATGACTCAAAATACTGCAAGACTTTGAGTCAATGTATTATTTTGGATTTTTTGGTCTCACAGATTCAAAAAGAGAATTATCTTTACATGTTCTGAAAGTGTTGGTATGTCTCAGTTTTCTTTTAAGAGTGGATGAAAATTCATAGTGACACAGCTATGTCATCTTTGCCTGTGGGCAAGAAGGAAGTGAAAACTGAAGAGTGTCCTTAAGAACATAATGAGAAGAGAAACTTTAAGTCCTGCTTTTGGACTTTAATAAAAATCGCTTTACTTGAGGAGCGTATTTTTAACTTTTCAGAGTTTATGAGTGATATGCCCATTCCTGCTGCTGCCAATTTCATGTCCTTTTAAAGATCTGTCTCCAGTCCTAGTTTCAGAATTTTGCATTGTCTAAATCAACACTTACTTCCAGGTATGTTTAATTTAATGCTGATATTCATATTTGTATTTTCTCCAGGTTATTTTTATGAAGCTTTCTATGAAGCTTATTATTATTTTTTTAATTTCCTGTAGCTTTCCACACCATTGGGAGAAAGTCATATCTTAAGTTTCTTTGCTTGCCTGAGTTTCTCAGTGTTGTCTGCCTTAATCTTTGTAAACTCAGATCTATCTAGGGCCATGGCAGAATGTTTGTTATCCCTCATGTCATGTGGTATTTATCTAGCTGCAGCAGTAATACTGTTGGTATTTGGAAATAAATACCAGGCCACTTGTTTTAAATACCCTGGCACTTTTTATGCAGGTGTTGAGGGTAAGAGAGAGCTACCTATCTTGGAATAACTGAATTATCATCTTTTAAACAGACTGTGTTTGCTACTAATGACACTTAAGAGCTTAGTACATCCAGGTGTGTGTGTGACAAAGAGCGAGTTTTGTGGTGTGTGTGTGTGTGTGTGTGTGTGTGTGTGTGTGGTGTGAGAAAGAGAGAGAAAGAAAGAGAGAGAGAGAGAGAGAGATTGACTCTGCCTGCTGTCCTGGGGTCAGATAGACTACTAAGTTGCAACAACGTATATAGATTAATTATCTGTTAAAAATTGGTACAATAAGAAGTGATGTTTTTCTTCCTTTAGAGCAAGAAGAACCATTGCTTCCTGATTTATTTTTCACGCATTCCAAATACACATACAACTCACTAGAACTGAAGAAAAACATACACGAAGGATGCATATTTTTTTAGCTACAGGAAGAAATCTATTTCTTATTTACTTATATTTATTTATTCCCCAGCTGGGACAGCAATCCGTTAAAGGTGACTTTAACATGAAACATGGTTTCACAAAATGGAGTTAACTATGTCATCCTAACACAGTTTCAGAGGGTGGATAGTTTTGGAAGAGTCGCATTCACTCTGTAAGCTAGTGGATATTAAGCCTCACTTTTCAAGTCCCTTTGACCCTAGGGTTTGGGCCCAGACCCCTGCATGTGACAGGCACCCTCTAGACTCAGTACATTTAGCAGCATCTATTGGTATAATTACAAATAATAAATAAAACGCGATGCATTTTAAATGAAAGTCTAGTGTGACCTAAATGGAATTGAACAATCTGTTAAGTTGCATAGACTTCGTATGCTTGGTTCATTTATGGTGAACACTCTGTCACTCTGTTCCTTGCACATATATTGTATTTAATTAGGGTGGGAAAGCGGGAAAACTGAACGTACTTTTTCTTTTCTGGTCTGAAGATTTTTCAGTCCTTTGGTAATTGAAAACAAAATTCCATTCAGGAAAATAAAATTATTTCATCTTAATACTAAGGTATTCAACTTTATTATTTTTCTTCTGTCTTTCTCATTTAGAAGGGGAAAAAATTTGATTTTGTTAAGCCAGAGAATGTTTAATGACATTTTGCTTCATGAAACCAGAAGCAAATTTGTGTTACTTTTTCAAGTTTCAAGGAACAACAAATTCTGGAACTTCAGATGGTGAGAGTTTTCTAAGGATCCATGAGAAAGTAAGGAAGCCGGAAGCTGCTTCAGGTATGGAGATTCAGGTGTCAGCAAAGACTGGAACGTCTTCCAGGATAACAGGGCAGCTCTGCCAGTTGCACATTCCTGCAGCTCAGCCTTTGTCTTTTCCTTTTCTACCTTTTCTCCATTTTTAACCAGCGAGTCCTCTCACAGTATGTCTCATAGGATCATATAATCTAGTGTGGTACACAGCTAAGGGTATTTATTCCGCCTGCCAAAATATTTGATGGGCTCTATCTGGGGCTCCAAATCTAACCAGAGCTGGCTAAGGTAGCAGGGTCACAGGGAACAAAAAAGCATGGCAGCCTCTACCATGGGAGAGCAGTTGCGAAAGTGCATCATGAATTACAGATCTCTTTAAGTATTGTGAGATACATACCTACTTGTTAATGATTATATAATATATAATAGGTAACATACATTAATAACAGATATGAATATATTATTTAGACATGTTAATAATAGATATATATTATTGCATCCTCCATAATGCACATTACCACCCTATGTTCTTCAATGTAATCACTGAGTTAATCACACCTGGCAAATATAAGCTTTCAAAGTTTTCTATGTGTGTTGCTATAATTTCCAGAGGAGTCTGTGACATTCTGCTTATAATGCTCATGCCTCTGTAAGAGCAAAGAAATACCTCAGATATAAATGGGATCAGAGCACACACTTTTCCAGCCCTGTAGAATTGTTGTAAGGCTCAAATCAGCTATTTTATGTGGTTTGAAAAGTGTCGACTATTACTATACACATGTAAGGAATTATTATTAGATACATGTTCAAAACCAGATTTATCAAAAATTGTAAAAAAGGAAAAAGTAGACTTTGGAAAATTTGTGTCTATGTTTTTGGAAACTGTGCTTAAGTTTTGAAAAGCTTATTTTATAGGTACTTGGGTAGTTTGAATAGCTCTAGCATCTGAATGTAAATACATGAGCATGTCACTCATCTCAGTAGCTGAGAATAAATGTTTTGTTTCCTATAAATGGAAATTCTTTATCCAAGCTGGAGCAGAAGAGGACTAAATCATGTTTCTAGTGGACAGAGTGAGAGCTTTTTAAAGATAAAAGATATAGTCAAACGGAGGGGATGAGGAAGAGGCAGAAAATGATTCAGGGTGGGTGCACAGACAGCAAGCAGTTAGGCATGAATCAGAGAGGGTTTGGGGAGGGCAGGAGGCTACCTGTATGGAGACCATGGAGACTGGTAGAAAGAAAACTAATTTTAGGAAGAAGTGGTTGCTGAGGGCAGCAGAGAAGATGGACAGAAAGAGCCTGAGTCCTTGTTAACATAACTGACATGACAACCTGGATTTCCTGTTATCTGAGATACTTTATTATTTAATGCAGCTTGAGTTGGTGTTACTTGTAGCCTGAATAATTCTGTTAAAGCCCTTTCTCAAGGGCTTTCATAGATGGTAAATGTGGTTTTAACTAGAATAAACTGATTCTGGCAGTATCTGCGGAGAATACTCTCATTTTGGGCAAGTGATGTTGTCATCTATATAACCTTGATCGACCTATATTGACCTCTCCAACTTAAAGAGATTATAATAATGCCTGTATTGCAACATTATTTCAATAATTAAGTGATATTATACCATGAATTCACTTTGGAAATTCTGAAGCGCCCTATGGAGGCAAACCACAAGAAATAAGAAAGCTGTCTTTCCAAAAATGTGGCACATATACATGATGGATTACTATGCAGCCATAAAAAAGGATGCACTCATGTCCTTTGCAGAGACATGGATAAAGCTGGAAACCATCATTCTCAGGAAACTAACACAAGAACAGAAAACCAAATACTGTATGTTCTCACTCATAAGTGGGAGTTGAACAATGAGAACACATAGTCACAAGGAGGGGAACATTACACACCTGGGCCTGTCAGGCAGTGGGGCGCTAGGGGAGGGATAAAGGGGGTAGGGAGATTGGGGAGGGATAGCATTGGGAGAAATACCTAATGTAGATGACGGGGTGATAGATGCAGCAAGCCACCATGGCATGTGTATACCTATGTAACAAACCTGCATGTTCTGCACATGTACCCCAGAACTTAAAGTATAATAAATAAATAAATTTTTAAAAAACCAAACAACAAAAAAGGAAAGCTGTCTTTCAATTGCTACTTCTCAAATACGCTTTCAGTAGGTAAAAAACAATGCAACTTTTCCCATTTTTTTTCTTGTCAGTTAAATTAGTGATCTAAATGGCACGGAATATGTATTTTTCTTCAAGAACCTCAGTATATGCTAATTTGAGTGAAAACAAAATGACATAGATTATGAATATTTTTATTTTTTTCTGAACTTAGGTGTAAGTTCTTTGAAGTGCCTTACTCATATCTTGCACTCAAATTTGTTGTTTAATTTTAATAGGCACTTTCTGAAAAGAGCAATTTAAACCAGGGATGGTAAGTAGATTTAATCTTATGTGTCAACTGCTGCTTATTTTTGTGGATTCTGAAGAGCTGTGCTGAGAATTCTGAAGCCATGTCTGGACACACTGTAAAAGAATGCTGTAATCTACTAGTGATGTCTGTCGCTAACATGGAAAAGGAACTGGAAGAATTCCTGCTCATATTAATTATCCTTATCTTAACCTGAAAATATATCACTTAAATGAAGGAAATGCTGAGTTCCCTGGAGGCTTTATATATGAAGGTGAGTGGCTTCTCTGCTTACGGATATGCCAGCCTTGCAACACAGCATTTTCTATTATTTATTGGGGTGTGTGTGTGTGTGTGTGTGGTAGGTGTGTGTGTGGTGTGTATGTTTCAGGCAATACCTTTAGAAATTGTAGTGGACACATAAGGGGTTAGGTTCAATCTTTGTAAAAATCCTCTTTTTACCATAGCAAATATATGTAATATACAAATATAATAACAAAAATAAATGCATAGAATAAGTATCATTACAGTGGCAGGCAGAATTCTAAAATGCAACCCAAGATTTCCATCTTCTGGTGCCTACACGCTGTATAATCCCCTCCTCTTGAGTGTGAACAGGACCTATGATTATGATGGAGGGCCACTCTCATGATTACATTACAGTGTGGCAAAGGTGAAGAAATTTTGCAGATATAATTAAGGACCCAAATAAGTTTATTGTGGGAAATTACCTTGGGTGAACTCACTTTATTTAAATAAAATTTATTCAAACTTTGCAGGTGTAATTAAGGACCCAAGTCAGTTGATTCAAAAGGAGGTTATCTTGGGTAGGCTCAATTTATTCAAATGAAAGCCCTTAAAAGAGGGATTGAACCCTTTCTGAAAAGACAGATGCTTCTGCTAGCATTAAAAAAGTCAGTTGTCTTGTTGCGAGAGGTCCTGTGAGAGAGCTACATTGCCTGAGGGAACCTCTAGGAGCTGAGAGCAGCCTCGTATAACAGCCAGCTACAAAGTAGGGACCTCAGTCCTACAATCAAAAGAATATTAATTCTGGCAGGGCGTGGTGCCTCACACCTGTAATCCCAGCACTTTGGGCAGATCACGAGATCAGGAGTTTGACAGCAGCCTGACCAACTTGGTGAAAACCCATCTCTACTAAAAATTCAAAAATTAGCCAGACATGGTGGTGCGCACCTGTAATCCCAGCTACTCAGGAGGCTGAGGCTGAAGAATTGCTTGAACCCAGGAGGCAGAGGTTGCAGTGGGCCAAGATAGCACCACTGCATTCCAGCCTGAGCAACAGAGTGAGACTCTGTCAAAAAAAAAAAAAAAAAAAAGAAAAAATTAATTAATTCTGCCAACAGCCACGAGAGCTTGGAGAAACACAGTGCAATATACACCTAGATTGTCACCTTGCATGATTCTGAGCAGAGGACCAGCTAAGCCATGCCTGGACTTCTAACTTATGGGAACTCTGAGATAAGAAGTATGTGCTATTTTAAGCTGGTAAATTTGACATAATTTGTTATACAGCTAAAAAACCTAATGCAATTGCCATTAAATCATAAATGATAGAGGTGAAAATCAAAGAAACAAAATGCTTAAGAGGGATAAATAAGTCTGGACTTCAAATTTGTAAAGAGAAAAGCATGGCTCATGTTCATTCTCATTTACAAATGAATACTGTCCCTCAACGCCACTAGGCACACTGATTTGTCACTTTCCCAGGTGTCTGAGCAGCATGGAGTCCACAGAGTAGCTTATGATGATATTAGAATACAAAAATGCACTTCTGGGTCATCTAACATTTATTCATTATTTGTTCAAAGAATAACATAATAACATTAATGGAAGAAAGTAAACGGCTTCTCTTTCTACTTCCACGAATATAACTATTTTTCTATGTTTCCCTTCATGTCATATGTGAACCAAATATCTGAGATATGTATTGTATAGACACAATTTTTTAACGCTATATGATGATCATTTTTCACACAGCTAAATAATCATGTTTTAAATCATTGAATAATCTTTTGAGTTTTGTTAACATTTTCATAATCATTTTTCTATTGTTGGGCATTAAGATGATTCCTTTGTAAATTTTTACTGCTGCTACTGTAAATAATGTTTACTTTTGCTACCAAAGGTAACATTTTCCTGCATATGTCCTTTTCTAATGATCGCGTAATGTTCTCAGGATTAGTTTACGGAAGTGAGATTACTGGCTTAAAGATATAAATATCTCTGGACCTAATTGTTTTCCCCAAATTTTGATAAAGTACACTCTTTATAGCAGTGTGAATTGCTGTTTGTTTATTCATTTCAGGCTCATATTGACAGATTCAGGAATTCTTTTTCTAAATGGCCATTTAATTTTTAAAAAATCACTTTATTGAGTTATAATATTTCCAATAGCATGTACTCATATACAATTGCATTAAGCTTGACAATTAGTTACATCCATGTAACTATACCACAATCAAGCTATAAAACATTTCCATTGCTCCTCCAAATTTTCTTATGTTCCTTAGCATTCAATACACCCCTACTCTGACCCCATGCAACAACTGATCTGGTTTCTGTAAATCAGTTTTGCCGGTTTTACTAGAGTTTCATGTAAATGAAATCATACCATCTGTACTTTTTTATGTCTGTCTTATTTTGTCCAACAAAATATTTCTGAGATTTACTCATGTTGTGTGTATCAGTAGTTTGCTTCTTCATATTACCAAGTAGGATTCCATTGTATGGATATACCATAATTTGTTTATTCATTGACTTGCCTACTGTTGAACAGTAGAGTGATTCTAGTTTTGGGTTATTATGAATAAAGTTGATCTATATTTTCTCATACAGTCATTGTGTAGGCATATGTTTTCATTTCTCTTGAGTAAATACCTAGGAGGAGGATTGCTGTTAACTTGGTAGAAAACTGACCAAGTAGCTTAACCAATTACAATCTCTGCCAGTCATGGATGAGAGTTCCAGTGGCTCCACATCTTTGCTAATACTCGGTATTGTCAGTCTTTTTAATTTTAAATATTCTAGGGGTATGAATTACCATCTCATTTTTGTTGGCCGCTTAATTTTGATACAATCTTTTCAGACCTTTTTTTAGGTAAAAATAGACCATAAAATTTAACATCTACTATTATAGTGAAAATAAGGGAAAATTAAAGAAGCCAAAGAAAAATTATACTTTACAGAGGAACTAAAGATATTAGATTTTATCATGTGAATGATAGCATGAAGTATGGATATTTTGATTTGTTTGAAATTAACAGACCCCTAGACATCCTTTGATGGGGCCACAGAAGTGGCAGCAGTATTGTGAGCTGCTTGAGAAGGCCTAAGACAGAGTGCCAGCATTTAGCCTGTAGAAGCAGGCAAACATTCCTGAGGCTGAATGATTACTTTTCTCACTGTGCTCATAGAGGTTGCATTAATAAATATAAAATTCTGCTTCTCCAGTTGACTCACTCTTTCACCTCCTAAACCCAGGAAAAAGGAGGATGAAATTGAATATTTACCATTGTTGGACAATGATCTCCCCTTCAGTTTCTGCTAAGAATTTGGTGTGCTGGGATAACATTTGGTTTAGGTCTGTGAGAGTAGAAAGGACAAAGCCAGACTATTGGCTAACCTGAGCAGGGGTTAAGGAAAAAGCCAATACTCCTGAGTCAGCAATAATTATGCCCAAAGCCCTTGACCTCTAAGTGCTTCATAGATAGTCAGGGGCTTATTCTTTAGTCTAAAATCTTTGCAAAACCAATCGTGTATACTATGGAAATTAAGCATACTGATTAATGCAGAACTTGGTTAAATGTGTAAAGATATGCGAGGAACTTAAATTCAACTGGGTGATCCTTTAAAGGGAGGCACAAGATGAAAAAGATGACAATACTCAACTTAGAAATTCTCACAAAACCAGTAATTTGCCCATTCTCTGAAATGGCACCTACACTTAAGTGTGTGCTGATATATTTTATATTAATAGAATATCAGAAAGCTTACAACCTGAGAGAGATTTCAAAAAAATAGTGATTTTGAACAACTTATCATCTCTGTTAGGGGACAAAATTCAACCAGTAACTGGAAGTGTGGATGAAATTGCTGCTCTGAGTTATTAGGACCAATCATTATCACTACTCACAAATATATTCTTTTCCATTGATACTTGTTTATATCTTCACCAAAAAGGAACTTGAAGGAACAAATTATATGTCTTTTCTCTAAGGGTAATAATTAAAGTACAGAGATTAATCTTGATCCATCCTCTGTTCCTATTGAAACTAGATTTTCAAAATTCAATCAAGTGAATAACAAATTGTATTGTACTAATATTCTCAGATTTTATGAGACATGACCTTCTCCAAGTCATCTAAATAAAGATTTACAGGCCACTTGGCTTATTGCTCCAATGTACAGTTTTTAAATTTCAATGCTGGGCATGTAATGCTATAAAGTAATTAATTATCTTAAAAAATGCAAAGCGTGAAGTACTTGGGAGATTACTGTTGCCACCAAAATATAACTTGAAACTTATGCCTCCAAGCAATGAGTACTTCAGAGAAGACTCCAGAGAGAATTAGATCCAGAATTCTCTTACAGAACTTTGATACATTTCAAACACTACAAATGAAAAAGAATAGCATATTGAAAATGGAGATCATATGTATGGTGTAGATTTTCCACAGAAATTCTTTTAAATAGAAAAAAAATTGGCAATAAAGTATTATTCCTTCTAAATGAGAAATGGTACCATGATACAACAATGGAGGCCTGGGTTAAATCAAATATTGTCCGTCTGTAGTAAAGAATATTGTTCAGTGGTTGAAAAGAAAGTGGTAGACTTAACACACATTCACTTGGCAAGATTTCTAAGACATATTTAAAGTGAACAATGCATGAAACAATAGTAGTGTTAACATATATACAAAAAGTCATGAAATATAACTGTGATATGAACATACATATATGCAAACACAAGACACACACACCAAATGACCAACTGAAGTTACTTCTAGGGAAGAAAGAAGATATATGTATATGGGTGCATATATGGATGAACATCTATGTTTTATAAAGTGGCATGGGAGGAAGTGAACTAGAAAGTAACATATTTTGTTCTGTAAGAGACTAAAAGTTTGAATATTTACAAGACTACATTTAGGTATTGCAACAAACCACACTCTAAACAAGAAGAGATATGGTTTAATTAATTAGATGCACAGTATTTTTTGTCAAACCAAGGTGATAGTATAATACTGGCATACATCCAAAACTGTGGCATTTCCATTGATAGCACAATTAAAGACTGTTCTGGAATCAGGCTTATAATGCCAAAGCAGTTCATTAAAGAAGGGAAAAAATACAGACCCAAATTCAGTGGTAAGTCTATAGGTTGTCTTGCTCTTCGCTTATCCCCATGCTGAGCACAGGTCTCAGCATAAAGCAATATTAGTTGAATGAATGTTTTCGGTTTGATGGAAACATGTTTTTTATGACTTAAAATGCAGATAAGGAACAAATGATATTATTTAGCATGTTAGAGACAGTATGAATTTTGCTACCTGGATTAATTCAGTTCCCTCAGCAAAGATAATCATATCAAGAACACTGGCAGCCAGCCTTTGCAAAACAGAAGACTACGAGAAACCAACGTGGCATCGAGTTCCATACCAAATGGAAATTCTCTGGCATGATGATCGTATCCAACAGTCACTAGATGTCACATCTGGCTTTGCAAGCCAGTCCCTCAGCATCGTCCACCAGCCGTACTTAACATGAAACACAAAGCAAGATCACCCACAATGTGCTCCTGGAGCTTGGCCAGACTGCCTACCCTGTGGCAAAGCTGTCTGCAACACAAGATCTTTGGGGCAGACATGTGTGGAGAATGGGTGGCAATGCAGGCTGTGCACCAAGCTGAAATGGGATCACCACGAGCAGGGTGGGCAGAAGAAACACTGCAATTTAATATCAAATGATAGGCTGCAGCAGCGGACTTCTGGGAAATTAGACACCTTGGCAACATTCCTTTGAGACCGATGGTTCTGAAGGGAAAGAGAAAAATGAACCAAAGAAACATTGTTTGAAGTTTTAGCTTTGGTTGAAGGAATATTAGTGGACAGGTAGAGGGCAAAATAGTTTGCTCATCCAATGACTATCTTCATTAAGGTCATCACCATCACCAACAATGTTAGTTTTAGGCATAAAGTGATTTTGTACAGTTAATAGAGAGTATGTCTGTAAATGTTACATTTACATGGAAAAAAGGTTTTCACATAGTCATGGTGTTCATGTAGGTTTAGACTCACAATTATGTCACATTTTAAAACTTTGGAAAATGATTCCATGTTCACAATTTCCAATGCAAAATGAAAACACGAACCATCTGGAAATTATCAAAATGCTATGTAAAAGCAATGATGCCATTTACTGCATAGAATCAATTTAGCACACCAATAAAAACACACACACGTATAAGCCTCGAAAAAGCAGGCTATTCTTTTCCATAGAACTTTTCATTTAAATTCTGTTGCCATTGTTGTGCAGTAAATTTTGCTGTCACACAGCTATAGCTAAAGTGCTTTTTATTTGATGTAATCCTACTGCATCATTAAAATATCAGTATTCTTTATGTTTTGCAAATATTTGTGGACACCATTAAGCAACACGAAGCACAGTGCAGTAACAAATGTCCATTTTATGGCCACTGTCAGACTATATATTGTATAATGCCCAATATTATCAGCAATCTAGACCTAAATTATCACAACCCTAAGTCCATGAAACACAAGACACATATATAATCTCCCTTAGTCCATGTATTGAAATGTTAGAATTAAAAGCTTGGGCCATCAATTCAGGCATAAAATGTCGTTTTCCAGAAGAATTTTTCACTCAGGACAAAAAGGAGAAAAGGCAAAGGAATGAAGCTAAGGGCTGATTTTTTTAGAACAACTCGAAACCTGAGAGAAGAGTTTCCCAAAGAGGAAACGGGTGAGAGGGGGAAATGGGTGTACAAGTGGGAAAAGTTGTTCTTTTTTGGTCAGTGTTTTATTCTTATTTTAATTGACAGACATATTCAGATTTAGTAAACAATATTGCTTTTATGGTGTTAGAGGTTTCCTCTCAACTCACAGTTCTGCTCAAGAGAAGCAAGGGATACTGAAGTTTTAAACTATGATGGCAAATTACCCACAACATATGGTTCATTGCAAATACCTAGCAAATAGTCTCTAAGTTGCTCAAGAATGCAGCCAGTAGAGATACAGTGGGGAATCTGTCTAAGGTTGAGTCAAAATTGGAAATATTTTGTCATGTAATTAGGCAGAACTAGTATAGGATTTGTTGTAAACACACAGTGATTCAATTTGCTCTATGACAGAAGCCTCCTAACTTACCGTTAAATTGTTTCCTTTTTCTGTTAAATTTCTTTATCACTTCTGTAAATTGTAAAAGACAAATCACCTCCCACTGCCCACACATCTCTTGGTCTTTTTTTCTTTTTCTTTTTTTGTAGAGCTTTGAAGGTGATGAAAGAATCAATTTCATTGACTACAAATGACGATATTAATCATAAGAGGTTGTCAGGACTCATAATGGTGAATGGATCTAGGGGAGTCGAGCTTGTAGAATAATTTGTCCTATTGTAGTTTCCTTCCTCATTGTGGTTCTGGACAGCAGCGGTGGCAGGGATAAGAGGGAGCTGCTGATCTGGCTTCCAGAGAGAGAGGCAGGGGAGAGGAAAAGATAAGCACATTTTAAAAGCAAGTGTTGACTTTCAAATGCACTTGTGTTCAAGCAGTAAGGCCAAGTCGTTACTAATCATGAAAGAGAAATCAAAATCTCTTTATGAACTATGCAGATCAAATGCACATAATCTGCTTCCTAAAACTACTCTGCTATGCAGTGATTTTATTTTCAACGAAGACTGTTTATTGTAAATTTCTGGAGTCTCTTTCAAGTGAAGATTTTTGTCCTTCTCTGGCAGAGGTAGACTCATCCATCAGAATATCAATTTGAATTAACTTTGAATTAACTTCCCCCCCATCAAGTATGTCTTAACATGAGTGCCAACTTAGAAGTTTGATTTTTACTCCATCATAAGTCAGATTATTGGTATTGACAAAATTTGAGACAGAAGTCTAAGAAGCCATGATCAACAACTCTGATTTAATAATAAAAAATTTGCAGGTTTAATTGGAGAATATGTTTTCTCATATGAGATAAATTGTATTGCAGAAAAATTAAAGTGGGAATTATAAGATTTATATCTCTAAGTTAAAATGTAATTTTTGATAGATAAAAATTTGATTTTAGTTTAGAATATGTTGAAATGAAGAAATGAATTTTTATTTATGAAAATAAAATTAGAACCTTTTTGAAGATTTAAAAATAAAGAACAGAATCATGAATTATTTTAATTAAAAATATTCAAAATATGTTTTGATAAAGATAAAGGTAGATGTTACAGATAAAGGCAGATATGACACTTTGAATTTGAAGAGATTTCAAAACCAAGTATAAAATTGAGACATCTTTCTAACTTCAGTTGCTTTTTGAAAATTCAAATAAAACTTTTTGGAAAGAATTTTTATTTATTTTCATATATTTATGGTATAAAATAGACCTGAATGTTAGACCATCATTTTTTTAAAAATGTATATCTGTTACCTAATTTCTATATCATATTATGTTGTGTCTCAGCAGAGGTAAATGGAGGCATTTTTTTTTTTTAGATTGCATGAAATGGTAGTTTATAAAACAAATTTTAAGTCATAATTCGCTTTGATTTTATCTGAATTGCCTCTTTTTAAAGGGTTTTTGAAATTTTATTTATTCTATTTTTCATGAGGCTTACATAGAATTATCTGAAGAACTCTTCTTCACTTTTTGGGGATATTTGGATGTCATTAAAAATCATTTGAATTAGTTACAGGGACTTGAAACAAGCCACATGCAATTGGTGCATTTATTTCAAAATAATGCTTATTTGAAAAATATAATGAGGCAATTGTGAAAACAATGTTTACATTTTTTATAACAGAATTTTAATGTTAGAATTGAATAGATTCTACATTAACGTGGAAGAACATTATATAAATGTTTGTTTAAGTGTAGGTGAGTACATGTAAATATGGGTACAAACATAAACATGGGTTTCTGGATGAATATATTAAAAATTTTAAGACAATTTAGAATAGACTAAGATGAGTAGTGGCAAAAGGAAGAGGATGATTTTCACTTTTCATTTTATGCCCTTCTTAACAGTTGGAATTTTTTATGTGTGTTCTACTTTATTTTTTTAAAGTCACTGATGAAGGTAAATCTGCTAGATTAAATTGTGTGCTATTTCTATTTCCTTTATATTTTCCTGTGTGAATTACTTTTGGTTAATAAACTTTTTATAGTTAAAAGAATTTAAACAAAACAAATATTAAAATTAAGCAGCCTTGTTTTTTTGCTTTTAAGGACAGGCTAAAGAGCGATTATGTATAGTCAGCCGGGCGCGGTGGCTCACGCCTGTAATCCCAGCACTTTGGGAGGCCGAGGCGGGTGGATCACAATGTCAAGAGATCGAGACCATCCTGGTCAACATGGTGAAACCCCGTCTCTACTAAAAATACAAAACATTAGCTGGGCATGGTGGCGCGTGCCTGTAATCCCAGCTGCTCAGGAGGCTGAGGCAGGAGAATTGCCTGAACCCAGGAGGCGGAGGTTGCGGTGAGCCGAGATCGCACCATTGCACTCCAGCCTGGGTAACATGAGTGAAACTCGATCTCAAAAAAAACAAAAAAGAGCGATTATGTATAGTCGAAAATACCTTTTAAATTAATTTTGTTGATTTTGAGTCACTTCTTGCTATAAAGTTTCATGTCTGGATATTTTCATGTTCAAAAGTTTGCTTGATATTTTCATGTTCAAAAGTTTGGCTTTTCTGTTGACATTCTAAGGAAAAAAATGCTATTGAGACTTCTGTGACGTTGACGAGTTGCCACTCACTGGTTTAGAAACTCACTGCCAGGTGGAAGTGGAATGTCACATAAAAGTCTATAGAGATTGCTTGTATTCAGCATACTTTAAGGAGATAGGATTTTCTCTCCTAACATGGTTTTATTTGGAATTTTTTATTTGCTTGACTTTTTCTGATCTTAATTTGTATGCAATATGATAAGTCTGCAGTAGACATCAAAGTGTCTTTTGGCTCTAAACATCCATTTGGACATAATTAAATGATGTATATTATTGTTTCTTGCCTTCTTCATTTCATAGTCATACTTTCAGTACTTGGAAAGAATATAGTTTAATTTTTCGATACACAGGATATGGCTTTTTAGTATCAAAATGTAAACTTCCAAAGATAATATTTATTTATTCAAAGTAAGTAGTTTTTTACTTTCAAGATATATTCTGCTGCTGGCAAATGGGGCAGAATTATGTAGTTCAAGCTTGTGTCTAAAATATGTCAAAACAGTCAGTTTAATTATAAAATCATTTAAAATGTTGTCAGAAAAGTTTTAGTTAAAACAATTTGTCAGTTGAATATTCCTAATTTTAAGAAGTTTTTCTGGTATTCCATTGAAGCAGTATTAAAATATGTAAATAATAAGATATTTTCTTATTAAATCTGTATTAATAATTAAAATAAAATTATTATTTAAACCTTATTTCTGTCTCAGAATGCAGAAAATAATTGATGGAAAAATTTCATGTCATAAAGATAAGGATGTATTAAAATTGTTACTTGGATTTTTAAGGCAAAAGATTTATTTTAAGCTTTAGGATGTCATGAGGACTTCATATATACATATATATATATGTCTTGTGTACAATATTTAGTTATTGTTGTCCTAAAAAGTCTTTGTAACATAATGAAAATAAACAAAACCTCAAATTTTATTTCAGGTTTATTTTTCTACACATTTTAATGGAAAATTATACATAGTCTTTCTGTTTTCTTTAGAATAATATGTCAATGTGTTATTTATACATCTAATCATTACTATCAGAAATGCAAAAAATATCTCCCCAAAAGTGAAAATTGAAGGCCGTTTACCATTAAGTGCCATATCACCAAGGTTTTTAAAATCTAGTATTTATTCCTAATCTTAAAAGAAGTCTAGCTCTCCGATTTTTGAAAATGGCAGTAAGAGTATTGAATCTCTGAAAGTTGTATTGGACAGAGAGGAACAAATCTTAGTACTAAGTTCAGAAGAGGGAAAGCTTTTTATGATTCAAGGAATAGAAAGTTATTAAATTTTCACATCGTTTTAATTAAGCACCATGCAAATCAATTTTGAAGGTAAAATAATGGTTTTTATTCTTTAAAAATGGTCAAATTCTTGGAGCAGCATTTTCAGCATTAATTTTAAATCAATAATGAATTTGTGTATTTTCCCAGACTATACTACTATACTACTGAGGAAGCAACTTACAGACTTAAATGTTTTAAAACCTAATAGTGAAAAACACATGGTGTTGATTTACCTTCATTTATTTTAAACTAAAGGTAATATTTTTGAAACATCTGTAACTTGCCTTACATAATTCCTGTGACAATAATTCAATACTTTTCACATGAATATCTTTCTAACTTGTACTTTGAAAGTACTGACAGTTTGGTTGAAGATTTTTCAAGGAATAGTGCATCAATAGAATAATCTCTTTTTTTGGCCTTATATGCACAACTCTCTGTCATACAATTTACTGAGAACATTTCCATACTGTAAACAGACTTTTTATTCAAGATTACTGCTGCTGCTATTGCTGTTACTTACCACTAGAAAATAAATAGGCACATGTACTATGTATGGTGTGTTATGTTTATCATCTCATTTAATCCTTACAACAACTGTATGAGACAGAGATACTGATCTAATTCTACAGATAAAGAAACGGAGACACAGAAAGTTAAGTAATTTGGCCATTGTTTCACAACTAGTGAATGGGGGTGCTGGGATTTAGAACCGAAGCAGTCTGACTCCAGAGCCAGGACATGGTTGTACAAGAGAGATGAGTTATTTTTTCATTTATGTATTGAAAGCCTACTTTATGCTGACTTTGTGTGATCTATTGGTATCTGAAGTAAAGGGCACCACTCTTGCTTCTGATTCCTCAGTTTGGTTGGAGAATCAGATAAGTAAAGGCTTAACTATATGCATTATAAGCAGGACTAGATCAGAAGCAAATTTAAGTTCACAGAAAAGGATCACCTATCTTGGGGTAGTGACTAAAAGTAAGCAGCCCAGGAGGGCTTCATAGAGGAGGTGCTACTTGAGCAGCATAAAATGTGAAGGATGTACAGTTGTCCCATGAGGATTGGTTTGGAACTCCTTCCCCAATACCAGGACCACTGCCTCCCATAGCAAAACCCGCAGATGCTCAAGTCCTTTCATAAAATGGCATATATGTATCTAACCTACATATATCCTCCTGTATATTTTAAATCATTTCTAGATTATTTATACCAACACAATGTAAATGCTATGTAAATAGTTGTGCTGTATTGCTTTTTTAATTTGTACCTTAAAATATTTTTTTCTGAATATTTTTGACACGTAAATTCACGTAGAACCTGCAGATGTAGAGGACCATCTGCCTAGAATATTTCTTCTGGTAGAGAAGGGATCGAATGAAGGGTGTGGCAGGCAGAGGAATACCACATGTAAGAGTACAAAAACATAGAACCGGGTGTGGTTTGGAAACTGCCTGACTAGAGCATGGAATATGGGAGCATGGGAAATGAAGCTGGAGAAATAGGATCTGAAAATAAACTGCCTTGTGGACTCTTCCAAAAACCAAAAATTTTACCTGAGGACTTAAAATTTTCCGATTTTAAGCGGAGAAGAAAAATAATTAGATTTGCAATTTAGAAAGATTGACATAATGATGCATTTAATGCAGTGGGGCAAGAATGGAGTCAGAAGATGAGTGTCCATGATTGTAATAATCCTAGTGAGACATACTTAGAACTTGAGTTAAAGCAATGGAAATGGAAACAAGAGAGAATAGGTTTTAAAACTGCTTAGGTGATGACTGCATGATTACTTAGATATCTCCAGAAGGTAACAACTAATCTGATTTCTGTTTTATAGATTAGTTCTGATTGTTTTAGAATTTTATATGAAGTCATACAGTATATAAATGTACGCATTTTTTCTGGGGCTTCTTTTACTCAGCATTTATGTTATTGCATGTAGCATTAATTCGTTGTTTTCATTGCTATAACTGTGTGAATATATCACCTGATGTAGAAATATCACAATTTATTTAGCCTATCTACTATTCATTGACCTTGGGTTGTCTTTAATCCTGTGTTAATTTAATGATGCATAAATATTCTTGTACTTTTTTGGTGCACAGATATATGCATTTTTGTTATGCTGAGTCACAGGTTATAAGTATGTTCAGCATTAGTTGGTATATTAAACAGTTTTCCAAAATGATTGTATTTATTTACACTCTTATCAACATTGATTAAGGAATCTAGGTGGTCCACACAATTTTCAAACCTTTAATTTTAGACCAACTGGTGTGTATGTTGTGATATCTCATTGTAGCTTTATTTTGCATTTTGATGATGATGTTGATAGCTTTGTTGAATTCTTGCTGGCCATTTGGATATTCTCTTTCGTAAAGTATCTGTTCAATTATTGCTCATTAAAAACTATGTTGCCTGTCTTTTGCTGATTGTTTCTGGAAACTGATTTTATAGTCTAGACATAAATCCTTTGTTGGACATATATTGAGAATATCTTCTAATTGGTGACTTGCCTTTCATTATCTTGCTGTTGCAATAAACAGAAATTCTAAATTTTAATAAAGTCCACTTTATTAATATTTTCCTTTATGGTTAATACTTTTGGTATCCTGTTTAAAAAGATTTGCCTTTCTTAAGCTAGAAGACATTTTTGTATTTTATATTTTTTTCTAGAAACTTTGTCTTCCAGAGTCATCTTCAGCCTCCAGAATTATTAATTATTTAATAATCTGGAATTAATTTTTCTTTATGTTGTGAGATAGGGGGTCAAGTTTCATTGTTTCTTCACACAGGTATAGCCAGTGAATCCAGTGATATTTATTGAAAATACTCTCCTTTTTCCATCACAATGCAGTGTTACCTTCATCATAAATCAGGTGATCATATATCTGTAGGTTTTTTCTGAACCATTTTGTTCCATTTGTCTAAGTACATTTTTGCCAATACTACACTATTTTATTATTGTAAGTTTATAATGTCTTGATGTCTGGTTGTATATGTCCTCTAAATTTTCTTCTTCTTGATCATTATTTTTGTATTTGCATTTCTATATTAAATTTTGTAATACTACTATAAGTTTCCCAGAACATGCTAATATCAATGTATTTTGTTGCTTATATTCCTACTGGAAATAACTACTGTACTCTTTTTCAGCACGGTACTAGTAGAAACAAAGTTTCCCTTCCAATGTCATGGATCTCCAGAATTCTAACTCTGGGTTAAGAATCTCTGATCTAGCCACTGATGTAACTACTTCTTACAAGTTTCTTGCAATTTACTGCATTTCCACTGTGTTCAGTTCAAAATATTTTCTAGTTTTCATTGTAATTTCACCTTTGGCCATGTTATTTAGAAGAATGTTATGTAAACTCTAAATGTGTGCTATTTATTTTAGCTTGATTATAATTTAGACTGATAGCATACTCCATGTATTTCAATACTTTAAAGTCTGATGGATTTGTTTTATGGTCTAGTACATAGCCTCTTCTGGGAAATACTTCTTGTGTACTTGACAAGTCAATAAGGTTTATTTGGCTGATCAAGTTGTTCAAATCTACAGATTTAGTTTTTTGGTTTTCTTTTCCATTACATTGAGAGGCATATAAAATAGCTCATGATAGATATAGGTTTATTTATTTTTTCTTTTATTTTCGCTTTACTTGTTTTGATGTTCTGTTATTACATACATAAAGATTTTGGATTTTCATGTCTTCCTGAAAAAATAATTCTTTTATCATTATAAAATATCCTTCTTTATTTCAATCCTTTTTATCTCAGTGTCAATCTTGATTTTTTAACCTGACCAATGTACTAGTCCTCTCTTTTGGTGTATCTATCCTATAGAAATTATCTTTGAGTTCTTTTTTTTAATTATATTTTTCAGTTCTACAAGTTTCATTTGATGCTTTTTTTGTGTGGATTTCAGTACTCTGATCACACACTCCATTTATTTATATTTTTTCCTAGAAATACTGCTAATAATTATTTTAATGTCTATTTTATATAACTTTGATATTTGTAATATCTCTAAATGTACTTTTATTGTTTGCTTTTCCTCTTAGTTTCAGTCATGAGGACCTGTTTTATCTCATAGTTGAAATTTTTATTGAATGATTCTACTATAAGTGACAAAATATAGAGGCTTTGGATGATGTTATCTTCTTTTACAGAAGACTTAAATTTCTTCTGGTAGGATGATCGAGTAAGAGAAAATAACTTTGATCTGGTTGAGGCTGAACTATTTCCAGTTTGCCCTTACTTCTATGGGGTAGCTCCTCAGGAGATCTCAAGAAAAGACTGGACCCTTCTACGGTGAGCCCTAAACTCCAGTGTTTGTCTCCCTAACACGGTAAGTCACAACTCTATGCTTAGCTTTTTAACCTTTTATCAATGCTTTCGGCTTGATCTATCAGGGATTTCACCTTGCATGTTTTACATTTTAAACAGACTATTGGTCACACTTCTCTGTGGCTCCCTTTCTCTGGAGTTTTGATCTTTCAAGTGCTGGCTGTCTTTGTAGCATGGAGTTCCAACTGTATACTGCTGTTTCTCTTTAGCCTTTTCATTGTGTGCTGTAATTTGACAAATGCCCTGAGTGAGAAAACTGCTGTGAACGTAGGCCTCACATCAATACGCTTCCCTTAGCTCAAATATGGGCTGTCTTGGTTTGGTCTTAGATGTTTTATAGTAACTTTTTTTTTGGTATTTTATCAGTTTTTATAATTCTTATCAGTGGGAGAGTTATTATCTTATCTTGGAAGTGTTAGTTTGAGGCACCTGCCCAGAAGGGGGTGTTCAATAGGCACTATGAAGTATAAGAAAGGAATTCAGGGCTGAGATTTATACTGAAGCCAAGGATTAAGAGTCATCGCAATATAGAAGTTTCTAGAGTTTATGGGATGGTATTGAATAAGTCTTTTAAGGAAAATGTGGAGTGTGCTAAAACACCTGAGGTGATGATCTTGATAAAAACCACATTTTAGGGCTAAGTAGGGCAAGAGGAAATTTAGAAGAAATCCAGAAAATTACAATGCCACTGATATTAAGAAAAAATTTTCAAGAAAGTTTGGAGTGTCAATCATTCAAGAAAAGTCAAGAGAGAAAATAAAAAAGTGTCCATTGCATTAAATGGGAAATTTATGTATAATATTGGCGAGATTTTAGAAGTCAGAGGCAGTAGGTTAAAGAAGAGAGCAAGTGGAAACAGTGAATACAGACACATTTTGAGAAATTTAGTTATAAGAAAGAGAGAAAGGGAAAGGGTTTAGCATTCATATAGGCTGAAAGGGAAGTATCACAATAGAGCAATAGGTAATCCATTGCTTGTGGATTACCAAAAAGAATAAAGCATATTTGAATCCTGTCACAAAGCTCCGTGATGGCAGTGGCCACATCTGTATTGTGCTTAGTAGCATCTTTAGCACTTAACAGAGGGCAGCGACACACTTGGCATTCAGTATTTTTGTGTTGAATGAAGAAATTAAGTGGAGCTGATGAAGACAAAGTTGAGACAAGGGATATCCAATAAAAGGAGATCACCAAGAATTTGTTGGTGGCAGGGATGGAATATAGAGAACTGAAGGAAGAAACCCTTCTACTAAATTAGGAAAGATGGAAATGAGAAGAGATGAAAGTGCACATAAGTTTATAGGTGTGTGAATAGGGGCAAGTAGTTGAGAAAATTTTTAAATTTATTTTCTCTGGGAGGGAAGAATTGATAGTGGTGGAGGATGCTGGGACCAGAGGGCTGACTATGTCATTGTTTGAATATAACAGAGAGTATTAATCAATGTCTCTGAATGGCAATTGATTTGCTTCTTCCATTCTTCTGTTACAAACACATCTTTACTGAACTCCCTTGTACCAGTCTTCCTGTCCATGAAGTTCTTCAATGATATTGGTAGAATTTCTAGGTGTGGGTATCTTCAATATTACTTAATCTTGCAAAATCAATTAAAACATTATGAATTTTTAATGGACTCATGCCATGTTTGGGTTTCATGCCGTGTGTGTGTGTGTGTGTGTGTGTGTGTGTGTGTGTGTGTGTGTGATTTTTCAGTCATCAGCCCAGGGTATGGAAGAGAGAAAGTAGATATTTGGTGCCATCTATGGTTGAAGTTTTATTGGAAGTGTGGCAGAGGACATGGGTCAACAAAGTTGAAATGGTAAGAAAGGAAATGAAGGCTGGAGTAGAAAGATAGATTGAAAAGAAATGAAGGTTCAAGGAGTGGAAGATTGCAGTGTGGTTAAAATCAAGTATATGAGAGAACAGGAAGTTCTAAGGCTAGGCTAATGTGATTAGAGTGTGGAATATTGTTTGCGATTTTGACTGTACATCAGTTACAGTAATTATAACATACAAATCTCTATAGCAGAAATAAAGTGGAGATGAAGGTGAATAGACTAGAACATTAACAGAACTGAGAAGACTGGGTGTTAAACACATCACTTACAATTGCCATTAAATTTGTCCAGGATAACAACAGGACTTTACCCTAGATTTTGTCACACATTTTGAAGGATCTTTTCCTGCCAGATAGCAGATGGGAGTCAGATCCTGAAAGTGCAGTACAGCAGAATGTGATCTTCGCCAAAAGAAGTTAGGAGCAGTCTTTATTTTGGCAGAGAGAAGGCTTTGGAATAAGGAGTGCTTGGAATTAAGACGAAGGTGTTAAGATACAGTGGTTATTGCATATGCTCAGTCTGATACACGGTCAGGGCTGAGTTGGAACAGATGGCAAAGAGAAAGAGACTGAAAATAACTATTCATGTCACATTTTACTCTAAAATTTGATGTTTTGGGATCAGTGGAGATCAGTTGCTCAGTTGGGATCTCCATGACACATTTCTATGCTTGTGAACACATGCTACTCAAAAGCTGTGGATGCTACTAGTAGAGAGAAACTTGAGAAGATGAGAACTAAATGACTTTATGAAGACGGGACTGTCAAATATGCTTTATTCTTTTTGGTAATCCGCAAACAATGGAAAGTCACTTCTCAGCCTTGAGTAATGGTAAAGTCACCATCCCATATATAGTACCTTAGTATTTGCAAATTGAATTTACAAGGCAGTTAGGCAAGCTGCCCAAGTATGTCATTTTGATTACAAAGTAACACAGGAGTGGTGGGGCCTGTAACTCTGAAGATGGTTGATTATTCCAGGCAGATGTTGAGGAATCACCTAGAGTTACAGCTTTATTATTCTATTTTATAACGTACCTGAACTTCTCTCAGTCCAGACCAGTTGTGTTACAAGTTGTATCTCTTGTCTCTACAGTGGCAATTTAGACCAATTTATCCATCATTTCTTCTTGCCTGAAAGTGGAAAAACATAGAAACAGTTACATACCTCAACTGGAGAACCTTGAATGCTCTATTAACCCATTTGCCAAATGAACAGATTCATTTCTCACCTGGTTGAGTAGTTGGAATGAACTTTGTAGTTTGGTGGAAAACTATTTTGTTTAAACCCTCTGAATTATCTTTATCTCTGAGCGTCTGTCTTTTAAGAAAGAAACTCTGAATTTTAGCTACAGTGATGGACAAATAACTGCTTATTATTTATTTTTACTGAACTTTAATCCTAGCCTATAAGTGTTGATTGTTTCACTTACAAATTTGTTTTAATTTTTTTGTGACAGAATCTTGTTCTGTTGCTGAGGCTGGGGTGCAGTGATGTTATCACAGCTCACTGTGATCTCTCAGGCTCAAGTGATCCTCCCACCTCAGCCTCCCAGGTGGCTGGGGCTACAGAACTACAGACATGTACCACGATGCCAGTTATTTTTGTAGAGGTGGGATCTCACCTCGTGGTACAGGTTGGTCTTAATTATTCCTTCTTGTATTACCAACACAACTTTGTCACACTTTTTGGCTAGCTGTGCCTTACATTTCTTTGCAAGAACTACTCTTGAATAATGCATTGGGATGGAATTTCCAAAGTTCTAATATCCTTAATATCTTTTGTTGTTTTTGTTGTTGTTTTTAACAGATAGGATTTTCCCCAGCAGCACTTAGAGCCAAAATTTAAAAATCTTTAAAAGGTTGTCTGATGCCTATAATCCCAGCACTTTGGGAGGCCAAGGCAGGTGGATCATGAAGTCAAGAGATGGAGACCGTCTTGGCTAACATGGTGAAACCCCATCTCTACTAAAAATGGAAAAAATTAGCTGGGCGTCGTGGCACACACACGCCTGTAGTTCAGCTATTTGGGAAGCTGAGGCAGAAGAATCTCTTGAACCGGGAAGGCAGAGGTTGCAGTGAGCCAAGATCACGCACTGCACTCCAGCCTGATCACAGAGTGAGACTGTCTCAAACAAACAAAAAAAAAACGTTGTCTGCTTGGTCTTCTTACAGCTCTGTTAACCCCTCTAATTGTGATGACCCCCACACATCTTCCACAAATAACCAGGCCTCTGTCTTCACAGATGGTTTTTAACTTAGAACTATAAATAATTTTCTCTCTGAGCACAATGTTAACTCTCTAATTGTATTTACCATTTTCAGGTAATGCTTTTATACATCATTTTATAGGTAGTATTTTGAGACTAAATTAGAATATATAATATCTCATTTGACAAATAACCTTTTGTTTATAAACTTCACCTACAACAATCTATACTTGTAAAAAACTTCCGTAACAAGAAAATGTAATCATTACCAAGAGGTGTGGCTAGAGAAAAAGGATTGAGAGGAAAAAATTTAACAAATTAGAATTTTCTCTCTAATTCCTATTTTTCGAGTTTCCTTTAGCAGCACCCCTAAAGCTAGAAAATGAGTGGTTGGCTCCATACACTAATGAGCAATTTTGTGAGAAGTTTATAAACTGTTTAAGTGGCTAGGTTACTTAGGTTGAGTGGCTGCAAAGAAGGCGTGTGAAGAAAGGATTTTCACTGTGTGACAACCAGGTAAGTTCCAAATTCCCTCATATTCAGAAAGTGGCCAGATGAAGTTAAACAAATGATACAGTGTTCCATAGTAAGGAAGGCTTGATCACTGTCTGACCACTCCAGGTTGAGCTCCATGCATTAGGCAAAGGAGGGCAGGCTGGAAAGTCAGGGATAAAATTGACCTCAAAAGGCTCAAGAAGACTTTAGTGGTTCTCTTATCTTACAATGCCCCTCTCCAGCCTTTATTCAGGCAAGGGCAGGCAGCTTTATGAGTCTAGGTTGGTTATCGCAGTTCCTTGCTGATATAAGGCAGTGTCCTGCTTAGGGGCCAGTATTACACAACCTCCTTGGGCTCTTCTCACTGCTGTGACTATCTCTTTAGGTTTTACTATGAAAAGGGATTTTAACTAGGAAACCACATATATACCCTTACATGCTCTCCGAAGCGCTGGGACTTTGTAGTAGAGAAGCCTCATTCTGCGTATCCTCAGCTATAGGAGAGTTTGATGTTGAGCAAACTAGACGGTAAACTTCTTGGGGACAGGACTGCACATACTACCCACATTGAATTGCTTTGTAAAGCACAGAGCACAAACAGGGCTCTGTACCTTGTTGATATTGTTCACAGAGAATGCATAAACCCACTATTAAGTAGGTACCATTCTTATGTTCATTATGTAAGTGAGAAACTGAGGCCTAGAGACACTAAGTAATTTACCTAAATTAGTAAATGGCAGAGCTGGAGTTCAAAGCCAGAAGTCTGCCTCCAGAGATCAAATGCTTGACTACTCTGAGATTTGTTAAATTAATTTTGAATGCTTTAATAAGAGAAGAAACTGTTACTAAGAAAAGAGAAAATGCTTTCTCTAGGATTGTACTTAGAGTTTTAAGTGGAGCCAGAAAACCTAAAGCTTTCCCCAATGGAGATGTCTAGCAGATCATTTATATGATACTTATGAGAATGATTGTAATAGAAGATAAAATTTAACAAGAAACAGAAAAAGTTGAATAGTTTGTTATTGATTCAAATGGTTAATTTGAGAAGTTACTTATAAACTGCTCCTTCTCAAAAAACAAACAAACAAAATCAATAGAGCTTCTGAATTTCTTTCCATTTATTTTCTTTTTCCCACAATGCAAACAATTTGAAATTTTTTTTAAGATTCTGAGTTAATTAATATACATTTACATAGAGCTTTCAGGGACAGGGCAATTGCTACTTGTTAGGGAGTAAAAAAATAAAGATGAAAAGTCCTGATGCCAAGGAGCTCCTAGTTTCACAGAAGAAGCACAGGGGCCAGGCCAGTGATGTGAAAGTGCAGATAGAATGAAGAATGCCTTGGGGAGAAGGGAATGGAAATAGATGTATAGCAAAATCAGGGAGAACTCCCTAGAAAAGGTAAGTCTTGAGTGTCAATTTCAAGCAAGGACTAAATGTGAATTGGCAAAGCCAAATTTACTTTTTATTATTTCGAGGCTTAATGGAGGTGAGAAAAGGTACACTGAATATAGACACCTTAGAACAAATGGTAGCAAACTAGAAGGGAAAACTGTGGTGGGTAAGTCAATGGTTCTTTTATAGTTTCTTACGGAATCTAGTCAAAGAAAATTAATGCTATATTTGTCTAGTTTTAGTATAAGAATTATTTTGGTCGCAACTGATAATTTAAAAGTTTAATTTTAAAAAGCGGAGAGGGAAAGAAGAATGCATTGATTCACTAGTTTCGCATATTTAGATTTAGGGACTCAGATGACTAGATCTCTCTCCATCCCTCATTCTGCTCATCCTTATATTGGCTTCTTTTAGGCAGGCTCTGTTCAGAAGCCAGTAAGATGGCCCCCGGAAATCCCAGACTAATAGAGCCTCTCAGCAACCCTAGCAGCAATATAGCTTCTTTTTTCCTGAGAGTGTCTATAAAATTTGTAGGGCGACTCTGATTCATCTGTTTAAGTCAATTACCTATGTCTGAGCACTCCCAGAGGGATGGAACATTCTGATGAGCTAAATCTAGACCCAGGAAGAATAGAAGTGCCATCAGTCCCACCCAAACTACATGAACTAAAGTAGGTATGCTACCTTTAAAGAAAAAGGAAGGTCCTATTACCAATAAACAATGCCCAGCAAGCAATAAACAACACATGCTTACAGCAATAGTACATTTTCTTTCTGAAATATTCATATACAGCATCTTATTCTAATACAATAGAATAAGGACAATTGTGTGTGTGTGTGTGTGTGTGTGTATGCGCGCGTTTGGGAAAATGCTGTAGGACACTGGTCTAGGAAAAGATTTCTTCAGCAAGACCTCAAAAGCACAGGGAAGCAAAGCAAAAATCTACAAATGGGATTTTATCAGGCTAAAAACTTCTGCATAGCAAAGGAAATAACAAAGTGAAGAAGAAACCTAAAAAATGGGAGAAAATATTTGCAAACTATTCAACTGACAAGGGATTAATAATCAGAATATATAAAAAAGTCAAACAATTCAAGTGAAAAAAATCCATTTAAAAATAGCGGGAAGAACTGAATAGACAATACTTAAAAGAAGACATTTAAATGGCCAAGAGGTATATGAAAAAATGCTCAACATCACTAATCATCAAATAAATGCAAATCAAAACCACAATGAGATATCATCTCACTATAGTTAAAACAGCTATTATAAAAAAGGCAGTAAACAAATGCTGGCGAAGATGAAGAGAAAGGGGAAGGTTCATACACTGTTGGTGGGAACGTAAATTAGTACAGCTACTTTGGAAAATAGTATTCAGGTTCCTCAAAAAACTAAAATAGAAATACTGGTTTTTTTCAAGGATGGTGGAGGCTTTTAGTGTACCTCAGCCATTTGGAAATAGCAGGATAATGCACAAAGAGGAACTCTGTGAGCTTTAATTCAATAAGGAAAATGGGAACCTATCGGAATCATGAAGGTCATCCCAGATCCTGGAAGAACACCAGAAAACAGCCCCCATGATGGCATCTGATTCATAAAAAGATCCTGGTACAGGGCCTCTGCTTCACACCCAGGCAGATCTCTAGGCCTTTGAGGCGCCCACTCATCTGGTTCAGCAACCTGAGCTGATCCATTTTTCTTGCACATAGATCATGATGTAGCTGGTCCCTCTCCACTCCATACCTGGGCAGATTTATAGGCATTCAGAACACTAGCTTGCCTGAATCAACAGCCTGAGCTGCCCCACCCTTGCTGTGCAGAGATCCTGGTGCAGAGGAGCCCTCTCTGCTCCATGCCTTGGCACATCTCCAGGCTAGCATAGCACCCACTCACCTGGATTAGGGGTTTAGGCCACTCCCTATCACCATGCAGAGAACTTGAGGCTGAGGAGGTTTCCCAGTTCCACAGCTTAGGCATACCTCTAGGTACTTGGTGGCCACCCACTGGATTATCCGTCAGTGCAGGGGCTTGTGCTTACCATCAGAACATCTGTAGGCCTACCTGCTTGGTCCATTCCCACCCACCATGGCCCCCACAACCCCCAGGACTGAGATTCTGCAAGGAAACAGGCATCAAATATATATCCAGCCATTTTGGCTGCAGCCAGCTTTTACCTATAAGTGCTCTCTACTGGTATATAAGTAATGCAACATAGCCCATTATGAACTGCTGAAAGAAGTATATAAGGCTATAGAAGCAAAGCTAAAAGACCATACCCAGAATTCTCTACAGTTGCAAATTCTAGGGAGTAGGAAGAAGGGAGGAAGGGAAAAAATCCCCACAGTAATATTATAGGGAAAGAAAGAAAAAGAAAAAATCCTACCTGCAAGAAAATAATTACGAAAGTTAGAAGTGCCAGCAACTCCAAATGAAGAGGAACCAGAGTAAAAGTTCTGTCACCATGAAAAATCTGAATGTAGTGACACCACCAAAAGATCATACTAGTTCTCCAGCAGTGGTCACGGACCAAAATTCAAACTCAGTAATGACAAAGAATTCAAAACATGGATTGTGAGGAAGTGCAACAAGATCCAAGATAAGGTTGAAAATAAACACAAAGAAACTTCTAAAGTAATCCACAAAATGAAGAAAGAGAAAAACATCTTTAAAAAGAAATTACTTAGAGCTTCTGGAATTTAAAAGCTCACTTAAGGAATTCCAAAATACAATTAGAAGCTTTATCAATAGACTGGACCAAGCAGAAAGAAAGAATTTCAAAGCTTGAAGACCAATCTTTCTTTTTTCCTTTTTTTTTTTTTTTTTTTTTTTTTTGCGATGAAGTCTTGCTCTGTCACCCAGGCTGAAGTGCAATAGTGTGATCTCTGCTTACCACAGCCTGTGCCTTCTGGGTTCAAGTAATTCTCCTGCCTCAGCCTCCAGCATAGCTGGGATTACAGGTGTGCTCCACCACGCCCAGCTAATTTTTTGTATTTTTAGTAGACACGAGTTTTCACCATGTTGGCCAGGCTGGTCTTGAACTCCTGACCTTGTGATCCACCTGACTTGGCCTCTGAAAATGCTGGGATTACAAGCATGATCCACTGCACCTGGCCCTGCAAATCAATCTTTCAACCAAACCCAGGTGGACAAAAACAAAGAAAAAGGGATTTTAAAAAATGAACAGTCTTCATGAAATACAGGATTATGTAAAGCAACCAAACCTACAAATTATTGGCATTCTCAAGAGAGAAGGAGAAAAAGCAAATAACCTGGAAAACATACTTGAGGAAATAATTCAAGAAAATTTCCCTAATCTTGCTAGAGAGCTAGACATCCAGATACGAAAAATGCAGAGAACACGTGTTAGATACTATGCAAAACATGTCACCAAGGCAAATAGTCACCAGACTGTCCACAGTCAATGCTAATAAAAAAAAAAAAAAATCTTAAAGGCAACTAGAGAAAAAGGTCAGATCACATACAAAGAGAACCTAGTCAGGTTAACAGTGGACTTCTCAGAAGCAACCTTGCAAGCCTAGAGAGATTGAGGGCTTATTTCCAGCATTTTTTAGGAAAAGAAAATTTCAGCTAAAAACGACACATCCCACCAAACTAAGCTTCATAAGCAAAGGAGAAACTGTTCCAGGCAAGTAAGCCCTACCATAATTTGTTACCAGTAGTCTATTCTTAACAGATACTTCAGTGAGTCCTAAACATGGAAACAAAAGCACAATGCCTGCTACCACAGAAACACAATGACGTACGTAGGCACACACCGCATAAAGCAACCACACAATAGAAACTACAAAGCTATCAGGGTCAGGTAATAACTTCAAAACCTATCCTATTGTGATTAACCTATCACTATTAAGCTTGAATGTAAATGGTCTAAATGCCCTACTTAAAGGGTACAGAGTGGCAAATTAGATGAAAAAGCAAGACCCATCAACTGCTGTCTTTTAGAGACTGACCTTACAGGTAAAACTTCAAAGTAAAAAGTTGAATAAAGATCTACTATACAAATGAAAATCAAAAAGGAGCAGGGATCACTATTCCTATATCAGATAAAACAGACTTTAAACAAAAATGGAAAAAAAATATTAAAGGGCATTAAATAATGAAAAGAGTTTAATTCAACAACAAAAACTTAACTGTTCTAAATACATACACACCCAATATTGGAGCACTCATAAAATACGTACTTCTAGACCTATGAAAACATTTAAACAGACATAAAATAACAGTGAGGAACTTGAACACCCCACTGTCAGCATAGATAGAAAGCATTGTAACAGAAAACTATCAAAAAAATTCTGTACTTCAACGTGACACTTGACCAACTGGACCTAATATTCATCTACAGAATACTCCACATATCAACCACAGAATACACATTCTTCTCATGTGCACACAGAACAAACTACACAATGGACCACATGCTTGGCCATAAAATAAGTCTCAATAAATTTAAAAAACTTGAATTCATACCAACCATATTCTCAAATAACAGTGGAATAAAAATAGAAATCAATATCAAGATGATCTCTCAAAACCACATAATTACATGGAAATGAAACAACTTGCTTCTGAATGACATTTGGGTAAATGATGAAATTAGAGCAGAAGTCTAAAAATTCTTGGAAATAAATGAAAACAGAAACACAATATACCAAAATCTATGGGCTGCAGCAAAGGCAGTGTTGAGAGGAAAGTTTATTGCATTAAACATTTATCTTAAAAAGTTAGATCTTAAATTAACAACCTAACACCACACGTAGAGGAACTAGAGAAACAAGAACAAACTAACCCTAAAGCTAACAGAGGAAAATAAGTAAGATCAGAGCAGAACTGAACCAAATCCAGACCCCAAAATCCGTACAAAGAATCTATGAAACCAAAAGTTGTTTTTTCAAAATGATAAAACAAGATCAGTAGACTGCTAGCTAAATTAACAAACAAACAAACAAAAAAGAAGATCCAAGTAAGCACAAACAGAAATGACAAAGGTAACATTACAACCAATCCCACAGAAATACAAAGAATCCTCAGAGGCTATTATAAACACACTTATGCACACAAACTAGAAAATCTAGAGGAAATGAATAAATGCCAGGAAACAAACAATATTCCAAGATTGAATCAGGAAGAAATTGAAACCCTGTTCGTTTTCCCTGACCATTTTGCAAGCTCCATAAAGACAGGTAATTTAACTAGGTCATTCACTATTGATTTGCCAGTGCCTATTAACAGTGTCTGGCAAAAGTAGATACAAAAATATTTGTTGAATTAATAAATAACCCAAATTGAGCTTTAATAATCTGAAATATTTGGTTAAAATTTAGAAAAAAATCACCAAACTTTCTCCTTTTTCTGTTAAAAGCCATATCTAACAACTGAGCACCAAGCTCTTGGTACACATGAGATCTGTGCTTTTGATGAGACTTATAGTAGTTTGCTTTTCCTTAAGGATATTGCAATTCTTAAAGCTAATCATGTTTTTCTCATTTACTGGGCTTCTAGAAGGTGAAGGATGAACTTTGCTGAATTCATTAAAAATTTTATCCTATATTTTTGTAAACTGAAATATCCTTCAACCCCAAATAGGGAATAAGGAAATAAATAATAATGAGTAATAGTATTTGCTTTCTGGAATTAAATTCAAAACTAGAACAGGTACTTCGTTCCCTACAATTATCTTTGTTAAGCCCATAGTTGGTATCTGAAAAGAGCTGAGAGCAACAGAGTTTAAAGGATCATAATTCTTGTATTGGGGGCCTATTTTGGTTGAAAAATTGTAAAGCTAATTACCAGAAGCAGACCTGAGTTCATGTATAGCGGATTATACTCCAGAGAGATCCCTTCCCATTTGCTTTCAGAACATTCACTATCAATAGATTTATGTTGCTGAGGTTTGTGCTGATCTGCCTCATGCTGAACTTACGCATGGTGGCGAAGCTGTCAGGAACCTAAGAAGGAAGAGTGTGCATCAGGGCAGTAGCTGGTTTGCCATCTCTTCTTTTTTCTAAGATTCCTCCTTTTAAACTCATTTCTGTAGCACCCATTTAAAATGGAGGCCAAGAGTGTACCGTGGAGATAAGAACCAAAGTTACCCCCACTGCAGGATGGGTCTGATCGCCATGCATTTCTTTGGGAGGTGAGATCCCAAGAATCACGTCCCATGATCTTGATTATCACCAGATTTCTCTAAAGTTAACTTAGGACCTTGAGGTAGAAGAGGATTGAGAACAGAGAAAGTGTGTTCCTTGAAGATCCTGGTTAAGCATGAGGCTGTTTCATGGAAGGGCCTTGAAACGATGTGCTTTTTGTGCTGGGTTTAATGGAGAGGCCTCATGCAACATGTTTTCTTAATTCTATTTCTATACTAGTTTTAAAGTATAATATTGAATTAAATCTGTTTTGTTGAAATACTGTTTGCCTTGATGATTCTTCTAGCTGGCAAACCAACTTACTTGGTTTTGTGAAGAATAAAATTTATAGTCCTGGACAGAGTAGATGGCATAGCGGCATTCAGTGTTAAGAAAGAGTTCTTTCTCGCCCACCTTTTAACCCATGGCCTAATAGGTTAATACATTTAAAAAGACTCAGACAAGACTTGAACTCAAATAATCTTTACAGTGTTCCTAATAAGCTAAGTATAAGTAAATGGTAACATATGGAATTCATTTTCAAGAAAATAGATTTTGATTCTAAATTGAGTATTTTTAAAAATACACTTTAGATTTGAGCAAGTTTAAAATAGCTAGAAGCAAGTTCAAGATGGTTAATGAAATAGTCTCCTTTTTCTACTTTTATTTATACTCAATATGACTTCTCTCACCCTCCCTGTCCATTATCCACATTTCAGTCAAGAATGGACAATATAATGCAGAAGACCATGTCCAAAGAGTGTCTAAACAATGGGGTGAAACTAGTGAGAAATTTGTAAAAGCTTTTTTGGAACTAGAAAGGGAAAAAAATTAAAGAAGCTAGTGGTGGTAGTCTGGTAATGGGGTGGGATTTTAAAGTACTTTTCTCCTTCTTGGGCTCTCAGTCTGCTGTCTGATTTCTCTTTGTTTCATAGAAGTCAAAGGACATTTTTTAACTGGATAAATTCAGCCAGGAGGGAGAGAAAGTGATAATTGGCTTTCACTATTGTTTGACTTCAGGGAAAAGAGTTGTGGAAGAAGACTCACAAGACAGAACCATAACCTAAGAAAGTTTAAAACAGAGGATAGGAGTAATTTGAAAATAAAAATTGTGTTAGTGGCAAATTACTTATTGAATACAGCAGGTGGTAATCTTCATTATTTTGTAAAAGATTGGCATTATCTCCATCTGCCAGAGTTGCTGTTCTTAGTCTATTCACCAAACTGGCTTTGTAATTTCTCCCTTACTCAAATGATTTCTTATTTCTGCAGATGAAAAGATGTTCTGCTAGAAGTTCTAATTACAACTTGAGGATTCTAGGATTAAAATTTCAAGTCATTATAATGATCAATCATCAATGACCATGAAAAGCATTTCCTCATCAGAGGAATTTGCATATTCAGCTTGAACATTTGGGGAGCAGGTGAAATTAGGTAGTTGTGGCAGATGTACTCCCAGGTGGCCACCAATGAGTGATGCCCTTGTATAATCCCCTCCCACTGAACACACAGAGAACCTGTTATTTATTTCTAACCAATGACAATTGAATGTCACTCTCATGAATATGTTTGTTTATATAAGAGAGTGAATGACATCTAGGATCTAAGGACAACCTCCAGTCAACAGCTAGTAAGAAGTCAGGACTTTCGGTTGCAAAGCACGAAAAAATAATTTTGCTAAAAATCTGAATGAATTTGGAGATGAATCCTGACTAAGTTGAGTCTCCAGATGAGAACACAGCTTAGTTAATTTCTTGATTGTTGCCTGGTGAGATGCTGAGCAGAGGACTCAAATAGTGCTTGGCCTCCTACATACAGCAACTGTAAGATAATAAGTGTGTGTTGTTTTAAGCCATGAAGTTGATGGTAATATGTTTGCAGCATGGAATGTGAATACAATAGTTGACTTGCTCCAGCTACTCCTCCCAAAGATAGGTTGCTCTATTATTTCTCTCTTGATGATTACAAAAGATCTTATCACTTCCTAGGAAATATGAAAAAAAGGAAAACAAAACAGAAATTCATATCTTAATAAATTAGTTCACCACAAATAGAAGTAATGCTGTTAGTAGACTTCCTTGAAAGTGGAAAAAGCATTTAATAAGAGAAGTGTATTAAGAAGCTATGAAAATTGGACAGTTATCTGTGGACAATAAATACTGGAATTCAATTTTAACATTATTTAGGTATTGGTTGAGACAAAGAAATGATTTCTGTAATGGTGTTGCATGAATTACTTTTAACTCAGGGATAAAAGCTACAAGACAAAAGTATTAAAAATACGTATAGCTTAAATAATTCGTTATTAGATGCATAACATAAAAAATGTAAAGTGTGATATAAATCATGTATTGAAGAGAGTAAAACTGTTGAGTGTTTCTATTAAAAAAAAGATTTGTGTGGGGTAAGATTTTACAATAATGAATTCAATACAAGGCATAGAATATAGATTTTTTTTCTTTCAGAATTTTTAAGGTTTCCAGGTTTCTAGTTTACTATTCACCTTATTAAAATAATCTTTTTTGTTTTATATATAAAAAAGAAAGAAGCTGTGAAATAACTAAGTTATAAGGAAGTTTAGGACAAAGGCAGGAAGTCAGTTATCTGAGAAATTAAAAAGACTTGGAAAGTTAGAAGACTTTAATAATTTTTTTGGAAAATCAATATATATTCTATGTAGGGGAAGTTATAAACTCAACTAAATGTACTGACACAGTCTATGATGGTTCTCAGTGACTAGGGCTTTTTTTTTCTTCTTAAGTAAATTATCTTAATAGTCTATTCACAGCATAATATTCATTTCATGGGTATTTACTAAGCATAATTGACTGCCAACTAAATTTTGAAATCTGTTGAATTTGACATTAGTTTCCTTGGAGCCAATGTTTTGTATTCTTTTATCTACTTAGCCTTTACTTAAATCCTTTTTACATTCGCCTTTCCTTCCTACCAAATTCAGTTCTGATAAGGTGGTCTGGTATCAGGAATCCAGTTTGTAAGTCAGGGCTTTATATTCTCAGAACAATTTTCACTTTAAGCCTTCTCTCCTTCCTTCATTCATTCATTCATCTGATGCATTTTTTTGTTTAACATTATCTAGATTTCAATATGTTAGATGCTGGGAACATCTAACAAATGGTGAGCAAAACAGACTTTGTTTCTCTTCACCATCTAGTGAGGAATAGGAACATTAATAAACTAATATCAGAAATTACAGCCTCCAACCAGCATGGGTTGGTGTATTTTGAGGTTAGCTTCCTCTGTATCATTGATACTATAAAATCTTTTGGCCCAGAGAGATCTACTGTTGCCCTGAATAGACCTTCCTCTTGAAACATATGCACATACTGCAATGACTCCATGATTAGTGGATTGCCGAAAAGAGCGTATCTTTTTAAAAGATAGGACCATTGCATATACTCGCTGAGTACTTCAAAAAGGCTGGCAATGAAAGCATGCTCTATCTGTGGCAGAGAGGAGGCACTGGGCAGTAGAAAATGCAAGTTAGCTTCATAGCTTCTTGCTTACTGTAGTGGAGGAAAATTCAGTGATGAAAGAGAGACTAAGCAGCCATGCCTTCATCATCAACGTGAGCTTAGTGCCCCTGACTAAACACCCGCACAGATAAGAACTGTTTTTGAGGTAGGCTAGGTTGCTCATTGCTAATGATGTCTGAACTCAGTTCTGAAAAGATTAATCTGACAATGGCCTGGAGTTTAGGGTCAAGGTGGTGACAGAAAGAAAAGAGAAAAATGAAACCAGTGTGTATAGTTTATCTATTGAGCCTAATATATGGAAGAGAATTATTGATGGGATGATATCCCATATGTCTCTGCATATATTTTTGTTCTTGTAAAAATTATTTCTACTGTCATTCTTACCTTCTCACAAATGCCTGTATTTTCTTGTTTCTATGTGTTTTTGACTTTTTTGTTCCTTACTTCAACATTTAATAGCTCACTTGTATACCTTTGGGATAACCTGTTAATAAATTGAAATTAGTGGGTAATTGAAAAGGTGACCTACTGCACCGAGGATTCTTTGGTGTGTAATAAATGTGGAAAATGCTGATGATAAATCTAGATATTTTTCTGATAGTGTTTTTAAAATAATGTGTAAGAAATAAAAGTAAAATTGGTTACCTCATACATAACTCATTTTCCTTCTTATACTTTTTGTGTTTGACCTGTTTGTAGAATTTGAATTTTTATGCCATTAGAAAAGAACACAGTATTAATATTTAATACACAGAAACCCATAAGCCAGAACCATTCATTGAATATTTGCTGTGTAAAAGGTGATATGTACATTTTCATAGGTAAAGATAATTACCATGATAAGCTTTAGTTTCAAAATCTTCTCAGAAAATTTCAAGTTGTCTATTGTTAAAGATCAAATAATACATAGGTGTATAGAAATGTAGAGATAGAAAGTGATTTTTATATTTCAAGGTTCTCCCTTTTTCATCACTGAAATTTTGAATCTGAGAAACAGAATGGTATGTTTAACCTATACTGCTGATTGAGTCAATAAATATTTATATTCCTCCAAGAAACTCACAGAAATAGTTCTGAAATGGGAAAAGAGTGAAGGCACCATCTCTGCTCTCTGGAAAATCACAGTCTGCTAGAGCTGATGGGATTGTATGTACAGATAAAGTAGGCTCTAAGGCAGTATGTGATAAATGCCATAAGAAAGGTACAAATTGTGGACCTGGCATGGTGGTTCACACCTGTAATCCCACCATTTTGGGAGGCCAAGGCAGGTGGATCACTTAAGGCCGGGAGTTGAAGACCAGCCTGGCCAACATGACAAAACCCCATCTCTACTAAAAATCCAAAAAATTGCCATACCGTGCCTGTAATTCAAGCTACTCAGGGGCTGAGGCATGAGCATCCCTTGAATCCAGGAAGCAGAGATTGCAGTGAGCCAAGATCATGCCACTGTATTCCAGCTTGGGTGACAGAGCAAGACTGTCTCAAAAAAAAAAAAAGTACAAATTGCAAGGAAGGTACAAAAGATCCTGGAGGTTTCAACAGACAAAGAAATTCCTTCTGGTTGTAATGTCTGAACAGATGAAGCATCTGAGCCTGACTTGAAGGCGGATAGGAAGAGATAGCATGTGGGGACAGAGTTGTATCGTAGAAAGGACAGATGAGCAGTCATGGAGGAAGTGAGTATGAGCCTCTCAGGGGAAATGAGAACACGCCAAGATGACTGAAGTTTCTGTAAGAAGCCAAGGCCCTCCTCTAATGCCAGGGTACAGAGTTACAAGTTTCTTTTGACTCACCGTGGAGTTTCACTAAAGGTTTTTCATCGGGGAATGGTAGGATTAGGGCTGTGACTGAGAAAGACAGATGTGAGAACCACATTGATCATTGGAGCAGGGGAGAGACCGGGGATAGGCGGTCGGGTGGAGGCAAGGACAGGAGTCAGGGAGAGGGTTGACTGGGTGGCAGCAATAACAATGAGGGTGAATTGAAGAGATCCCAGAGAAGGGACCCATGGGACTTGGCACCCAAGGGAACTGAGAAAGGAAACTTTAGGAGTTGAGGGTGGTTGAAGAGTTTTGAGTGAATGTCAGAAAGAGAAGTGTACCTGTGGGGAAGGGAGATTTCCTTTTGGGACAATAGAATAATTGTTCTTTAATTTTTTATTAGGAAAATAATAGATTTTATTATGATGTAAAAAGAGATAGGGTAACATTACATTCCTAATGTGTCATAGTTAGAGAAAAGTTTCAAATTGGAATTCCACAGCAAGCACTGTGGGTGGTGTAGTGAGATTTTATTTAGAAGACCCCTGGGAAGTCAAGGAGAACTGCCTTTTCCCTGGACACCTCATTGAACTGGCTGGCTCCTTTTCATCCTTTAGTTCTTGGTTTACAGGGCTTGTCCGCAGAGATCACCTCATCCTAGTGGACCTGACTGTTCTTGAGTGTAGCTTCCTGACTGCACCTGTGGCTTCCTTCATGACACTTGTCACACTTTGTATTTATAGTTGTCTGTTTATTATTTGTCTAAATTTCCACTGAAAGCTTTGGGTAAGAAATGTTTTAATTAAAAAATTAAACTGTCACCAATATATGCTCAAAATATAACATATGCTAGCATTTAGTAGAGCAAATGAATAATAAATGGGTGTGACCATCTGACCAAGAATGTTTTTGCAGCTCAAATGAAGATGTGGCTTACTGGAAGTTTCATGCGATATGGCAAAGCAGGTAGATATTTACAGATCAACTAGAGAAGGAACAGGATAAAGAATGTGTATTTGTGGAATGTTTGCTTAAACTCTTTTTCTGACATCAGCTCTCGTTTGACCTAATGCACAGAGTGTTAATTTGTTTTGCCAAATTAAATTCCTTTAGTGAGTGAGTGATCTCACACTCCTTTTCCTCACCTTCCCTTCAAAGTGAATAGGGAAACAACTCCATTGCTAGTATCGGCTCTCACAGAAGTTACGACCCATGATTCTTAAACTGGGGGCAGAAGACTCTTGAGGTTTTGTGGCACTATTTAAAGGGTCTGCAATCCACATGCACACCCAGGACTGTCTGCTGGCTGTATGCATTCACAAATATGTACTGATAAACTTCAAATGAGCAGTTGTTGTGGTTAATAAAACATCAAATATCTTCTTAGTCAAGAAACATTTTAAATGGTTGGTCCCTACAGTAGATCATATTGTTTAGGGTGAATTTTGACTGCGTGACTTTGAGCAGTTATTTAAAATTCAACCTTATGAGATAATGCCAAATTGTTCTCAAAGTAGCTGCACATGTTTATGTTCTGCCAGTGGTAAAAGAGAGTCCCCCTTGCTCAACATAAATTTAGTTTCTTAAATTTTTGCTAAACTTGTAAAGGTAAAATGGTATCTCATTGTGACTTTAATTACTAATGAAATTGTGCATATTTTAAGATGTTTAATACATTTATTAGTTAGATTTTCTCACCTGTGCAATGTCAGTTAATGAATTATGCTCTCATTTTCTTTTGGGTTATCTATTTGCTACTGACTTGTATGAGAGTGTTTTTTGCATATTTTTTTGTTATGAGGTTAAAATGATATTTCTAGTGTATGTCTTGTTCTCTTGTATTTGTTTGTGTGTGTTGCAAAACCTTCTCCCAGTTTGCAGCTTGTTTATTTTTTCCCACTCTATGGTATCTTTTGGTAAAAAAAGTTGTTAATTTTTCCTTGGACAAATTCACCTGTCTTTTCCTTTGTGGTTAGCACATGTTGGGTCTTAAGAAATCCTTTTGTTCTCCAGGTCATAAATGCATTATCCTTTTGTTTTCCATACAAGTCTGACAGGTTTGCCTTCTGCATTTAACTTCTTAAAATCCGAAAAGTTTAAGTTTTGTACACCTACCTTCATTGTGCTGTTTTTATATTTACGCAGCCAGTGCCTGTGGCTGCCAACTGCCATCATGTAAGTTAGGATACATTACAACAGATGTGCCCAAATATGAATACTCTACAAATTGGAGCCACAAACTTTTCATTCTGGGGCAGATTTGCAACAGCTCCAAAATGCAACTTGTGACTTCTTGGAAAGCAACAGCTCATTATTCAAATATTTTAAATGTTGCATACTAATTCTGTATTTCATACTAGATTCTCAAAATTGTGAGTATTTTTAGTCTTTAGATGGCTAACTTGATCTTTTATCTGGATGAAAATGTTTTGTGACTATGTGAGATAAAGGAATGACTAGAGGTAACACTATGAGAAACATCATTTAAAAGTGTTAGATAACACTAAAAGTGGTCAATATTGCCTAGAGGTGAGCAGCAGCTTCTGTTCCTACTGTTTTACATATTTTATTTTAAGGCTGTTAGTAGTGACTTTGTATATTTTAGCAAATTCAGTGTCTAAAGAGCTTATTTTTATATGTTAAAATCCTATCTTACATGAACTAAGAACAATATATTCAAAAAATTATCTGAAATTTTATGTTTTATATTCCATGAAATGTCTAATTATCTAAAAGCTCTCAACCCTTTTCTTCTAAAAAGACATTATGGTAAAGTTTTAATGATGTCTAGTCTCAATGGAAAACTATAAAAAATGGCTTTAATTTTTTTCAAATATGATTTTTTTTTCTGTAAGAAACAGTTAAATACATGGTTTTTTCCCCTGTCATTTCTTTAGGGAATAAAACAAGATCTAAATCACATTGACTACTACTAGTAACACATTAAATTGAAACAAAATTATTCTGATCATGCATCAACATTGGTCTTCCATTTTATATCTATGTAAAATTAAACAATAAACTTATGTTACATCGGATACCTGGCCCTGTGAAGATCTAAGACAATCTTACATGAAATTGATGATTTATTAATAGTTTCCAAAGGTGTATTTAGGCTATCCTAGTTATCAAGCAAATTTAGAGAATGCCTTAGTTATTTTCTTGAGCTTTGTTTAAAAATATGGGCTGAGAGCTGAGCATGGTGGCTTGTACCTATAATCTCAGAGACTTGGAAGGCTGAGGCAGGAGGATCATTTAAGGCCAGAAATTTGAAGCTGCAATGAGCTTTGATTGCCTGTGTGACAGAGTGAGACCCTATGTCTAGTAAAGTAAAATAAGAATATGGGTTGGAGATAGTATCATTTGGTTGAAACAATGCTAAATACAAAATAATAAATATTGAAGTGTGTCAGAATGAAAAACAAGAAGTACAGTTAAATTTAATCCCAAGTAATAACTATTTAGGCCACTGGCTTGCTTTTAAACTGAGAACACACCTGCTTTCCTTTGCATCCTTTGCCAGAATGTGTGTAATACTTCGAGCTGGGATTTCAAGGACAGTCAATACAGATTACTGTAGAATCTTATTTACACGACATCCTGGGTGTTCTGAGGAGAACCTGGGAAACCTATGCAATAGTTTATAGATGAGTGGGACTTCCATATTAGGCTTTTCCTTGGCCGTGAGCATGATATGGGCCCCTATTGCATAATCCCCCTTGATGGAGAGATACCTCTTGCAATGAAAATCAAATGCATTATTTTGACTACTCAGTCTTCCCAGCTGCCACATGTCTTATTTTATGTCTAGTGGGCAGCTGGTTACAGCTGCCTGGAGGCAGTTTTATTCATTAGAGTCTTTGGGTGAAGTCTAGTGCTTCTCGAAACTTATATCATGGGTGGTAAGGTGTTTCCACAATGATGCTGATGAGAGAGTCCAAGCAGCTTTGGGGGCTTTCAGAGGACTCCTCTACTGCAGAGGGATTCTGAAGCCTCAGTTTCCAGTCCTGATCCAATGTTCCTCGTTTTATGGACTAACCACTCATTCTCTTCTAAACTTTACTATTTTTTTTTAACCCAACGATCTTGATTATTCTACTTCTACCTCTGAATCCTCAAAAATGAATAGAAATTGATTCAGGGGAGAAACATGGGATAATGGCCTTCTAGGGTAATGCTTCTGCAGAATAATCAGTATTTTGGCGCTATTAATAGTGTGTGCTTTTGAAAGATCTGGTTACAACTCTTGTTTACAAGTTGTGTAGGAGGTCTAGTGACAATATTGGATCATGTGAGGGAAGTGTGTTGTGGATATCAGAGCCACAGGTGAGAAGGAACAAGCAAAGCAGTTCTAATGTTTATACTGGGCTGATTTATGGAAAACAAAACAAAACAGAACACAACAAAACAAATTTCTTTCTTGTTTGAGTCCATTGCATTTGTTGGAGCAGTCAGATCAAACCTTCACACCAATAATACATTTTCTGTGCTTTCTTTCCCTTATGAGAAATTGGTATTTATAAATCTATTAGAGGTGTTTTGCAATATTGTTAGGTGGAGGTGTTGGTAAGTCCTAAAACCATAGAGTAGGGCACAGCACTAATTTACCACCTAATGGAGAAATCATCTTTATAAAGATCAGTGTAAATGCCCACCCTCTGCTGGAATGCCATCACACTGCTTGAGGCAACACCATATGCCACAGACAGACAACTTAAACTGAAGGTGCAAACAGAAAGGACTCCTTCCACTCCTAATTCACAAATGAACTTTCAAACTTTGTTCATTTTTTTCTTCTCTTGGATTTAACTCTGTCTCTTTGTAACCTCCTTTGATGGTTCTAATTTTACCCTCTGCAGTACATAGCAGAGTGTGCACCTCTTTCCATGGGATACATAAAGAAAGAATGTATCATCTTAATAATAAAGAATATTTATTAAATCCCAACTGTGTGCTCGGCTCTATTCTCCGCTTACAAACAAGGCCTCATTCAATCACTGTAATCCTATTGGATAATTCCTATTAATGTTCTGATTAATTTAATGTAAGAGGCAGCTGAGTCAGGCTCTGAACTCTGGCAATTCCATCCCCAGAGCCCATACTGTATCACTTCTCTTACCTGGCCTCTTCTTTTTCTTTTTTACCATCTGAGATCTAGACAATCCCTCCCGTCAGTAAGTTATCCTATGTTACAGTCTTCACCACCTTCTCTTGTTCATCCATGGTCATTGTTATTTGTCCTTTGGCTTGAGGTCTTCCTCCTCCAGGTGGTCACACTGGTGATGTGCTCAGTCAGGATGGAGATGAGCAAGTGGGCCAAGCATGTCACTCCTACTATGCATAACATCGAATAGTTAATCAGTCTTCATTGGACCTTTCATTCATTGTCTCCTTTGGTGAGTGAGCCTTTGTCAAATGTTTGCAGATTCAAAAATGTAGTTTTCTTCTTTTGTCATCAGAAAAAGTGCATCACATTTTAGAACAAGTTCTAATATTATTTTCCCTTTACTACAGATGTTTTAGCATGTACATTTTAATGAAAGGAAGTCCTTGGGATTATTAAGGACTTTAAGAAGGCAAACATTTTAGTAACTATAATGATGTGCTAAACTTAGAAAAGACAACAAACAGCAAACTGCAGAAAACAATGAAACTATTCCATCCAGCTTTAGTAATTAGAATAATAATGGAATAATAAAAAGATAATAATAATTAGAATAATAATAAGCTTTCAAGTAACACTTGAAAGCTTTCACTTGTTTTCCTCCATTCCATTTAATATTGCTATATGATTCTTAATACTTTTAGACAGCATACTATATCCACATATTAAGATCATTTTGTAAAAATATGTTAAAGGTGAGCTTGACTCACAAACTAACTTTTCTTATTTTATAGATAGTGCTCATTCTTGCATTAAATTTCTGCTTCTTCTCTGTATCATTGTAACTAACTTTCCATTTCAATTCAGGAAGGTCCAGGAATCCTAGGTCAAACCTGGTAAAAGCTCAAATATAATATGAGTTGAATCCAGTTGATTTCATTCTGAAATGAATGAAAATAAATATCATAATGTAAGTCAGTAGAATGAAAATAAGTATAAGAAATTGTCCTTCCTGATATTAAATATTTTACTATATTCACATTGAAGTGCGCATTTTGTAGAAACTCTAGAATTCAGAAATAAAATTATAATTTGGTTGCTCTTCTCAGTAATTAGATGTCAGGCATACCCTATGCAAGGAAACACATGTTGGATATCATAGTATCTGCTGTATGAGGTTAGATACCCTTTTGTGTCTTATGACACTACGAAAGGGAAAGAGGAAGAGACAATGTCAATCAAGGAAAAGGAGGGCTGCTGGGTGAACAACTCAATCCCCCTCTACCCCAATCACATTTAATTAATTACATTGAGCTCCCAATCACATTTAAAACTAGGATCTCTCTAAGATTGTGGGATCTCTACAGGGGAAATAAAAATAAATGCCACCAAATAATAGTGCACCAGTTTTCTTATCAGCAGCTGATATTTCAGCCATTCATAGTTCAGAAAATTTTTTTCTTCATTATAATTCTGACAGGCAGGCAATATTGTTCTAAGACAGCTTATTTCAAATGTCTCTGAGGCATTTGTGTTAAAAGATACATTGTGCAAAAACATTCAAAAGTTAGACATGTTTCAAATAATTTTCTTTTTTTTCCCCCATTTATTTATTTTGTTGCATTTTAGGTTTTGGGGTACATGTGAAGAACATGCAAGATTGTTGCATAGGTACACATGTGGCAGTGTGATTTGCTGCCTTCCTCCCCATCACCTACATCTGGCATCTCTCCCCTTATAATTTTCTTTACTTCCAGGTTTAATACAGCAATGCACATTGAGAATCTAGGGGATATCAGGAGTTCCCCAAATTTATTTGACTGCAGAATCTTTAAATTTTTTTCTGAAGAGTGCCATGCAAAAATTAATATTACATGGCGTACACTTTTTTAAATGCTCTTTTGAAGACTCATTGGTTACCTGCAATGTTAAAATCAAATATGGTAAAATTTGTTCACATTGGCAGTTGAAATAGATTAGGACTTACTTATATTAATAATGATGTGAGTTATTAATTTCTGCAAAATATTTTATGAATAACTCTAGAAACTCTGAACACCAACTATAAATTAGAGGAGGGATCCCAGGGGTTTATAATTTCACTATAATAGCTCCACTAAGATTCCAATAACATTTGGAAAGTCCTTTTGCTTATAGGAAAATCCAAGTTTGGTTGACAAGTCATAAACTTTGCCTCCCTTTCTGGTGTTCCATATATATCTCATGTCCTCTGAAAACCTTTTCAGTTTCTATTGAGTTTTTAAAAGTAATGTGTCAGGTTCTAATGCTCCTGCTGGTTTGAGGAAAAATGCTCTCACTAATAAATTATAATGAATTGTCAGTCTCAGCAGGCCGGTGACCTTCAGTCTGTGGGGGGTTTGAGGCTAAACTTCATTTCCCCCTCTTCTTGTTGGAGCCACTTTTCTTGTTCTAGCCTGTCCTCTTAATTTATGGGTGGGCTGCCCACAAGACAACTCACCTGCAAAAATAGTTCATGCTGTGGTGTTTATTATACTTAGTAGGTTTCACGCTGACTGAGAGTTTTTACAAGGGGATGGAGTTGCTGTCAAGATCTTCCATCATCTGAGCAAAGCTAGCACTCAAATTTTCTCATATTTCAGCGTATTAAATTTAGTGGAGGTGGAAATGGAATGGCTGAAAGTGAGAAAAGAATGGTGTGAAGTCAGCTTTAGTGTCTTGTTCAGGGGCTTCTGTAAATGTGACTTCAGTAAAATGTATCAACAGGACAGCCAAATAAAAGGCATGCATTAGAAGCATTAAAACCATGCCCTGCTAGCACAAGGTAATGAAAAATCTCTGCAGCCTACGTGAAGGAATGCTGAGATGTGTAGCTTTAAGTTGATTTTTTGGTAAGCTGAGTGAAATATTCACTGAGTATGTTTTCTTTATTCTCCAGTTTTAAACATTCCTGGCTTATTAAATTAATATGTTCTCTTTATAGAGAATTTGAAAATGATAAAATACTGTAAAAAAAAAATCCTGCTCTATTCTCTTAGGAACAATTATTCTTAACACTGCAGTTTTCTTTTCAGTGAGTCTTCTATGTATTTTTTTTCCGTAGTGCGATAGTGTAATATATAAAGTTTTGTTCCTGCTTTTTTATCTAACATAATATCATAAGCGTTTCTCATACTACTGAAAACCCTTTGCAAAATTATATCACTTATCATGCTGAACAGTGTTTTGCAGCATGCATGTAATGTTTGGTTATTTTCTTATTATGGAATTGCCTTAACACTATGTCCAGCAGCTCAGCAACATGGGCTTTTATGCTTCTCTTCTTCCCCCTCCTCCTCCTATTCTTTTTCTTCTTCTCCTCCTTCTCCTTCTTCTTCTTCTTTGCAAAGTCTTGAAAATCCAGTTATTCAGTTCCTTTCTGGAGCTCAGGATCTTTGCACTGCCATTTCCTCTGCCTGTAGGACTTTCCCCCAGATCTGCAGAGGCAGGCCACTGGGAAGCTCTAGGAGAATGACTGATAGAGTCATTCATTTACTGTTTGCTGTGGTCCTTCTGCATCGTGAGCTCCTTATCTGTCTTATTGTGCACTATGTCTCCAAACTTTAGCAGGCCTGGCACATTGTAGGTGAGCAATAAATACTTATTGCATGAATTTATAACATTGAATCATTAGGTTATTTCATTTGGCCTTTTTGCTTTTATTAATATTATTTTTAAAAAGCTTTGTGCTTACATTTTTATCTTCATTTTGAACTCTATCCTTAGAATTGATTATCAGAATAAAAACTACCAGACCAAATGCTCAAGTCTGAGCATTTTAATATTTTTGATACACGCCAGTTATATTAGAAGAGAAAGAGCATGTTCTTCTAAGCTTAACCTTAACTCTAATTTTTATTCTCAGCAGAACTGGCTCACTTTAAAAGTACATCCAGTAAAAGATTTTTTGCTAAATCCAGAAAATTCGGGATTATACAGTTTTAATTTGATTTCTTTGATGACTGAAAGTTTGAAATCTTTTATTATCTATGTTCCTTCTTTTGTGAATTGTATAAGTGCTTTATTCAGTTATCCCTTGGGTATCTTGATATCTTCTTACAAGCTTCCATGGGAATTTTTTAAAGCCAAAATGTGAGTCTTTTGTGTATCACATTTATTACAATTTTTAGTTTTAAGAATCATTTAGACTCAAATAAAATATAATAAAAACCTTATTTTTGAGTCATTTAGAAGTCAAATGAATCAGTCTTTTTTTAAAAAAATTTTCCTTTCAGCAAGAAAAAATAAACCCATCAAAAAGTGGGCAAAGGGCACAAAACATTTCTCAAAAGAAGATATACATACAGCCAACAAACATATGAACAAATTCTCGATATCACTAACCATCAGGGAAGTTCCAGTTAAAACCACAATGAGATATTACCTTACTCCTGCAAGAATGGCCATAATTAAAGAGTCAAAAACCAAGAGATGTTGGCATGGATGTGGTGAAAGCAAACACTTCGACACTGCTGGGGGGAATGTAGATCAGTACAACCACCAAGGAAAACAGCATGAGGATTCCTTAAGGAACTAAAAGTAGAACTACCATTTGCTCTAGCAATTCCACTACTGGGTATCTACTCAAAGGAAAAGAAATCATTATATGAAAAAGACATAGGCACATGTTTATAACAGCACAATTCATAATTGCAAAGATATGGAACCAAGCTAAGTACCCATCTACCAATGAGGGGATTAAAAAAAATGTATTATATCTACACCATGCAATACTACTCAGCCATAAAAAGGAATGAAACAATGTCTTTACAGAAACTTGTTTGGAGCTGGAGGCCATTTTTCTAAGTAGAGTAACTCAGGAATGGAAAACCAAATATCATATGTTCTCACTTTAGGTTACAAGGATGCAAAGACATAAGAGTGAAATAATGGATTTGGGGAACCCAGGGAGGAAGGCTGGCAGGAGGATGAGGGATAAAAGACTACATATTGGGTACAGTATAGACTGCTTGGGTGACAAGTGCACTAAAATCTCAGAAATCACCACTCAAGAACTTATCCATGTAACCAAAAACCACCTATACCCCAAAAACATTAAAATGAAAAATATATTTTTAAAATAATAGTTTGTTCCATAGTTTTTAATCTCAGAAAATCCTACCCTATTCAAGGATCAGATAAATATTCACCTGTTTTGTACTTTTTTATGGTTCGATACCTCTTTATAACTTTAAATTTCTTTTTTTTTCTTTTTTCTTATTTTTGAGAGGGAGTTTCATTCTTGTTACCCAGGCTGGAGTGCAATGGTGCAATCTCAGATCACCACAACCTCCACTTCCTGGGTTCAAGCAATTCTCCTGCCTCAGCCTCCTGAGTGGCTGAGACTACAGGTGTGTGCCACCATGCCCAGCTAATTTTTTTTTTTTTTTTGTATTTTTAGTAGAGACAGGGTTTCACCATGTTGACCAGGATGGTCTCAATCTCTTGACCTCGTGATCCACCCGCCTTGGTCTCCCAAAGTGCTGGGATTATAGGCGTGAACCACCGTGCCCGGCCTAAATTTCTTAATTATCTGATTTTGTTTTTGAATATGGTATAAGGTGAGGATCTAAACAGAATTTTTTTCAAATGTCAATAACTCTCCCTGTCTTTTCAAGTTATTCATGATGCCTCCTTATCTTAAACATTTTTTGAATTAATGTATACAAATTAAACTATTGTCATTAAAATTAAAACAATTAAATGTCTTCGTATCTTTTAGGAAACACGTGATTTTGTTCTCTTAAAACATGAATAAACTTACTGTGGTTGTTTTACTGACTGCTCAGAAAGTGTTTTGGAATATTAGTGAAGGCTTTGCAAAATCTTTTAAAATTATGTAATTTTTTAAATACAAAAATTTAGAAAAAAAACACTGGTATAAGGAAAAATATCAAAATTAAAAAGCAAGACAATGTTGAAAGAAAATATGATAATCTATAATACAACAATTTAATATCCAGAATATATGAAGAACTTTTATAAATCAGTAAAAGGACAAATAACCACACAGAGAAATGGGAAAAAGTTAGAAATAGTCAAGTCACAGAAGAAAAAATGAAAATGGCTAATGAACCAATAAAATATGCTCAGTCATGCGTAATTTAAAACAGAGAGATCAATTTGACAACAACATTTAAAAGACTGATAATACTCAGCACTTTCATATACTTTGTTGGATGTGTAAAGTAGGACAGTCATTCTGAAACACATTTTGGTAATTCATCTATGTGAATTAAAAATGAATATACACGTCAGCCTAGCAATTTAATATTCAGATTTTTAGACTGGAAAACTGCTCAGATATATCTCCAAAGAGACATTTTTAAAGACCTTTTAATGGGTGCATAAAAGATTGTAAAATAAAACAATTTTTTTCACCACCTAAATTTTCATCCATGGGGTAGTGGCTAAATTAAACATAGCACAAATGTATTATAAAATACTATTCAACATTTAAAAAGAATGAGATAATGGCATCCTGGCATAGAGGGAGCTGCTAAGTGTAAAAAAAGTTGTAGAATAATATATACAGCATAAACTAATCTGTAGTATAACTGTGTCTACACCATAGTCACAAAGCAATGTGCTATGGTTCTAGATTCTATCTGTGATCTATCAAACAGCCAAAACATGTAAGCATATAAGGAATAAATCTGGAATGACAGATACTTAAACAGTAATAGTAATTACCTGAGAAACAGACAATGGGGATCGATTGATGGCAAAGGCAGAATTCTACTTTTTTCTTTAGTTTTCAAAAGCAGATTTTGAATAGGGGCGTCATTTATTTATTTGTTTATCGGGTTGCTTTCTAATTTTGGTTTTTACAAACCAATGCTGCAATAAATAGTTTTGAAAATTTCTCAGGTATAAGTATTTATTTTATTTTAGAAATAGCATTGTATTGTGCTATGGGAACATGACTTGTTATTATATTAATTTTTTAAAAATTTACTAGGATTTTCTCTGTATCTGAGTAATGGACAATGCCTATTAATATTCTACTTGTGTTTTAACATACTATTTTAGCTGGGCTGAGGTATATATCTATGTACATAAACTTTTTACTGTGTTACTCAAATCTTCTGTATTCTTATGATTGTCTATTTTATCTGTTGGTTTCTGAGAAAGGTATATTAAGGGCTAACTAAATTATGGTAGATATATCATTTTCTCAGCTTTTGCTTTATGTATCTTTAGGCTGTGTTGCTGAGCATTTAAAGTCTCTGAGATCTAACTTCTTGATGGACTGTATTAATAGTAATTTGTATTAATAGTAAATATCTCTGAGCACTTTACTTTAAAAATCTATCTTATCAGATATTCATTAATATTCTCTAATGCCACACTCGTTTTCATTTTTTTTTAGCATTTTCCTGACATATATTTAACCATTATTTTCAATGCTATTTTATTTTAGGCATATCTCATAAATATCCTATAACCATCTGCGATATAATAAAAATATATCTGGCCAGGCATGGTGGCTCACGCCTGTAATCCCAGCACTTTGGGAGGCTGAAGTGAGTGGATCCCTTAAGGTCAGGAGTTACAAATCATCCTGACCAACATGGGGGAATCCCATCTCTACTAAAAATACAGGAATTAGCCAGATGTGGTGATAGGTGCCTTTAATCCCAGCTACAGGGGAAGCTGAAGCAAAAGAATCGCTTGAACCCAGGAGGTTGAGGGTGCAATGAGCGGAGATCATACAACTGCATTCCAGCCTGGGCAGCAGAGCAAGACTGTCTCAAAATAAATAAATAATTATTAAAATATATTTGATCTTTGTCCTCAGTTCCTGGCACAGAGGTAATAAAGCCATTGGAATGTCCTGAGTGGTAGGATGCCTTTTGTTATTCCACCACACATGAATTTATGCTAGTGAGGTGAGTCAGGGTGGAGCGTGCTATAGCTTCAGGATAGGGACTGGTCACCAGAAATACCAAAAACATGATTGGAGGATGGGAACTTTCAGCCCCATTCCCTGACCTCCAGAAAGCAGAATGGGACTAGAGATTGGATTATAAAGAATCTTGAACAAGATTCCCTGAGTTTCTGTGTTGGTGAACACATTGAAGTGCTGAGTGGGCTGGTAAATCCCTGGAGGGTGTGGAAACTATGCCATCGCCCCTTCCATGCCTTGCCCTATGCATCTTTTCCAGTTGGGTGTTTCTGAATTATATCCTTTTTAATAAACCAGTAAACATAAGCCAAGTATTTTTCTGAATTCTGCAAGTTATTCTAGTGAATCTGAGAAGAGGGTTGGGGGAATGCTCAAAATGTCAGAATTAAATTGAATAGTTGGACAACCAGTTAATTTCTGAGAATTGGTTGTTAGTGTAGAAAAAACACATTTGTGTTCAAAAACATCCAGCATGCCATGCTTCTATTTTTTCAATGTCACTACATATTCTTTCATTCATTCAATATGACATTCAGTCATATTCTTCTTTTATGCCTTTTATATTTGCCATTATTTACATGGATTTGGTGTAGGCAGAGGAGATTATAGCATGTGTTTTGAACACTCTTAAATCCAAAATTGATTTTTATTCAATATAGTTTGATATCTTCTTAATGAAATATATGAGTAAGTTACTCATATAAATCAATGATGGAACAAGTAATTGTGTGAGGAAACTGATACCAAATTTTTGTATTTAGTACTCTTCAATGACAAGCAGTTGATATCACAGACACTTGGAAAAGAACCTAACAACTACCTAGAAAGTTCTCATATAAGGGGTTTGAACAGTGGTGAACTGTATCTAAACAAATCCTTATTTTCTTTAGCCATTGGGGAAACATATCAATACAATCTATTTCTTAGAGAAGCCAAGAGTCCAAAGATTGGGTGTATTGTTATTTATGAGATATATTGTTGTAGGGTAGTGCTAACACCCTAACTGGTATGACCTAATATGGAAGGGAAAGCGAAAACATCGTAGAAGAGAAATAAACAGCCTATGGTTCTGTGAGAGGCACACTCTCCCTACCACCACCCCAGCTTCCAGCCTTGTTCATTCCCATCTTATATGTTATAGGTGATCAAAACCATATGTACATACAAAATATGTACAGGAAGTTTGCCAAAATATGCACAGGTATGTTTCAGGACTGAGTTTTAATCTGAAAGATTGCATTTTTCATCTGGAATTCTGGAAATACTGTGTGTGTATGTGTTTCTTACATGAAATAAATTTCCAAGGGATTATGAACACACACACACAATTTCTTTACTTGTGAGAAAATCACATGAGTGTATAATGCTTATTTAACAGCAATGAAATACATTTTCAAATTCATTATTTTTTTTACCTCAATTCTTAAAATTATCTCATTTTAATTTCTGTGGAATCTGTGGTGATATCCCCATTATCGTTTTTTATTGCATCAATTTGATTATTCTCTCTTTTCTTTTTTATTAATCTGGCTAGTGCTCTGTCTATTTTATTGATCTTTTCGAAAAACCAGCTCCTGGATTATTTAGTTTTTTGAAGGTTTTTTTGTGTATCTCCTTCAGTTCTGCTCTGATCTTAGTTATTTCTTGTGTTCTTCTAGGTTTTGAGTTTTTTTGATCTTGCTCCTCTAGCTCTTTCAATTTTGATGTTAGGGTTTCAGTTTTAGATCTCTCCTTGCTTCTCCTCTGGGCACTTATTGCTATATACTTTCCTCTAGAGACTACTTTAAATGTGTCCCAGAGATTCTGGTATGTTGTGTCTTGGTTCTCGTTGGTTTCGAAGAACATCTTTGTTTCTGCCTTCATTTCATTGTTTATCCAGTCAACATTCAAGAGCAAGTTGTTCAGTTTCCATGAAGCTGTGCAGTTCTGAGTTAGTTTCTGCATTCTGAGTTCTAACTCGATTGCACTGTGGTCTGAGAGACTGTTTGTTATGATTTCCATTCTTTTGCATTTGCTGAGGAGTGATTTATTTCCAATTATGTGCTCAATTTTAGAGTAGGTGTGACGTGGTGCTGAGAAGAATGTATATTCTGTGGATTTGGGGTGGAGAGTTCTGTAAATGTCTATTAGGTTTGCTTGTTCCAGGTCTGAGTTCAGGTCCTGGATATCCTTGTTAATTTTCTGTCTGGTTGATCTGTCTAATATTGACAATGGGGTGTTAAAGTCTCCTACTATTATTATGTGGGAGTCTAAGTCTCTTTGTAAGTCATTAAGAACTTGCCTTACGTATCTGGGTGCTCCTGTATTGGGTGCGTATTTTGAGATACCATCTCACGCCAGTTAGAATGGCAATCATTTAAAAATTCGGAGACAACAGATGCTGGAGGGGATGTGGAGAAATAGGAACACTTTTACACTGTTGGTGGGAGTGTAAATTAGTTCAACCATTGTGGAAGACAGTGTGGCGATTCCTTAAGGACCTAGAAATAGAAATTCCATTTCACCCAGCAATCCCATTATTGGGTATATATCCAAAGGATTATAAATCGTTCTACTATAAGGACACATGCACATGAATGTTCATTGCAGCACTGTTTACAAAAGCAAAGACCTGGAACCAACCCAAATGCCCATCGATGATAGACTGCACAGGAAAATGTGGTACATATACACCATGGAATATTATGCAGCCATCAGAAATGATGAGTTCGTGTCCTTTGTAGGGACATGGATGAACCTGGAAACCATCATTCTCAGCAAACTGACACAAAAGCAGAAAATCAAACACCACATGTTCTCACTCATAGGCGGGTGTTGAACAGTGAGAACACATGGACACAGGGAGGGGAGCACTACACACTGGCGTCTGTTGGGGGGAAATGGGGGAGGGACGGGGGTGGGGAGGTGGGGAGAGATAACATAGGGAGAAATGCCAGATATAGGTGAAGGGGAGGAAGGCAGCAAATCACACTGCCATGTGTGTACCTATGCAAAAATCTTGCGTGTTCTTCACATGTACCCCAAAACCTAAAATGCAATTAAAAGAAAAAGAAAAAAAAATCTCATTTTAAATACTTTGAAACAAATTTCGCCCTGAATTTAGGTTATTTTTGACTATATATATGCATGTAGGTGGCCCAAAATTGCCTGTCTTTTTTTTTTTTTAATACAGACTTTAATACAATGCGTTAAGTTTGCCAGACATTCCATTTCTCCTAATTGTGAAGCTTCTTGATGAAGAGGTAGTGCTGGAGCATGGGGGATGCTTTGAAAATTTTTTTTAGGTATTGACAAATTATTTCAAATATCTTATGGAGCAGCATTTTGTCTATAGATATAAAAATGGATTATTTTGCCTGGTATTGTCACATTAATATTTCCTTATTGTATTTTATTTTAACTGCTAAAACAATATGACTAGTCAAAGAATATTCTATATTAACTTAGACATTGAGCACTAGGCTCAGGCTGTGCCTATAAATCACACACATAATTGAACTTTTAGAGATCAGATGCTATTGATGTGAGATATTTTATGAATATTTCATATTCATAAAATAGTTAACTAGAAATTTACATCAGCTTTATATATCATCATAAGCAAAATAACAAATATGTTTGAAATCTACATATTTTGTAACTTTTAATTAGTTAAATCCTTAAGCCTTGCTTACAATATTTCTTTCTAATAAGAGTATTTCTGACCAAGTTAATTTATCCAAATTAAGGTAATCCCTTTTCCTATTTTCTTTTACTTGGCTATTTTGATATTGACAGATAATAGGGACATTTTCAGGGTATTAATGTCTCAATTTTTCATGTAGAGAATGTGCTTCCTTTCCGCTGAAGCAACAGACCTCATAACTCAGGGTTTGGTTTGATCCTGAGTTTGATTTTATCTGTATCTTGTGGCTAGTATTGTTTTGATTACTGATGTGATAATGCAGAGACTCTTTCCACCAGTATTCCTGTTTACTTTCCTCATGTTAAATTATCTGAGTTTAGAAAATCTGTAGAGAAACAAATTGCAAAAATTAAGAATTTTAGTAAGAGTTCTGGTGCTGTATATCCGGCTTCCTACTCAACACCACCTGGATGTCTACAGAGACTTCATATGTCCAAAGAGATCTTCTGATTCTTCAGCCCCCACGACCCTACATGCAACTGAAACCAACAACAGAAAGCCTCCACATATTATATGCATCCTCAGCTCAGTAAACGGCATCATCAGACACCTACTCCTCAATCTCAAATTCTGTTAAACATCTCTGATTATTCTCTTTCTCTCTTATTCATAACATCCCTCCCATTAGTAAATTAACTGACTCTTTTCCAAAGCACATTATCCTGACTGCCAGCACACCAGTTCGAGCCACTATCACCACAGCCTGCATTATTACAGTAGCTTACTAATAGTCTTCCTACAGTGTTTCATAATCTAGCTCTTGCCTACCACTGATTTTATTTACTAGTAATAGATTTTATTTTTTTAGAGTAGTTTTAGGTTCACAGCAACATTGAGTGTAAGATACAGATATTTCCTATATAGCCCCTGCCTCTACACATGCATAACCTTCTCATTATCAACATCCCTCACCAGAGTGCTCCATTTGTTACAACTGATGAACCCACATGAACACATTGTTATCACTCAGAGCCACAGTTTACATTAGGGTTCACTTTTGTGTTGTACATTCTGCGGGTTTGGACAATTTTATGATAACATGTATCCAACATCATAGTATCATACAGAGTAGTTTCACTGCCCTAAAAATCACTCTTTTACATTGTATTATGCCTTTTTTTTTTCCTTATACCTCAGCCACGCTCACCTTTGGCCTTTTCCTCTAACTTGGTAAACTCTTTCTTGCTTTGAGAACTTTGTGCCTGTTTCCTTGGCCTGGAATGATTGTCATATTGTCACGAAGTCAGATTCTTCCTTGCATTTACATCTCAGCTTAAATTTCACCTCCCCACAGACTTTCCTGACCACATAATCTAAAACAGTGTTTTCAGTCACTAAATATTCTCTTGTTTTGTTTTTATCTTAATAGACTATGTCTAACACATATTTTCTTGTTTATCTCCTGTAAGGTAAAAAAAAAAAAAGAAGAGATGTCTGGTTTTGTTTGATGCCTTACTCCCCATGTCAGAAGAGGCCCTGGGACATGGTGGGTGTTCAGTGAATGAGTTATTAAATAGATAATAATAACATCCTGGAATCTATGGTCCTAGCAAGCTGAAGCTTGTGATTTATACTTCACAACCTGTGGAAACCTTATGCCTTCTCTCTCCGCTAGTGACTATTTTGCCTTTTTTTCTCTCTCATTTTCCCTTTTCCTTCTTACTCCGTCTATACTTCACATTTCTCTTTACACAGCTTCTTCCTCACTCTAACCTTTTCCTTCACTATCACTCCTACTCTTCTCACTCTGCCCCAAACTGGACATAAAATGTGCCTGATAATTATTTTACAAATATTTATTTTACTTGTTGAATACATCTTTTGTTTCCTTATTCTTAATTTAAAAAGCACATGAGCTGAATGTTTTATGTTTTTCTAAGAAAAAGCTATACACATTAATTTCTTTTTATTACTTCTGTATGTTGGTGATTCTGGAAAGATGGGGAAAATCTTCCCTACTCCTGCTTCTGTTCTGTTTTACAGGTTCAAAGCCTTTTGAACGTCCATAAGTCTGGAGCTTTACTGGAAGAGAGTCATTCCCAGGAAGAAGATGTACTTAAGGAGCACTGAAAGTAATATAGAAATCAACTCCCCACTCTCCCCTTCTGGGGTCTTCTTCCTAGGGCTGATTATTGTGACATGAGGATAAGAAGCAGGAAGAGACTTAGAGGTCACCTCAATGGAAGATAGTTATGACTCCAATGACTCAAAGCACATATTATCACATCCCATGTGCTCCAATACGATCCACCTCACGGACAAGGAAGTTTCCTTGGTTTTACTACACTACTTGCTATCAAAATGTACCTGATTTTCATAGTTTGGAAACAGAATGTGTGCCAATGGTCTTACCAGGAAATGCGAATGTCCTGAGTGTTTTGTCCGGTTATGGGGTTCTGAAGAGAATAGCTGCTCTGCAGAGATGGGAAGCTATTTAATGAGGATATGTTTTGAAGATTAGAGTTTAAGCCAACAAAGAATTAGAATAACAGTGGATTGCTAGCCAGGATAGAGTAGTCACATCTGATGTGTGTGTGTGTGTGTGTGTGTGTGTGTGTGTGTGTGATCAAAAGAATAGAGAAGAGAGCTTCAAGGTTTTACTCTGATACTTTTAAAAATTGTAAGGTTTTAGGTGGGTTTACCTCCTTGTTTTTTCCTTGTGTTTTTTCTTTCCTTAGTATTCAAACAAAATATTGACTCACCTCCCCTAAAATTAGCTATAGAGAATTGCAGATTACTTCTGTGGTATGGGATGCAGGATTAGCTGGGAGGTCAGTTTGGTATGAAGCACTTCTTAAACCTACCTGACCTTGGAAATCATTTCATTGTTGTTGCATCTCTCAGGACTGGACATTTGGGAAAACTCTATTATAGATCAGTAGAACTCATTTGGTCATTATATTTACCAAGTAATACATCTTCAAGAAATAAACTGTACTAATTAATTGTGGACTTCGTAATAGAACAGCATGGAAGGTCACCAGAGTTATTATACTAAAGACCTGTATTAGTAAATTAACTTACTCACTTGCCCATTTGCTTGGCTCTGTTCAGCCTGACTCATCATTCATAAAAAGCTTGCTCTCATCTTTAATTTTTCAGGGCCCTCATCTAACTCCCTTAGCTATCCTAATCATTCTTTTGAAAAATTCAAACTTCTCCATTGACCTAAGTGTAGTTAATTGGTCTCTTGCTTTTTATACTTTGAAAAATTCAGACTACTTTTTGTCATAAAAGAGAGAGAGAGAGAGAGAATATATAGAGAAAGAGAAGTCACCAAATTAAAATTAAACCATATATTTGTTTGGTTATAGTCTCAAAATAAACAATGATGAGATTTGAATATGATAAGGACATCAAAGTTAGTGTTTTCTTGTATTTGTGAAGTTGGCAAGAGGACTTCAAAACTATTTGCCACTCATTGTATTCATAAATTTTTCATTTAAAATGTGAAATGTCTGGAAATATTAGAAGTGACTAAGAAAATTATAAAATATGATATTAATTCCTGCATGCATTGGAATTGCTAAGATAAAATAAGTCAATTTTGTTTAATGAAGAAAATATTTCAGTTAAAGAGGTAGTTTTATTATGAATGCTTATAACTTTCAACTTTGGATACAGATGTGAATTCTAAGATGCTTTGACAATTAAAAATATGATATGTAACAACTGAGAAAAGTTGTTTATTTATCTGAGAAAAGAGAAAGAAAATTCCTCAAGTGGTTTCCATTCTTTCATGCCAATCAGGATAGTCACATGTGAACAGCATGGGTCTAGGGAAGGGAGGGGTGGAAAGGATAAAAGACAAGACAAGAAAAGAAAATATTTAAAATTTTGAGTGGTGCACCAAGGACAAAAACATGAACATATGTGTGCTTCTACCCAGACTGTCACAAATCTGGAAAGTAAGGTTGAGGCCCCATTAAGAACTGGTCTAAGATGTAATAGTATCTAACACTTGCAGATGACATACATGTAACTTACAGATTTTAGCTGTGCAGCTGTGAAGACACCTGCCAGTGCCCTCCAACTCCTCAGATTTCTTGCCTCTGCCTCTACATTATTGAAAGATCTGATCTGATTTCCACGAAGATATTTCCCCCTGTTGATCTAGGATATGGTGACTGAAAATGTATTATTCAGGCTTCATATGCCTTCATTGCAAATGCTTCTTTTTTGTTAGGGGGAGTAAACTGCCAAACACTCATTCAGCAATTTGAGAGCATGAAGCCACTTAACGATCACTCCTAATTGTCTGTGTAGTTCATCAGCTCCTCCATTCCTGGTTATTAGGCCATCAGAATACAATCTGCCTTTAAATTGAAAGGACTAGTGATATATCGTTCATGAATACAGCTTTTCTTCAGAGCAAGAGAATTTTCTCCAGTGTCCCTGACTTTGACACGGAGAAAGTGGTCTCGATTGCTGGACTCCCCAGGCATGACCCACCTGAGGACTCCTTCTCAGGTGGGCATCACACTCAGTTCTTTAACAGCTCTCTGAAGATTGAAACTCTCCAAACCTAAGCTTCATGGGCTCCAGGGTCAGAGGGCTCATTCATTCATTCTGCTCTGTGCAAGGCAATCCATGCTGCAGTCATTGGGCATATATCAGAGAATAAAACAGGCAGAAATTTGTTCCCTCATAGAGCTAATGTCCTACTAGAGGGGATGCCATAAGTAAAATAAATATGAAAAGTACATAGCATGTTAGGAGTGATAAGAGTTAAGAAGAAAAAAAAGAGTGAAGCAATATGTGAAGTATCATGGTGGGGAGATAGCTAAAATTTTTTTAGAGTGGCCAATGAAGGCCTCTCTAAAAGATGACTGTAGTGGATACCGTGCTGTGTCCTGCAGATCCCCCTTTCAGGCTACACACATGTTGCCCCAACTGGGGGAGTGCTGGTAGCTGCCAGATCTCAGCTGAGTTACTCTCAGGGAATTGCCTTCAGAAGAATCTCTTGACCAAGGTCCTACCTGGAGGCAGCCCACATTCAGCGATTGGTGCAGAGACGCTGTAAAGACCAAGTGCCTTTGTTTCAGGGCAGTAAAATGTTAAAAGGTCATCACAGCATCAGAGCCTCCATGAAATAGACTGAGGCCTTGGCCTGACAATATCACAGTTCATCTCTTTTCTCTGCACAGGAAGTGGGATTACAGTTTACAGGAATCTCAGGCAAAATCTTTCCTGTGTCCCACTCTCCTGAACTATTCTAATTGGCAAAAATGTATCTTTGATGAGAAGGTGCAACACTCAGGATGCATTTTTTTGTTTTGTTTTGTTTTTTTTGAGACAGAGTTTTTCTTTGTTCCCCAGGCTGGAGTGCAATGGCACGATCTCAGCTTACTGCAACCTCAGTTCCCCAGGTTCAAGCAATTCTCCAGCCACCATGTCCAGCTAATTTTTTGTGTTTTCAGTAGAGATGGGGTTTCACCATGTTGGCCAGGATGGTTTCAAACTCCAGACCTCAGGTGATCCACTTGCCTCGACCTCCCAAAGTGCTGGGATTACAGGCATGAGCCACTACAATCAGCCAGGATGTACTGTTTCATATGCCGCTTTATATTTTGAGTTCTGCTACGCATTAATAGAGACCATGAGTCAAGATAATTTCAATCAATGTTGTGTTCTAAACTGATTTAATTTGTGCATTTGAATCTACACTGCAGCATAGATCATGTCTTTGTCCCAGGTTATTCTTTCTCACATAAACCCTGAACCTGTCCTTCATGGGTTATATACATAAATGACTATAGAAATGTAAAGAGCAGGTAATACAATAGGGAGTGGTGCAGATTGTGGTAAACTGGAGGGTACATGCCCAGTTTCAAAGGGAAAGTCAACACGCAGCACCTGTTGATTCGCTATCAAGCCAAAATGGGAGCCTGATGTTGCCAGATCTCCCCACTTTATCAGGATTAAAATTAAAATTTTAATTGATTTTAATATAAACACTCTGAATTTTAGAAGGTTGACAACTAAATCAAATTTTTAAAAAACACTGCATGTCAAACTACAGCTGTGCTTCATAGTTCACTGGGAAGCTGCCTGTTTGGGCCTCTGACACTGAGAGGAGATTTAAAGATCTTCACACAATTACCATTTGAAACCTGAGCTGGCTACTTTTCATATAACCCTGCACATAATGTATCACCTCTTCCGTGAGGAATCTGTGCATAAGTATGTGCCCCACTTGCCTTTGGAGAGAATCATCAGGTTGTATCTCTGTATCCCCCAAACCACTACCAAAGCTTTACATAGAAGAGGTACATGTACATGTTTGTTCAACAAAAAGAACAAGAAATACCATAGATTTTTAACTTCCAGTCCTGTTTTAAGTATTTCAGGTTACAAGATTATGGGAAAAACAAAGTAAAATGGGTGTAAAAATCAGTCTTAGCAGAAAAGGTTTCCATTAATTTGACACCAAAGGACTTCTTAATAAAACTCTCTGACTTTGATTTAAATAATAAATCAGAATTCGTTTTCTACTACTGTTACCTAAAGTGTGGTTACCTCTTGGTAATATAAATTGCTAAAGTATAAGTTGCTGCGTAGTGTGTACTGAGGTGTAATTACAAGAACATTGAAGAAGATTAAAGTCATACTTATATAGGATAGGATTAAATATTATTATGCACTGAAAGTGCCTCTCTGTTGTAGCAGTATAGCTCACATTACAAAGATATTCTGCACCACTCTTGAAATAGTTCTTACGGAAGAGAACTTCCAAATGTCAATACTCATGTGCATTTAGCACATTTTAAAATAAATTTTATTTTATTTTAGGTTCAGAGGGTACATGTGCCTGTTTGTTATATGGCTATATTGCATACGGGTGCAAATTGGGTTTCCAGTGTACCCACTGCTCAAATAGTGGTATGCACCCAATAGGCAATTTTTCAACCCTCCCCTATTCACTCCTTGCTTTTGAAGTCCACAGTGTCTCATTTGGCACATTTTACTAATATTGTTAGTAAAAGAAAAAGCCTCTGTGATTTGCCCTTTATAAAGCACTTTCTTTTTAAAAGAAAGTGCTTTATAAAGTCTTTTTCTTTTCATAAAGCCTTGTCTCATGCAATACAGCTATCTTCATGTGATATGAAACTAGTGAGATTATTTGCAAAAATCATATTTTATTTACAAAAAAGCAAATTTCACATTGTGCTTAGTTAATGAGGTTATGTATTCAGGCACTGAGTAAAACTTTTAGAAAAACAAATAAAGATCAAAAAGTTAAAAAATACTTCCCTAATACTATTAGAAAAAGGAGAGTAGAATATTTTTTTCCAAACATTTATAGAGAATTTTTCTCAGTAAGAAATAAGATTTAGAAACCATAAAAAAAACCTGGCAGGTTTTATTACTTAAAAATTAAAAAATTCTATATGGCAATGGCACTAATACATGCACATTTAAAAAACAACTGTGAGAAAATATTTTTCTTTTCTTTCTCTCTCTGTCTTTCTCTCTCTCTTTTCTTTCTTCCTTTCTTCTTTTCTTCCTTCTTTCTTTTCTTTCTTTCTTCATTTCTTCCTTTCTTTCTTTTTCTGTCTTTCTTTCTTTTACTTTGTCTATTTGATGATAGATGCTAAATCTATCATCTATCTACCTGTGAATTTATCTGTGCTTCTATCTATCTAATCTATATTTCAGATTAATAAAAATAATAAATTAACAAAAGTGTTAAAGTAATTAGAGTACTAACAAAAATAGTAAATCAAGAGTTGCTAGCAATAAATAAGAAAGAAGCCACTCAGACCATAGGAAAGGAGATGAAATGGTAAGTTGCTGAATAAGAGTAAGTAAGCTACAAATAACTAAAAAGGTATTTAATCTCAATAGCAGTCATGAAAATTAAAATAATAATAATGTACTTTTTAATTTTTTCTATCAAATAAACAAAAGTTTAAAAACTTGATGATACTGAGTGTTGGTTAGTATTTGGGCAAACAAGGGGTCATACATTGTTTCAAGGAATATAAATTGACACAAATTCTTTACATGGCAATTTGACAGTACTCATAAAGATAAAAATACACATACCTTTCATCTTTAATTGTAATTTTAGGAATTTATCACACAGAATGATGCCCTGTAAGTGTTCTGAGATATCCATGTAGCATGCACCATTGTCAGCAAAACGCTAAAACAAGCCGTCTGAATATACTATGATTCAGCTATTAGACAAGCAATACAGATGTATCTACATTCGCCAACATAAAGAGATGTCTACAATATAGTGAGTTAAACCCAGCAAGTTATTAAAAAAATTCAATTTTATAAAATTATAAATGTTTCTGTATACATATATATTTAAAATACCTTAAAAACATTAAAAGCATCCAAAAAGAAAAACATAATAAAAATTATGAACTCTGAATAGTGGGATCAGAGAAGAACAATTTTTAGTCTTACACTCTTCTAATAATTTTCATTATTTTTAACAACAAAGATTCTGCCTTTTCATTGTATGCCCCTAGTGAAAAGCCTTTTTATGACCCTCAGCATACAAACTTGTATGCTATGTAACTTCATGTCATAGACACCAATTTTTTTTTAATGAAAAATCTCCGGGGGAAGGACTGGAGGGGGAAATATCAACTTGGGGAATCAATGGGACCTATGGGGACATGTCCCAAATTCAGAAATGGGACTCTGAATTTCTAGATGGGATTCAGGCTTGAGAGGTACGTGAGGGAGCTACTCCTCCATGGATAGTTGTAAAAAATGAACAGAAATAAAGGGAACCTCAACTACCTATAAGTTTAGGAGCTCAACATGGACATAATTTATTTCATAGATGCTTTGTCTAAAAGTATTTAGGTGGAGTCGATATAGACAATATATAATAATGTTAGTACCAGCGTTATTTCTGCCTAAATTAGGCAAAGGCCTCTGTCTCACTACATAAGCAATGCCCAGTGTCTGAGATTTAAGAGCTACTTTGATTGTATAAGATGTAGTGAAAGGCATCCTCTTTTCTAAAGAACAGCTAAAGCATTTTGAAATATAGTTTATTGTTGCCTGAATTAATCTCTACTGTGGATTAAATTATTACTCTTCAAATATCACTACGTACAATAAAAGCCAAATAAGATCTGAGTCATGCATATCAACATGTTTTAGAAAGCACATCAGACATTGTTATGCTATGTGTTCTCTGGATTCTCAACAAAGCTTTGAGGGATTCATATTATTTTATGCCCATTTTACAAATAAGAAAACTGTATGCTGCCTAAGGCTACGTAAGTAGTAATTAATACAGTCAGGGTTTGAATCCAATATTTTAGGGAAGCAATTTGGTATAACAGAAAAGGTCTAGACTTCTAGGCAAAAAATAATGAAAAATCTGCCTGATGACAACACAATAAGCTGTGAAACGAAGAAAGAACCACTTCTGCTGTTATAGGTTATAAGATCAGGCAACAATACTGCTATATTGGTACCTCATCATTCTGCAACTATGAATTGGCCAGGTAATATACACTGTCCTTTATGGATGAATCCGAGAATATTTTCTCAGATAACCTCTATAGCATGTTTTGAGACAGAGTCATAAGAAACTGTGGCCACAAAGCCAGTTACTTTTCTGCTTAACAAACTTAACACAGCCATGGAATTTACTGTTGTACTCTGCCACTAAGGCAGTCCTAACCTAGGAGCACATGCAGAGATGATAAATTTGTGAGTGTGTCTGGTAGGAGAGCTGAAACAGATGTGCAGAGTGAGGGACATCAAAGTTAAAACAATTACCATCTCAACAAATGGGTAGTTCTTCCAGATATAGGCTTAGCATTTTTAAAAGACCTGGGAGTCCATTATATCATACTGGCAAATCAGAGGTGGTATATTCTGATGGGAAGCATTTGCAAATCACTAAACCAAACCAAAACAAATACGAATGGCTATTAGTTGTTTTAAAAGATACTGCCATTCAGCAGCAAATGTCGTGTCATACATTCAGATCATCTGGAGGAACCGTCATTTTTTCTCCTACCCTCCATCCCCTTCCCCAGCTGCCTCTCTAACATGAAGACATTTGCCATTGTTGTCCTGGCAAGGTTGAGAGTTGGGGACAGCAAAGACCAGTCATCTACTGCCAGGAAATGTTGACAATGGGGAAAACAGTAAGTAAAAGCTGTGGAAATAGCCAGGTATGGGTGCAGGGTGGGGTATTTCTAGTTGGTATGTTTCATTCAGATGCTGGAATTAAAAGCAGTTTCCAAAAAAAACCACAAGCATTTAATGTTCCATTTTGCCTGTCACATATAGAGGAGATTTGGAAAGCTTTTTTTGTTGTTAAGTGATTTTTACATGGTTTGCTATAAGTTTATTAAAATATGTAGGACCTGGATTTAACAAATTAATAAATAAATGAACCATGGTACCTTTGGCTTTATATATAGGTATTTTCATATGAAATAGAAATGGAGCAAAACATAACTTTAAAAATATATTTTATTTTCCTTACCTGTAGCTTCATTGTCTTGTCTTGAAAACCTCAATAACTGAAAAGACTTGTGCCTGAGATTATTTCAAACAGTCCTTTGCCTGAGAATGGTATTTATTTGGCATTTTAGTAGCTTTTAAATTCTTGGGCTCCTGTTTAACAATCTTCAAGAAAATACAAACTACTTCTCTGTATTTCTGACAAATCATAAATTGCCTAGATAGAAAAATAGCATTATAATGAATTAATAGCTGATGGCTGTTCAATATCACAGCTGAAGACTCTGTTTTTGCATTGTGTGCCCCTAGTGAAAATGCTGCTCTATGAAAATGACACCTCAGCATGCAAACTCATACTCCATTATGACTTCCATGTCACAGACACACAGTTTACTGGTTTGAAAAAAAGATGTTGTTATGTGCTGCGATACTGGAATTGAATTAAATTATTAAACACAAGCTGCCAAAGAAATAATAGTGCAGCTGAATATTTCTGTGGCTTTGCTGGTCAGCCTATGTTCTCTAGTGTTTGGCTGCAATTACAAGAATTCTTCAAAAGGGATTACAGCAGTTTTGAGTTGCTGTCTCCAAGAATAAAGAATATGCTATGTAGCAAGGGGAATAATTAACTTTTGATTCTCATTTCTAAAAACAGATATAAGTATAATTTAGTATGTACATTTAGAAATTGTTCTTTTAATTTCTAGGGTTCTGAGCATATATAGTGAAGTGTATTTTTGTGGCCATATGGAATAAAACCACAAGAGCAGCAGAGTTTCTTGACCTAAGTGGTCATGCATTGGACTGAAGCAATCACTAGTTTGCCAGTTACACTTATCTTGCCAGTGCTTTCTTAGACAAATTCCATGTGTGGATCATCCATGTGAGAATAGACTAGCATACTGTAGTGATGTGTTCTAATTTCCCCATTTATGTATGCCTTTCAGATAAGCCAAGATATTTAATACATTGATTAAACGGCATATTGAATTGTGTTGAACTCATGGACAAATAGATGAGTAAAGATAGAATCTGTATCCCCACTCATTATTGTTCTGAACTTGAAATATTTTGTCTAAAGCAGGCTATGTAGAATCCCGAGGGACAGACTCAGGATACAAATTTAGCATGCACTTTAAACTTTGGTTGCTCTATCATTCAAGCTGAATTTAAATCTCATTAATTTTTAGTGGAAACACAATAGTTAAATATCTTGCAGATGTAGCTTGTGTATTTAAAATTCCTTAGAAGGTTCCATTTAGGGTTTTTACTACATAAGTTTGATCTACTGTACATGGCAATATGGCATATGCATTTCTCTCAGGATGTGCAACTTAATTTCATACTGTGGAAAAATCCAGAGCGTAAAATATTAGCATGAACAGTGTCAAGTGTCAACGCTAATTCTTTTATTACTGTGACATTATTTAAGGACAGCAATCATTCAACTATTTTAAATGATAGATATTAGGGCTTGAAAAATAGCTATGTGATCAGCTAAGAAATGTCCTAGGAGAGGACAAAGTTCCAGAAAGTTCTAGAAAGATGACAGATATATATCTAATCATAGATTTCTCCTGCTTGTGTAAGATTACAGAGGACACAGCTGTTAACACCAGTGAATGAAATAAGAATGTAATATTTCAAAATTTTTGCATGTAAGTTACAAAACAAACTTGCTAATATTCCTGATCACAGGCTAAAAGTATTTATTTCCAAAGAAGTATGGTTACCTTCATTCTTTAGCAGACCGACATATTTTAGCACTTAATAAAGATGTCTTACAAGATGATACAACATATTTAATATTAATATTTGGGAATTCTAAAGAATTAGAGCATTGTAGTCTTCTTTTAAATGAAAATTATTTAAGAGAAAAATATTCTAGGTTACGTTGTCTAGTTAAAATCTATGCCAAATGTAAATTTTTTGAAGAAAATTTAGAATAAAAGAAAATTCCATACAACTGGTTTTCTCTTGGATTCAAATTTTTGAATCCTGAATGTAGGACTAGAACCATAAGTCTCTTCTCAAATACATTCTGGAAAAACAATGATATAATCAGTGGAGGGATGCAGCAATAATATTTTTCTTTATTACAGTGTTTTCACAGTTGACAGCACTGTCACCTACATTATTTATATTCCCAAAATACATTCAGAATGAAGGCATTTGTTACAATTTAAAGTTCTAGATGTACCAATTTATTCATTCAGTGAATACTTTTGAGTAGTCAAGTAAGAGCACTTAAAAGATACTGGGGTAGATGTTGGACATGAAAATGCGGTGCACATTGTGTTAGTGGAAAAAGATAAATACAATATTCTAGCTTCTACAATGGGCACACACAAGAGGTAGCAGGACAGCTAATCTGCCTGGGGGAGTAAGGGCTTTGGTGCATGCAGAGAGGCTAAAGAGAAGTTAATTGTCCATAGAAACCTGAAGGATGTTGGGGTCAGTGGGCAGTGGGCAGGTGAGGGTATAGCAGAGTAGACAGGGAAGCCAAAGGCCAGAGCTGTCAGCCAAGGTGACATGCTAGGGACAGGACAGGAAGGTCATTGTGGCCAGAGCACAGCGACTGATAATGAGGTGAAACTGTGGTTGAAGCTGGGATCAAACCATGCAAAATCTTGCACGTTTGCAAGGAGGTTAGATTTAATTCTGTGGCTAAGAGAGAGCACTGTATTTTGAACAGGGGAGCAGCATGCTTAGATCCAAATTTTCATTCTGGCACCAGTTTGTAGAACAGATGGGAGGAAAACAATCTTGAAGAATTCTTGAATTCTGGCTTGGGTTGATTCTGGTGCCATTTGCTGAGCTTGGGAGTTCAGGAGGGCAGTGGGTTGAAACGGTGAGGATAGGGAAAGAGTGATGAGATGAGATAAATGTGAACGTGCTGAGACTGGCAGGAGTAAGAAAGGTCAGATTTCTAGTAGGCAATTGAACATAGTGGTCACGTTTTAGTAAGAAGCTAGCCTGAAATGCTAATAAATATAAAAATTAGCTAGTTATGAAAATCACCACAACTGAAGAAGTCATAGGCCACCAGTCATTTGGAGCTGGGAATCCCAACCATGAAGAGTAAGAGGTAGTAAGGAGTAAGTGTTGAGACTAAAGCCAGACTGCCTGGTTTGGATCCTTACTTTCCTACTTGTCAGCTCTATGACTGAAGGCAGCTCAATGACTTTGGGCAGATTACTCTCTGTACCTCAGTTTCTTTAACTGTGAAATGGGGATAAGAATTGACCTTAAAGAGGATTAAATGAGTTCCAAAAACATTTATATTTTATTCATATGTAAAGCACTTGGGGCATTATCACATTATTATTATCTTTATTATTCCTCTCTCAAGCCTTCACACTGGGATGGCTGTGTGGCCTATTGGAATAAAGTGTGGTGGTTCAGTTTTGTTCTAGTTGGACTGAGTAACTTGGTAAGAGGTGGAATGTTCTTGCCTCCAACTCAAAACTCTCTCATCTACTTCATAAGAACATGAGTCAGCAGCCAGGCCAATTTGAGAAAAGCTTGTAGGTGACTCTGGGACTGTAGGATCAGCTTGGTAGAGCCTATCTTACTTGAAGGAGTGGAGTTACTTCACAGAATCAGCTAAAGAGAAAATGGGGGATGTGGGACAATAAGCTGTTCCAGCAGAGTCTGCTGGAGGCTGGGTAAATGGTGACACAGCTCTAGAATCCTGTGGTGAAAAATGGCCAGATCTTTGAGTGTCGCCAGGGCATTCCACCTTAATGACTCATCATTCTAGGCACACTTTCTGGGAATCTGAATTAAAGTCATGATTTAATATTTTGCTTATTCAAATTTTACCTAACCTTCAAGACTCAGTTCAAATCTTGCTTCCGCTATAAATCTTTCCTTGGGTACTCTAAACTAAAATAATCTCTCCCTTCTAATAAATATTTTCATTGTGCAAAATATTGCAAAAATAGAAAGAAACATAACGTTTGTTTAAAGCCTGCTATTTAAGGACAGTTTAAGAATTTTCCATGTATATTTTTATTTAATTCCAGCTGTGGAATAGTCTTAATAATAATTGCCCGTTGCTTGTGAATTTCTTCATTGTTGTCTTCAGTTGCTTCTTGTGTAGTTTATGTTTTATTTACATAATACATTTTTCATATATACTTTCCATGAGCTTATTCCTAGAGTATTACAATCATAGAGCAGGAAGCTTATGTTTTCTCTTTTAGAACTTAGTGCAGTGTGATGCTCATTAATTTAATCTAATAGGACCAGGGCTGTCATGCTGTACAACTCCAGAGGGTTTCCATTTACCTGGTAGTCTATGTGTATGGTGCTCCCAGCAGCTGTGTAGTGTGCAGTGCATTTGCATTAGCACTAGATAGCATGCTGTTGGACCTATTAGTGAACTGAAAAGCTACCTTAGAAAAGTACTGTTATGCAGGGCGTGGTGGATCATGCCTGTAATCCCAGCACTTTGGGAGGCTGAGGAGGGTGGATCATGAGGTTCAGGAGTTCAAGACCAGCCTGGCCAAGATGGTGAAACTCCGTCTCTACTAAAAATACACAAATGAGCCCGGTGTGGTGTCGGGTGGCTGTAATCCCAGCTACTCGGGAGGCTGGGGCAGAAAACTGTTTGAACCCGGGACATGGAGGTTGCAGTGAGCCGAGATTGCGCCACTGCACTCCAGCCTGGGCAACAGAACAAGACTCTGTCTCAAAAAAAAAGAAAGAAAGAAAAAGAAAAGGACTTATTCATCTATTGGTTTGTTTCTCTGTGGAAGACTGAGCAAACAGGGCCTAGATGATTCTGGTCCTGCCCTATCTTTCATAGCACTTAACACAGGGCTTTGTTGAAATAACATCTATAAATGATGTTTCTTTGAGAATAGGGCAAGGGGGCTGAGCCAATGTGGCTTGGTCACCCTATCTGTACTCTTTCTTTCTTCTGCTCTTAAGAGTAGGATAAAGGGCTTTCTTGCACTACGGAGAGAAAGAATCCTAACCACATTTAAGAGACGATGGATAGAAAATAAACTCCATGGACCGTTACAACTCATCTGTCCCTCACACCTTACAAGATAAAACTAGGCAGGCCAGAGAGGCTAAATGATTTACCCAAGGTTACACAGCTTGCTGGCAGTGGAGACTGGTCTAGTTTATAGGTCTCTGACTTTACCATTACACACTGTCAGAAAGAGTATCATGAAATAATTTCTTTTAAAGGAAAGGAAATTTGCATTGGATTTTACAGATTGTTTCCAAATAAATGTATTCTGTATTTCTGAAATTAACCTAACTATTGCCTATTTAACAAACGCCCTCAGAACTCCTGCTTTCTCCTAACACTCACAGATTTTTGGGTCTTTAATTATGTATCAACATATGGAGATACATCTCTAAGCCTTTACATTTCGGATCAAAATTTATTCTTACATATAATTCTGAACCGATTTAGAACATTTGCCTTTGTTGAAACAAAAGCAATTTATTTCATTCACATCAATAAGATGTAATTGTACGTACAGTGAGCCGCGCTCACCCAGGCTAATGAATATTCAACCAGTAGTAAGAGGAGGGCGCCCCTGGAATGATTACTAGGGTCCCTTTCTGATTTAGCATCGCACCCAAGAGTCAGGCAGGAACAACACAGCTTTCTCTTCCCAGCTCGATATTCCGGCCCCGTGGCTCCGCCCACCCTGACGCAGGGGCCCGCCTGTCTGATTTGGGGGCTCTGGCAAAAAGCCTGAGCCCATTGATTACAGATCGCTGTTAATAAAGAGCATTTGTAATGCAGCAGTGGCGAGGCGGTCTCCGCACGCCGGTTCATGATGGCCCTTCAGGCTCCACAATTAAGTCGTCCAGCAGGCATGCCCCCTGTTGCAGCTGCTCTGTCAATCTCATTTTGGAGCACAAATGATCTTAGACCCGGTGTTTGACATGGGGTTTTAACACCAAAGAAGGCAATTCTGCAACTTCAAATGAGCCTAATTGGCTGAGCGCTCGGGCGTTCACTCAAGCTGCTTCAGTCCATCAGAGTGAGATTTCCAGCTAATTGAACTGCTCAGAAGGAAAAGGACCAGGAGGAATCAAGAGGTGCCAAACCATTGGAGAGGGTGGTATATATATTTTTTCATCATAGCAAACTTAAAAATACATTCCTCCTCCTTAATCAGCCACCTGTCAACATAAAAAAGGTAGTTATTGCTGCAGATGCTCACCGAGTTATGAACTAAAATTGAGTTGTTGCTGTTAAGAGTGTAAAATGTACATGTGTTGCTGATGAAGGACATTTCAAAACACTTGGTCTGTACAGCATTTTTCTGCATCACTCTCAAGGCTGCCCTAAATAAAATCATGCAAATCTTAGCTGTGTGCAGAGGACTGAGGAAACTAATTTGAAGTGCCTCAGGTAGAGTCAGTGTGCCCATCCATCACCACTTCCTATCTTGGTTCTTCCTCTGTTAAATGGGGATTATATGGAAAGAGATGTAATATCTGTATCTGTAGCTTTATCTATACCTGTATCCATATTCATATCTATATAGCTGATATAGCCATATCTATATCTATGTCTATATTTCTGATACTATTTCAGTAACCCAGAATGAATAATATTCTGTGGACAATAACAATTTATATAGCAATAATAAAAGAGTATGATGAATAATCATTTGTATAACTCTTTGTGAAATACTGGTATAGTAATGTGTTAGACAGGATCTTGGAACTAAGGGAATTTATTTAATGTAAGTTTTTCTAAACTGAAGCATTGCTTAAAGTGATTAATTAATAACTTTTTGGAGTGCTGAATTCAACACACATATGTCTAACTTACATAAATCTGGTTCTACATGCATTGATGCTGGTTGAAAATAATTAGGGGGAGTTATGAAGAAGACACATAAGAAATTTAGGGCGAACACAATTTTATATAGATGTGTTATTTCAGATATTAAAAGAGAGGATCCAGGAAACATTTCACTACCTATTTTAAGACACACAGGCAGTGAATGAAATATGCTGAGTATCGGCCAATTTCCAGCCTAGTAGTATGTAGTATACATTTTATGGTGCCCAAGTCTAGGGTCTAAGGAAGAATACTTATGCTCAGGCTCAGTATTTTAAGTCTTTAGAGTTGTTCAATTGAGTTCTGACTCTGCTTTACTTTGTCACCTTCAGTAAGCTATTCAGGTCTCCTTGGCCTCAACTTTTTCATTTCAAAACACAGCAGGACCAAGTATGGTCTACCAGCATTATCCTGAGGCTGCCTGATGGAAAGGGTGAAATAGTTTCTTCACATTTAATCTCTTTATTGGAGGGACTTGTGTGATTTTATACCCTGTATTATAGTAACATTTCTATTCAAAACCCAAAAGAGATCATATCAATTCCCCACTCATAGCAGATTTAGCAAATAATCCTGTTTCAGAATTTGCCCCATTGAGATGAGTGAGTTTTGGAATCAGCATTATGATACCTGCATGCTTAGAGTGCCAGACTAACATGGAGTGATGTTTTGCTGAAACAAGGTAACTCTCTAAAGGCAGAGCTGGCAATAAGAAAATCCCACACTTTTCTTCAATTTAATTTTTATTTTTATTAAAGTAATAAATGTACATAGTTAAAAGGTTAGATAGCACTTAAAAGTTTGCTCTAATAGTTACAACCTCTACCCACCCTCACTCTCCCCTTATTCCTGCTTTTCACAGGCAACCCCTTGCTACTCATGAAGCTTCTTCAGCATAATCACCTCCAATTTCGAAGTACAACCCTGCCTCAGCATCCATGGGAGATTGGTTTCAGGGCCTCAATTCAATATGGCCCAAACCTAATACGGATACCAAAATCTGTGGATGCTCAAGTCTCTTATATAAAATGGTGTAGCATTTGCATATAACCTATGTACATCCTTCCTTACATAGTACTTTAAATCGCCTCTAGAGTACAGACAACATCTTGTGCAATATAAATAGTGGTTATAACGCACTGTATGGGGAATAATGATTTTTAAAAGTCTATACATGTTCAGTACAGACACAACCATTGTAGGCCTAACTACATTTTCCACCTGCAGTGGGTTGAATCTGCGGATGTAGAGGGGAAACTGTAATATTTTCTTTTTTTTTTTTTTTTTTTTTTTTTTAATAATTTTTTTTTTTTTTTTTTTTTTTTTGAGACGGAGTTTCACTCATGTTACCCAGGCTGGAGTGCAATGGCGCAATCTCGGCTCACCGAGGTTGATCTCGGCTCAATCTCCGCCTCCTGGGTTCAGGCAATTCTCCTGCCTCAGCCTCCTGAGTAGCTGGGATTACAGGCACACACCACCATGCCCAGCTAATGTTTTGTATTTTTAGTAGAGACGGGGTTTCACCGTGTTGACCAGGATGGTCTCGATCTCTCGACCTCGTGATCCACCCGCCTCGGCCTCCCAAAGTGCTGGGATTACAGGCTTGAGCCACCGCGCCCGGCCAACTGTAATATTTTCTAGTATTTCTTGATCCACACGTTTTAGACACAATCTACTATTAATTTCTTGTTATGGAAGACGAGAAACTATTTTATACCTCTCTTAACTTTCCTATCTCAACCTTCCATCCTCTTGGTATATCTACATTTTTTTGTTAAATCAACAATGTACATTTTGATAACTATGAAAATCCATTCATATAATGTGGCATAATTATTTTTGCTCTTTTGAACATCATTTTTCTTGGAGTCAAAATTGGCCTCATTTCTACCTCCACTTATTTATTACTTTGGTTTTAATAGGTTTATTGAGATGTAACTCTAAGTTCCCATGGTTAAAGTGTATAATTTAATGTTTTTTAGTTCATTTATAGGGTTTTGCAACCATCACCCTAAACTAATTTTTGAACATTTTCATTACTCTGAAAAGAAACCTAGAACTCATTGACAATCACTGTTCCCTCTCCCTTTCCACACACCCTGGTTGTAGGTAAACATTGATCTCTATTTTATCCTTACAGATTTGTCTATTCTGGACATTTCATATAAAATGGAATCATATGATGTGTAGCTTTCTGTGTCTGTCTACTGTTACTCAGTATAATGTTTTCAAGGTTCATCCAGGTAGCATATATCAGTATTTCATTCCTTTTAATTGCCAAAGAATATTCAATTTTATGAATATACATAGATAGTCATCAGCTGATGGACATTTGGGTTGTTTACACTTTGGCAATTATAAACAATGCTGCCATGAACGTTTATGTATACGCCATTTATTTTTACTTCAAAGTTTCCTTTTTCTCCATCCTTATTTTTTTCCATATGTGCCTTCATATCTGAGATATGACTATTAGTGGTTTTTTCCACATTGTTCAAATATATCAGATAAAATTTCCCCCTTTTCTTCTGGAAACATTTCATGTGGGCCTTCTTTTACCTTCTCTAATCCGCATGGTTACCCTGAAATCTGCTATATAGCTTACTTGCTGGAAAATTCTTGCAACAAACCGCTATGCTAGAGCCTCTATTTCTTAGATCCCATGCCATTTTCTTTCTCAGTTGACCCCCCACACTGCCCGCCCCCTTTCTCCTATAGCTAAAGCTGAGTGGAGCATGTGAGGACACACGGTCGAATTGCTGTGTACATATACAGGCATTCAGTTGACTTCTATTCATCCCCTTCCAGTAACTGAGCCTCCTGTGATTCCCAGGTGAACTGGCTCACTTCTCATTGGCAACCCTTCTGTTCTGCTTTCATCTTCCAAATATGTATACGGATGTCTCCTCTTTAGTTCTCTTTGTCCTTAAGATCTTGTATTTCCCTTGTCCTTTGCTATCATCATGAAATGGTCTTTGGAAAATGAGGAGGTAAATGTGTGGGATGGATGTCTGAGTGGGGGCTCTGACTTGATTTTAATGATTTAGTGTGGTTCTTCCAAAACCACTCTTTTTCACTCATAGGCTTACTGACAGCTGGAGAGTAACCCTATATCCTCTCTTTTGGATTAGAATTTTAAATTCTTTTTTAACAAATAATTGTTAATGTTTATTTTATGTTGCCTATTTATGCTTATAAAGCCTAAATATTACTAAAAATTATGAAAGCAAAAAATGAACTATCAGTGGCTCAAAAATGGATAGATATGGACCAATCCTAAGAGGTACTGAAAGCATTTAGAATGGAAGGGAGCTTAAGGGAGCAACTCCACCCCTTAGGAATGAGAATAGGCCCAGTGAGGTCGCTTGGTGTTCTCTGGGTCCCACAGGTAATAGGTGACGGAGTCTCAAGGAGAATCCAGGTCTCCTGACTCATTCCAGTGAACCTCCTCTCCTGTCCACTGCCTCCCATATTGTCTCTTGACCTTTGCTGTGCCTCTCCTGTTCCTGAAAGTCTGATGGTAAGGACCTCAGAGAGGAATCCTGCAGCTTCTATAGGAACATACTCCAGCACCTAGTGATCCCATGAAAATTCTTGTTATATTATATAACAAGAATATAATAAATCTCTCTTTGATCACAGTTAAAGCTTTTTTTTTTTTTTCTACCATGTTTCCTTAGTAGGGATGTAGAGTCTCTGATACAATTAATTTGATGATTATCAAGTCTTTCCTCATTTTCTGTGTCTTCATGATTAAAAATGAGGTAAATAATACCCGGCACTCAAGGTTGTGAAGATTAAATAAAGTAACACATGAAAGTGCCTGCTATAAAATCTGGCACCCTATAAATGCCAGAGTTCATGCTTTATTTTCCTTTAAAGTAAAGCTGTCATATGAAATCTTACATTGATATAAGGCAGGTATATGATATATCTAGGGCCATTATTTGCTTACTATAGAAAATGTTATGGAATTCCCTTTGAATAAACTTTGACTTATGAACATTTTGTCAGTAAGCTTTTAAGTAAAGTTCACCCATAAGAATCTGGTTAGTACAGAATATGAGAGGTGAATTTCAATGAGGTGTTTCTGTGGGTGCACTCAATTCTGTTTCTCAGCACCCCCTCCACTGACTCATGCCTTGCATTGCCATGCTGATTTCGGTATTTCCCATCAGCATAAATCGTTGTATCAACCAATTGCGTCTGTCTGGTATTTTGTTCTTCCAAGAAAGCCCATATTTAGGAAAATTGTGTTCTAAGATTGTTATCTCTTATTTATTCTTAAATAGCTTGTTCTTGACTTTTGGGAATTCTTGGGGATGTATGCTTAAATAAATAACACTGTATCAATTCGGAGATACATAAAGCTAAAAAGAACCATAGATATCAATTAGCCTTTATTTCATAGAGAAGAAAACTGATACCCAGAGAAGGGGAGTAACTTGCCCAAAGTCCTACAGCTAATTTACGGCCCAGTGCCCCTGACCTCCAGTCTTGCCGCCCATCTTGACTGCATCCTGCTGAGCTGTACTCCATTTGTTCCAAATTATTATTATTTTTGCATATCTAAGTGATTTAAAATTCTGTCTTCAAGATTCATTTAGATAATTAACATTTTTAAATTTTAAAATAAAAACATCTATTTGAAAGTACAAAATGTATTGTAAATCTCTAAATCATTTATTTCCCTCTTCAATTTTTTATTTTGAAGAAGCTGAACCCTTCAGAAAAGTTGAAAGAATATACAAGTAAAATGTTATACAGTATGCACAGTATATGGTTGATTTGCCGCATTTCTGTGTAGAACATATAAAGTGCGTGTATGTGTGTGTGCATGCACATTCAAGTATTTAGCACACATTTCCTAAGAACAAGCATATTGTCTTACATAATCACAATATCATTATTACATCTAAATAATTTAACATTGATAGAACAACATTATCTAATAACAAGTCCCTTTCAAAGTTCTTCCCTTGTCCCAAGTAAGCTTTTTATAATTATGTCTGTGTTCAGTTTCTGTGATTGTAGGCTATAAATGTGTGACAAAAAAACTCCAAACTTGATTGCTGAAAACTATAACTATGTATTTTTTTACTTACTTATTTCTCACGTTTCTGAGGGCTCACAGGGGTAGTTCTTCTTGAGGTAGTATCAGCTGGTGTCATTCATTTAACTACATGCAGCTGGCAGCTGGGTTAGGCCGAGCTGGAAAGTCCAAGAATTCCCCCATTAGATGTCTGGGATTTTGTTGCTCACTGTCAGTTGGGTGCCTCAGTTCTTTTTCCTGGCTTCTCTCTCCACGTGGTGTCTCATTCTCCATGTACTCTACACGTTGCCTCCTTCTCCAGCAGGACAGCCTGACAGTCTCACAGCACTCTCCTGGATTCCAACACTTTCTAGAGTTCTAGAGAGTGAAAGCAGAAGGTGGTAGGTTCTTAAGGCAGAAGTCCCCAACTGCTTGGCTGTGGACTTGTACCACTCCTTAGCCTGTCAGAAGCTGGGCTATCCAGCAGGAGGTGAGTGGCTGGCGAGCAAGCTTGACCACCTGAGCTCCACCTCCTGTCAGATCAGTGGCAGCATTAGACTCACAGGAGCACGGATCCTATTGTGAACTGCATGAAAGGGATCCAGCTATTGCACTTCTTATGAGAATCTAATGCCTGATGATCTGAGGTGAAACAGTTTCATCACGAAACCATGCTCTAGTCCCGTGGAAAAATTCTCTCCTATGAGAGAATTTTGGTCCTTTGTGCCAAAAAGGTTGGGGACCACTGTCTTAAGGGCTCATCTTAAAATAAGTGCCATTGCCTTCTCTTGGTCATAGCAGGTCAAAAAGCCAGTGCAGGTTCAAGGAGGGCCATAGACTTATCTCTTGATAAGAACAGAGTGCATGTATGGGAAGGTGAGAGGAGGGGTTACTGGCAATCTACCACAGTCTTTTCTTTTTAATGTCATTCAGGACATTGACATTTTTGAAGAGCTCATGCCAGTTGTCCAGTAGAATTTTTACAGTCTAGATTTGTCTATTTCTTCATTATTAGATTCAAGTTAAACATTCTTGGCAAGGACCTCACCTAGATAATATGTGCTTAGGAGGCATTTTGTGCCATCGTTAGTGGTGCTAAGTATGATCACTTGGCTAAGGTATGTCTGTCCACCTTGTAAATGTATCTTTCCCTCTATAATAAGTAAGATGTGGGGTGATTTTTTGTGTGACTTTCCCAGCAAATTTGCACACAATTGTTCTAGCGCCCAGTAGTTATCCTTGCTTGAACCAGTGGTAGCTATATATTGATGATTTAAAATCATTTCTTCTAATTTACTAGTTGGTATTCTTCTGCTTAATCTCACAAACTTCCCCATCTCCTTAATTTTTTATTGTTATTATCACTATAAGCTATGGATTTTAAAAAGTGAAATATATTAGAATCCATTAATATCATTATTATGCATGATGTTGAAATTGCCTCTTCAACCTGGCTTCTGTACATTTTTGACATGTTCCTATCAGTGTTCAAAAATGTTCTTGCTTATGACACAAAGCAATTTTCCAAGAAATGAACATGGTTTTTGTTCTGTTATCTGTGTCATTCATGGAAGTTTTTCAATAAACTGGATTCTTTCTAAACTTTTGAGAAAAATTACTATTATTCCTCTCCAAAATGCTGTTAACTCAGTTATATGTCTCTTTGAAATTTCTTGATAATGTCTGTATTAACAAACCATTCTGGTTTTCCTGGACTAATGGGCTTCCTGGAATGCAGGCTTTTCAATTTCAAAAGGAGGCAAGTCCCAGGTAAACTGAGAGGAGTTAGTTACTCCCATGTGAATGGAATCTTTTATTTTAAAATAGAAAGTGCCTCTAATTTTATCATATTTTTTAAAGTTCTATTGCATGCACTTAAGTTAATTTTTTAAATCTTCAGGTAATTACACAATTGTGTACAATGTACAGTCAAGCATCGCTTAATAATGGGGGTATGTTTTTAGAAATTACTTTTTAGGTGTTTTGTAATTCGAACCTTATAGCATACCTACACAAACAGTGGTAAGTATTTGTGTATCTAAACATGTAAAGGTACAGTAAAAATATGATATAAAAGATAAAAGATGATATACCCGTAGAGGGCACTTACCATGAATGGAGCTTGCAGGACAGTAAATTGCTCTGAGTGAGCCAGTGAGTGAATGGTGAGAGAACATGAAGGCCTAGGACATTACTATACACTACTGTAGACTTTATAAACACTGTACAATTGGGCTATACTAAATTTATTACAAATTTTATTTTTTTATTTCTTCAATAATAATTAACCCAAGCCTATTGTAACATTTTTTTCTTTATAAACTTTTTAAATTTTTAAAAACTTTTGACTCGTATAAGGCTTGCTTAAAACCCAAACACATTGTACAGCTGTACAAAAATATTTTTTTCCTTATATCCTATAAAAAGCTTATATTTTATAAGCTTTTTTCTATTTTTAATAAAGCACACATATTAGCCTAGGCCTGCACAGAGTCAAGATCATTAATATCACTGTCTTCTACCTCCACATCTTGTCCCTCTGGAAGGTCTTCAGGGATACTAATACACATGGAGCTGTTGTCCCCTATGATAAAGAAGACTTCTGAAATATCTCCTGAAGGACCAACCTGAGGTTGTTTTATAGTTCATTCTTTTTTTTTTTTTTTTCAAGTAGAAGGAGTACACTTTAAAATAATGACAAGTGTATAGTATAGTAAATACATAAATTAGTAGCATAGTTGTTTATTATGTACTATATATAATTGTATGCACTAGATTTTTATATGGCTGGCAGGGCAGTAGATTTCTTTACGCCAGCATCCTCTAGTGAGTTACACTCACAATAAGTGTGCTACACTCAATAAGTGTTCTACAGTGTTATAATGACTATGAGATCATGAAGAGATAGGAATTTTTCAGCTTCATTATAATCTTAGGGGACTACTATGGTATACGCAGTCTATTGTTAACTAAAATGTTATTATATAGTATATGACTGTATTTTTGTTTAAGGATCTTATGACAAATCCAAGTTAAAAGCAAAATATAATAATTAAATAAAAATAACATTTAAAACTTTTTTAAATTAGAAAAATAAGGTAGATTGGCTACTGGCTGCTCCTGCATGTCCTTGACAGCCCATTTAACCAGGGAATACTTATGGTGTGTTATGGTGAAAATTTAATTATTAGAGTACTATAGGTTTGTACTGTAGTTTTTGCTTTCCCAGGATTCTTCATTCATTTTTAGACCAAGGTTTCAGTATAGGTAGGATACTGGCCTGTTATTGGTGCTGAGAAATTGAGATTCAGAGATGCAGAGTTACTTAAGATATCAGAAATTAGAGGCAAGAGCTGGGATGAGCACCAAGTTTTCTGTTTACTGTTTTGCTTACATATATATGTATGTAACAGTACAAGAAACAAACTGAATTTAAAAGACAGACAAATAAATACACGTGTTTATACACATCCCCCATCCCATCCCAGAGCCTAAAAAATGGTGCGGATGGCTTCAGAATCCCAGAATCATGATTTTTAAAAATATTCTACGGAAAAAGAAAACTTCCACAAACTTGACCAGAATAAATTTCTCTGAGTCTTCAAACACTTCCCTTTCCCTTAAGAACTGATATTCACAATCTGGTAACTGTGGAGGAGTGAGTGCCCCTGTTTCCATTTCTTTGGTACCTTCACCCAGCAAGGACCTAGGTCCCGTGCAGCAGTCATCTTAAAAACTCACTTCAAATTCATTATATGGAAGTCAGACAAGCTTGCATGTCAGGGTAACTGGTAGGTCCATGGGTGCTAACCTCATATCTCTGTTCTGGGAAGACACTGTGGCTGGTGGCAGACTTTGTCTTTGTAGTGTGGGTCAAGTGTAAGTTAGCTAAAAGCCTTCTTGAAAATTACCCAAATTCCAATACTTCGACTTCTCAGAGAAGACAGTCAAAAGTAGAGATAAATGCTCATAAAGCTTCCCCCCAAATAAGGACATTTTTTTTTTTTTTGCAAGAAAAGAAAGTTTAAGATTACATGGACACTTCTAATACCACACCTTTGGGAGAATGGACAGAGTTAATGGTGGTGGTGACTCATGGTTGCAAGAGCTAGATCCAAGATCAGGTAGAAATGTGTGTTGAGATATACTCTATAAATACTGTGCGTGTCCTTACAAAGTCCATACAATGATCCTTATGTCTCTGCTTGACCTGGGCCCCACCTGCCTTATGTACTGACCCCATTTGCTCCTCATCCCCTTCTTGCTCTCTCATCTGTGCCTCCCTCTGGTTCCTCCTAAGGACACCAGGAGCACTTTACCTGTGGGCCTTTGTCTTCTACCTGGTATTGTCTTCCTCCAGATATCCACAGGCTAATTTACTCACCTTCTTCAAGTCTTTGTTCAGATATTTCCTTCTCAATGAGCCTACCTGACCACACTATTTAAAATTTCAACTGTACCTCCTAACCTCCATCCACCATATCCTGCATTCTGGATCTCCTTGTTTTTCTCTATTTTTTTTTTTTTTTTAAGAGAAGGAGTGTCACTGTGTCACATAGGCTGGAGTGCAGTGGTGGATCAAGCTCATGACAACCTCAAATTCCTGGGCTTGGGTAAACTTTTGTAGAGACAAGATCTTGTTTGTTTTTTGTCTGGGCTAGTCTTGAACTCCTGGCCAAAAGCAAATATCCCAACTTGGCCCCCCAAAGTGCTAGAATTGAAGACGTGAGCCCTTGGGTCCTATTTTTTTTTTTTTTTAATAACGCTTCCTAGTTTCTTGCATATTTATAACTCACTTTACTTATGTTTTTTTTTTCTTCTTGCTTTTGCACTAGATTGTAAATTCATGAGGGCAAGGATTTATGTCCATTTTGTTCTCTGATGCAACCTAAGCCCTTCAGTAAAAATTCATTGAATTTCTATGAGAATGTGTCTGACTAAAGCAGTGCCTAATATTAAAAAAAATTTTGAAAAAAAAATCTTGGTTGGTATTTCTATTTTCTTCTATTTATTTATTTATTTATTTATTTATTTATTTATTTATTTTCTGAGAGATAGGGTCTTGCTCAGAAAAAGCCCAGGATGGAGTGAAGCAGTACAATCATAGCTCACTGTAACCTCAAACTCCTGGGCTTAAGCAATTATCCCACCTCAGCTTCCCTAGTAGCTAGGACTACAGGCACATGCAACTGTGCCTGGTTAATTTATTTTTATGTTGTAGAGATCAGGGGGTCTTGCTATGTTGCCCAGACTGGTCTCCAACAACTGGCCATCAAGTGATCTTCCTGCCTAGGCCTCCCAAATCGCTGGGTTTAAAAGTGTGAGCCACCACACCTAGTCTTTCATTGGTATGATTTATCTTATGATAAAAGTAACATATGCTAATAGTAACAAAATCAAACAAAACAGAAGTGTGTAAAACAAAAAAAATCTGCCTGCCACTCTCACTCATATCCCTGGAGATAACCACTGGAAATTGTGTGATTTATCTTCTTCCTGATATTTCGGTGATTACACAAATGTGTGTATTACACTTAATGTAGCTTATTGATTGTTCCAAGTCAGTACACTAGTTTTTCTTTTTAATAAACACATATTTTTGTTCTGGTTGCTCTAGTTTGTTGATGGATATTTATGCCACTTCAAATATTTTTCTCTTACAAACAATGATACAGTGAATAGCTTGTATGTAGGAATGTGACCATTCATGTGAGTATTTCCATAGGTATATTAGAATTCTTCGAAGACATATACATTCAAGATTTTAAAATAGTCTGCCAGCATGCCTCCGAAAAGGTTGAACCCATTTTCACATAATATTGCCCAACCTTTCCTCTTTCTCCATCCCCTTGCAAGCACTAAATGTTTTGCTCTTTGCTAATTTTATAGGAAAATAGATTTTCACTACTTAGCACTCTCTGGTAGTAAAATTAAGTAATTTATATGTAATTAGTAGTTATGGGTAGTATTTATCCTATAAAATGTTGATTAAGTTGTTTCCATTTTTTCTAATGGATTATTTTCTTTTCTTTGAGTCTTTACATGTTAGATAGTATCCCTTTACTGATTAAATGCATTACAAATTTTTGCAGTCATTTATCTTTTAACTTCTTTATAGTACCTTTCACTAAAAAGCAGCTTAAGATATTTACATTATTAAATGTCAATTTTTTCTTATGATTTTAGGATTTGGATCTTTCTTACCCCAAACAGAATTAAAAACTTCTATGTTTTATCTTTTAGAACATTCTCAGATTTATTTTTGCTTGGCAATTTAACTAGAATTTATTTTGCATATCTTCTGAGGTATGGATCTAAACTGATTTATTCTTAATAAGTAATCATAGTTTTACCTCAAATAATTTACATAAATCAACCTTATTCCTATATTTTAAGATGCCACCTTTGTATCAATCCATGAATTAATATTCACGGGTGTTTTTCTGGACTCTCCATTGATATATTTGTCTTTTCTGCACCAGCACCACACTATTCTAATTACTGCAAGTTTACAGTATATTTTGATATCAAGTGGAGCAAGACCATAACAAAAATTTTTTTGAATATTTTTATTTTCTTCTTACATTGCCCTTTCCCAACCTAAATGCACTCTCTCCAGTTTGCTATGACTGTACTGATTTTCGTGTTTATCTTGGCTTTTCAAGATCTCATACTTTACATTCTTCTGCACTGTAGCCATTTTCCTCTTCCTTTAAGGCTGGACCCATCTGGTACAAGTAGTGTTGTTACTAAGATTCAGTAGAATTTAAACTTCATATTTGCATGTCAAGTGAGATAGACTTTGAATAATTAATTTACTACAGACACCTTTGGGTAATATGATAATTTCCAATTCATTTGGCTGAAAAGTAAAACCTCCAGAATTTCATTCCACTTCATTCTCAAAAAATTATCCCATTTCGCCTTACCCACTTGGACATGCCAAAATTTATAATTTTAGAAAAGAAAAGCAATGGAATATGTGACAACTTTTCCAGTCATTTGAGCTGTCTCAATGAACTGCTTAGGACAGCTATACAATAATTTTGGTCTGGTAAGATTGGTGATAGGTTAGTGAAGAATAACAATTAAAATTTCAATTTGTAATACCATCATTTTTCTTAATGATAATAAAACATATATTTGTAATGTATTTTAGGTTTCCCTTCAAAATGGGACCTCATTTGACATAGGATGGACATGTGCCTGGGTATAGATATGTTAAGTGAGTGATATCTTAGGGACATTGCATACCAATTAAAATTAAACTTGACAGTGAAATATTAGAAGAAATAATTTTTATTATATTTCCAAACTGAAAATCAAGTTTTGATTTCTGAATTTGATTGAAATAACATGATAGCTTTCACTATAATTCTTTTTATACAATGTTTTAGATATAACATGGAATGTCTCTCCTCCCCCACCCTATATTGATGGCTGGTTCCCTAACAGTGGGTTGAATGTGGACTTCAGGCTCCCCTGCTGTTGAACATAACAAACATGCTGACCATGAGATTCCAGATGTTTCTACTTCTTTTTGTTTAAGACTATTGGACCTCCCAGGAGCAAAGTCAGCAAGGTTGAGTGGTAGACCCTGTCCCCTTCATGTTGGAAACAAAGTTTTTACCTTGAAGCATTGCCAAAAATTTAAACTTGGGTCCCTCAAAGAAGTCAGTCTCACAGATCCATGGCATCAGCTTGCATTGCCAGTGATATCAGTCAGAAGTGGAGCTGTCTAAATTGCAATATTGCAAGTGCATTTAGAAAGCATATGCTAAGTTGAAAGACAGCTGTACTCAGTTGATGCTGTAAACGGGCCACATGAATTTTTATACTGGGCTCTGATGGATGAACACACAGGGAGTATTTTAGTTGTGATTTTTAACATTGGTTGGGAAAGAGAAGGATGTTATGGGGAGACTGGAGTGGAAAATTGATGGCACCTAATTGGTTTAAAGAGGACTCATAATAGAGGCCCTGTCGGGGGAGGAAAGAAAAGGCTGGTAGAGTGAGTCATCAGGTGTTTGGTTTGATGAAGCTCGTTGTTTACCTCATTTACTCTGCTTGTCCTCCCAAATGTGCATTTGGAGCTCAGTCAGCAAGAGCTGGCTTAAAATGAGAAAGCCTACTAAAAACCCATTGACAAAATCTGAACTTTTGAAAAACAATCCTTTCACAGACTCATCACATTTTAGTGGCAAGTGAGCCTGGAGGTCAATGTCATGGAATGAATTAATCTCCTCAAGTACACACTGTGGCTCACATCTGAGTTTCATGTGGTTGTTTTAGACTGATAGCTTATTAATTCATGTCTGTTTTCATAGTTATTTTTTCAGTCTTGAAATGGTCTTGAAACAAACAATCCTTTCTAACAGCCCCTCTAAACTTCTACTTAAGGTTCCACTAAAACTGCACTGAAGCAATTAGTGAGAAGAACTGAGAATTATAAACGTTCCTCACTGTAATAGTTAGGCATTTGGGTTTTTGCAGGAAGAAAGATGTGCTGCTTGGAAAAAAGATGCAGAACTATTAACGATGCTAATTTAAAAAAAGTCAATCAGCAAGATGAACTAAACTGGGCAATGAATTTCAAGAGTGCTTTGCACAGAGAAGCATACACTAAATCATGGGAAAGGGCAAAATGAAGTAAAATATTCCTTCATTTCAGAATATTTTCAGGACAAGGGCAAATTTTCTATAGCCTAAAACTGGTGTTTTTGATTTTCTAACACTAGATGGACTGAAGGACGTTACCCCATGCTTCCACTTCACCTCCCTCCAGCCTGTTTGCACACTGTTAGAGTTTTCACTGACTGGAAAACTGCTTGTACATTGGCCATTTGACTTGACAGCATTCTGCTCTCCTGTGGAAAACGTAGATCTTCAGCCACAAAATGTCTTTCCATTAGTGATGGAGGCTCTCCAAAGTAGGGCTGTGGTTTCAACACAAATGGGCAGTGTGGGCCAAAATAAATGCAATTTTGAGTCTTCTATCTTTAAAAGGTGGATCTGGAGGCAATTTAGTGAGTGTAAATTACAATTGACTTTGGGAGAAATAACTCATACACTTGAACCTCCTCAGATGTGTAGCCAATAGGGGGTAGCCAGGCTAACATGAAATTTTACACATCCATCAGCTAAAGAAGAGATCCAAAATGTAAAAATCTAGCTATCACATGGATTCCTAACACCCCCTGGAGGACTTGCAGCCCACAAATCAATGAATGGTTTATGCTGAGCCAAAAATGTACTTTCGCAGTGCTTCTCATTTTCCTTAACCATTTCAGAACACCATACATATGTGAGAGACACAATAGCCTGTGAAATGCTCCTGTAGAAGGCACTCCTCAGCCATGAGAGAGGTACTCTTAAGGCAGCCACCTGGCATGTCATTGGTCAGCTCCTTAGCTCTGACAATGAACAGTATTTAGTTACCTTTAAAACAGACCAGGGAGACAATTCTGCAGTGCAGATGTTCTGGTCCACAATACTCTTGAAGGAGTCAAATATGCTACTCACTGTCACTGATTCTCTTCACTGTTATGTCACTAATCAGTTAAACAATCTGATTTTGGTCACGGTCGGTCTTGCTCTCTTCTTTTGTGTGTGTAAAATCTGCTGTTATTCACAGCGTTTCTTTTCTCTGTGTTCTCTCTTTAAGGTTGCTGAATAGAAATGTATTTAATGTGAGCTCTGCATATGGATTAAAAGAACTTTGTATGAAGTTAAACATTTAAAATGTTAATAATGAAATTACAAACAACAAGAACTGTTTATTAGCAACTAAACGAATTAAGTGCAGATAATTTCTTTTTGGACAGCATCACTGTCTAAGGCAATATATGTGATAAATACTTTTATATTCTTTGTAAAAGATTTTTCATGTTTATATCTCTTGAATATTGGCTTTTTAAATTAAGCAAGTTTTAATGACAAAATTTTTCTTTACCATTCACATTAACAAATAATCAACAAAAATGTTCATAATAAAGTCTTATGTGGATTCTATATGAACTATTCTAAACAAACAAATATGAAAGAAAAAGTGTATCATTTGCAGTAATATATGTCTTGGAATTCCAAGTTCTGTACTGCATTAGATGTGTTTTTAAAAATAAATAAATAAATGCATATGCTTTGTTGTTGTTGTTGTTGTTGTTGTTGTTACCTAAAATTTTGATTAGGAATTGCATCCATCTTCTTCAGGGAACTAAACAAAACAGTAGTTTAAACATATCAGAATTTTTCTATCATGTAAAGATTTCTTGAGGTTGGCAGCTCAGGGTTAGCATGGCGGCTCCATGGTGTCACCAATGATCCAAGACTCTTTTAGCTTTCTGTTCTGTAATTCCTAGGGTAGAGAGTATGGCCATCCTTGCATATGCTCAGGATGGCTACCAGTGTTCCAGACCCATAGGTGAATTTCAGGCAAATATATGGAGAAAGTAAAAGCCAAGAAAAAAGTTTTCTGAGTTATCCCATTTAAAGGGCTTTCCCAGAAACTCTGCCTGGGGACGTCCACTTAGAGCTCATTGATAAGGACTTTGACACATGATCTGCTGCAAGGAAAGCAGGGGAAAATAAATTTATAGTGAGGCACATTGAAACCCCAAATAATATCAGAGTTCTGTTAGTAAGGCAGAAGGGAAATATACATTGAATAGGCAGACAGTGCTGTCTGACACAGCTGTGGTTTGCAAGGTGCATCTGACAGGTACAGTGCCAAACCCATGGGGCAATAAATGTATTGCTTAAATAGGGATGTATTTAAGGTAGTTTAAACTTAAAAAAACTTCTATTCTCGTATGGACACACCAGAAAATGTAATGACTGCCTAGCATGTTCTTTCCTAGAATCATTTCCCTTTGTGTTCCCTTTGCCTGGAAAACACTCTTCCCAGGATTTTACATGGCTTTTTTCTTTATTCAGGTCTCTGCTAAAATGTCACCTTATAATTGAGGTCTTACGTGACACCTGGGAATAGATCCAGATTTTGCAGGGTTTGAAGCTTATATAACTTTGAAGAATGCTTTGAAAATAGAAAGTTATAAATATAAAATTAGATATTTACACATGAAAATGAGTATTGATTTAGAATGGGAAATGACAACCAAAAAAATTGTAACTGTCACAAATCTAGAAGAATAATGAAATAATTTGTATTAATGACCAGATTTACCTCTTTAATGCTTTTCCTTCAATTTTTTGACTGTATATTCTTTGATCCCCCATATGTGACAGTCTAAAAACATTCTCTATAAAGAGAATAAAAAAGATCCAGTCTTTCCTCTATCATATTTTATAAAAACATATGTTTTCAAATTATTTATAGTTAAAAGGTTTCTTTCAGCTTCTAAACAACTTGTAATTGGTAACATTATGTAAATTTTTATGATGGTCAAATTTTGAAAAACTCTATGAAGTGTTTTTGATATATAAACTTTAAGATTTTAGGGAATATCACTTTTCTTATGCATTAGCTAATCTTAAATATTCATTGATTAAGACACTCATTAACCTGTTTGTCATTAATATCTTTATTACAGTGGCCTTTGTGTTATCTTCGTTGAATTATCTTTGCTGATATTAGTGTTGTATTATACTTGTTGATAACAGATTTTGTCCAACTATCCATAAATTAATAATCAGAACACTGTTTCAGACTGAGAGAAGATCATGGGGAAAGGTAGGGTGCAGTAAAGGTAAGGCCTTCAGTTTTGGTAAAGTGTTTTTCACAATTATAGCAAGCATGAGATGAGACTGGAAAGTTGTGTTGGGGCCGTGAGGGACAATGGTCAAACACTGGTATGTGGCCAAGGACACCTTCAAATTATGATGTCTTTAAGTTAAAGAATGGGAAGACTCCTTATTGGAAAATTAAGTGTACCAAAAGTGATAAAGCATCGTGTTTAAATTGGCACCCAGACTGGACAAATCATTTATTTAAATCCTAACTCTAGTGCTTATTGGTCTATGAAACCTTTCTTGCAATGCTATAAGCAGGAGAAACAGTGACCTATGTAATTGTATCTCACTAAACCCAAATTAAAGTATATTTCTAACCCAGCTTTCCATTATCCATATCTTCAACATGCCAAATGCCTACCCAATGCTAACATCTTAACTCCTGCCAGCTGTCCATCCAGGCTAGTCAAAGTCCATTGGTTCATTTGAGCTAGCCAAGGATCTTTCTTGAGATGTTTTTCAAACTACAACTGAGAGAAGAAAGGTTTTTCCTTTTTGTCCATGGAATTTCAAGCACATAAGCCTGGCAGCTACAGTAGAGTCCTGTCTCCCACCATGTAGGGAAAGTGGGCCTGCAGAAAGAAGAATGAAGCTGACAGATGATGCTCAAGAGGAACTGAGAAGCAGAGCTCTTGAGATCAGTGCTACCATGGGCTTCCCTGCCTTTGGTAAGTCAGTTGGTTTCTTGTCCCTCTCTTATGTCTTCCCTCCCTTGTTTGGTTTCCTCTCGTCCTGCTTCTTAAGCTAGGATGTATGGATTTCCAGCCCTGGCAACCAAAGTCCTAATTAATACCTAAGTCAAATATTGTCTTCCTTACTCAGTAGTCCAGAAGTCAACACAGATACAACCAAGTTTTTTTTTTAAAAAAAAAAAACACTATATATTTTTCCTGAATAGAATTTTGCCTCAAGATTTTTTCTGCCATTTAAATAAGAATATTTGAAGAAAAATATATATTACTGTGTTTCTGCCATTGATCAAATTCTCTTTGAATAGATTCGTAAGGCTTCAAGAACAATATGGCTGGGAATGACTTCCCCCTGGCATCTGTGCAATGGTGCTGCCTAAGTGTATGA
>NW_022436946.1:49054355-49274369 GCF_009761245.1 Sapajus apella
GAAATTAGTTTATTGTTGCTTTTAATTTCATTTTCAATTATAAAGCTCTCTGAGACCTTGCCTGAAGAGGGCTGTATGAATTTATTATATTGTTCTTATTACTGGTCATACATTATCCATGCAGTATTAATGGGAAAACCAAAGCAGATAAGGTAAGATTTTAAAGCAAGAGACACATTTACAAGAACCAAACCTTATAGCCTTTCGTTTTCCTCTTTTTTTCTCCAACTTCATCATTTGTCTGTCTCTGCCTTGTTCCGTTAGCTTGTTAACAGTATAGTTTCTATAGCAACACCTACTGGTTGTTGTGATAATGAAAGCCACAGCAAGATCTCCTGCAGAGAAATCCTTGATGCTGACAAGATCAACTCATATTTTCTTTGTCCAGTGTTTTCTGTTTCTTCTTGGAATGACCCTTTTAGCAGAATATAAAAGATCTCCACTAATTACCTGTGAAATAAACAGCTGAAGTCAGGCAGCCCCAACAACACATCGATGTTAGCTTTATTCCAGTCCTGGTGAGATAGTGCCTGAAAGAACAAGCCAATTTATTTAGCTATAAATTTTACTACCCAGCACAGTTAACATGAAATAAAATGAAGGTCAGTCCACTTCTTCCAATTTGAGTTAAAAGGCTTTATTTAGAGAAAATTTCCCATGTACTCAGGTTTTAGGACTTCATCAAAATAGCCAAAGGAAATGTCTGGTGTTATTTTTGATGTGTGATAATAAGAGATTAAGAGTAAAAAGAAAAAATACATTAAAAATAAAAATAAAATATCGAATATTAATTCTGATGAGATAGGCTTGAATAACCATTCAGGTAACTGCTTATGGTAAATTCTCTCCATTGTCTCTATTTTAGAGCTATTACGTGCAAAATTTCTATCTTGTGTTCCCTTTCTGTATTATTCAGATACCTACACTATTCATTTTGTTTTATGTGACAGATTCATACACATTAACTTAAAATGGGAGGAGTTGAGAAGTTATGGGTTTTCTTAATTGCACATTTACTCATTCTATATCATTAACTAAAAACAAAGAACTATTGCTTAAAATATTGATTAATGTTTTAGCACAGGTCCTTGATGAAGGATTTCTGCCTTATTTCCCATTTATTCCAGGTTCTTTGCGTGTGTGGGGGGGGATGGGGAGCTGCTTCCTGGCTCCTTTGAGAGCTCATCTATACACTTTTGTTTTAATAACAACTTCCTTCTAATGAACAAAAAAGTTAGCATTAAGTTGAACCCTTTGAAGGTCTGCATTAATTCCTTCCAGTCACAAGCTATTTATTCCATAAATTTAAATAGTTTTCTAAGGGTCTTAAAAAGTTAATCCATCTTCCAATAGTTCACCCATTAAATACCACTTAATGTCTTAATGCCTAGGAATCAAAAGCAATATTGAATGATGCCAGGCTTTTCAATTTCAATTATTAACATTGAGTATGTATGCAAAATATTTAATTAAATTGAAACCCAGAAACCGACAAATCAAGAGGTCAAGGGCCAGAATTCTTATTTTCCTTTCCAATTTTCTTCACATCTTTGTATTTAGAGGAGGTTATAATATAATATCTACTAAGCAAACTGCCACAATTCCCCGAAATTGCTGTCTCTTTAAAATACGTAAACACACACACACACAAACAAAATGTATGTTTGATTCTGGGTGATACAGTTAAGAAAGATTTTTGTTTTTCTCTTAATACGTTTCTGCACTTCTACCAAAATGTATTTGTTGAGAGTGTCTTATTTTTATAATCAGAAAAAATAAGGAAAAACATCTTGGTAAAGTTAATTATGATAAAGTCCTTCCTACTAGGCTTCATAAATTCTGGACAGCTTCTGGGTGTTACTTCATCCTGAAAATCTGTAAATCTCATCTCTGGAAGTAGTTAAGCTAGAGAAAATAATGAAAAAGCATTAAGAACCTTGCTTCCTGAATCTCAGTGAAAACTATCTGAACCTCACATACCCCTTATTTAATGTACAAAGATACCCAGATTCAAAATTCCATAGTCTAGCGTGCATCAGAAAAGTACTTCACTACACACTCCTTAGAAAGATAGTATCAGATGTAACTGTAGGCTATGTCTGCTCTTCTGATACATTAGGGTATCCCCAGAGCAGTTGTTGATTCACTTGCCTCATCATAGACTTCAAATTCAGGTATTGCTTTGGGCCTGGAATCCCAAATGGCCTATCATCACTGAGATTTACTTTAACACTATGATCTTGAAGTTAAAATTTCTGTAACCACAATCTGCGTATTTCTCACTTTCATAGCTATTAATTAAACTTTCACTCCAGCTGCGCCAAGCCTCCAGTTATCTGATTTTCCCAACTTTACCCAGTCTGTCACCGGGTTCCCTCAGAGCCCACTTTGTCTATGTGGCATAGCCATGGCTTCAGTGCTTTTCTCCTTCCTGTCTTGACTTGCTTGGCCACTGACCAGCTGTCTGCCTGCAGTGCTAATCTCAGTTATTCCCAGGACATTTTCTGCATATCTCCTTTCCCTTCCTTTCTAGTATGTGCAAAGCTTACAGCTCCTATCAAAGCCAACCAACACACTTTGCAGTGGCCTGTCATCTGTTTAACCACTCTTCAATAGATTTCTTTCCTTTTTGTATCAAACTTGCTAATGAGTGATCCAAACCCTCTTCCTTCTACTTTGGTACCATTTAATTTATTCTATAATTTCATGTAGAAGCAAATTTCTGCCTTCATTATTGTTTTAAAACCCATCTCTCAAAAATTGCCAGTGTTCTCCTTAACAAACACAGAGGCTGTCTTTCAGCCCCCATTCTCCTCAGGCTTTCTGTAGCACGCACCTGAGTAGATGGTTCTCTTTCTAAATGCCCACCTCCCTTGGCCTTCATAAATACCATTGTTTTCTGTTCTTTTTTCAATAAATTTTATTATATATATTTAAGGTATACAACATGTATTGTTATTAAAGTATTTACTATAGTGAAGCAAATTAACATATCCATTATCTCACATAGTACTGATTTTGTTTTTTTGTGGCAAGAGCAGCCAAAATCTACTCTTCTAGGAAAAGCCCCAAATACAATACAATGCAATACAGTATTATTACCCATAGTCCTCATGTTGTATATTAGATCTCTAGACTTGTTTATCCTACATATCTGCTACTTTGTGTCCTTTGACTTATGTCTTTCCATTTCTTCCTCCCTTCACCCCTGACCTTGGTAACTATTATATTATTCTCTCTCTCTGTATATTTGACTTTTTATTTTAGATTCTCTATATAAGTGAGATTATGTAATATTATTCTTTCTGTGTTTGGCTGATTTCACTTAAAATGATGTCCTCCAGTTTCCTCCATGTGGTGGCAAATGACGAATATCCTTTTTAAAGGCTGAATAATATTCCATTCTGTGCGTGTGTGTGTGTGTGTGTGTGTGTGTGTGTGTGTACAGACACCTAGGCTGTTTCCATAACTTGGCTATTGTGAATAATGCTACACACAGGAGTGCAGATATATTTAGAAGGTGGTGCTTTCATTTCCTTTGGGTATATACCCCAAAGAGGGATTGTTGGGTCATATAGTAGCTCTATTTTTATTTCTTTAGGAAGCCTCATATTATTTTCTATAAGAGCTCCACCAATATACATTCTCACCAACAGTGTAAAGGGTTCCTTTTACTCCACGTCTTCACCAATACTTTATCTCTTGACTTTTTAGTAATAGCCATCCTAACAGATCTGAGGTAATATTTCATTATGATTTTGTGTTGCATTTCCCTTATGATTAGTTATATTGAACACCTTTTCATATATCGATTGGTTATTTTTAAGTCTTCTTTGGAGAAATGTCTGTTCAGGTCCTTTGCTCATTTCTTATTCACTCTGTTATTCTGCTATAGAATCACTTAAGTTCTTTATAAATTCTGGCAAACTATTCACTGGCTCTGTTCTTTTTTTTTTTCCTTATCCAAGTCTCAGTAGTCTTTTGGCTTTGTCACCTTATACTTTTTCACTTGGAGAAAAAAATATGCTGATTGAAAAAAAATATGATCCCCATGTGCCTAACCTTTTACACATCCAGCCCTTACTTGCTTTCCCCCAATTTCATGCTTCATCTCACTTCAGACAGAGAACTCTGGAAAGATCCCTGTAGGGTTTCTGTATGCACCAAATTTGGGTATTTTGCTCTCTGAAGTCATGGCACACATTGGTTCTCAGTAGGGCCTAATTGGGGGCAAGCATGGTGATGATGGAGATCAGGGTGCTTGATGTAGGCCCAATCCTAACCCTAAGGGCTTACCAAGGGCAGGGTGGGTGTCATGGTCTGCCCTGGGTGCAGATTGTAAGGGTGTGTGTTTCAGGGATAGAATTCAAAACAATAATAAACCTGAGTTGGCCTACTTTTTTATTATCGTCATGTGTCAGCAATCTAAACAATGTCCAAATGTATCCTCCTCAAAAAAATATCTTTGGTTGATCTATGTTCTAAATAGCTGATATGATTCCTGTTGAGTTTTAAATATGCACATAGCCTGCAAATGAGGACTTTTAATTACTTATTATTTAATAAACATTTTAGTTTACATTAAAATTAATTTGAAGGACTTTCCTTTTCAAATCACCCCAAAATATTAGCACTCAGCTACTATATGTATTACTTTCATGAATAAGTTCAAAACTGTTCTGAATCTTTTCAGCCTACCTTGTGAGCAGTTCTTAGCTCTGACTCCTATGGTACTACATATTTCTGCATTTAAGCAGAGGGTTCAAAGTTAGCTACAGTAGACAAAGAAACAGAGCTTGAATTACTTCAATTCTGTCATACTAAGTAACCCCTTCAAGTTTTTATTTGTATTTAAAACCTAAAAGAGAAGAGCAGAGTGTGACTTATGAGGTGTGACTTTTTGTTTGGTTAGTGAAAATTTCAGTTTATACATGTAATATTTTACTGAATTTGAACAACATATTTAAATTTTAACCTTAGTTTTTAAAATTATTTGTTTACCATGTTCTCATTCATAAGTGGGTGCTGAACAATGAGAACACATGGACACAGGAATAAGGTCATCCTACACCGGGCTCTGTTGAGGGGTGAGGGGCTAGGAGAGGGATAGCATGGGATTGGGAGGCTAGGGGAGGGATAGCATTAGGAGAAATACCTAATGTAGGTGTCAGGGTGATGGATGCAGCAAATCACCATGGCACGTGTATACCTATGTAACAAATCTTCACGTTCTGCACATGTACCCCAGAACTTAAAGTATAATTTAAAAAATTATTTGTTTTCTTTAAAACTAAAGAACAACTCAAAAATAATGCTTATTAGTGATTACATAACTACAACTGAAAATAATTTTGTTTTATACATCGGGTTAACAGGCTATAATAAATGTTTACATCATAGCTTCTCACCTCTTTCTTTTTTATTCAGTGATTATATCTGCCATCAATGTGTAGTTTTCCTTGATACCATGCAAAATGCAATATTCATATTACATACTAAACACCTCCCACTCTCATACAAATGATGACAAAGATACAAGAAGCTGACACTAAGGTAATATCTTTATTTTCCCTTGTCCATGATTGAAATTTTCTGTGCTCAGTTCCTTAGTTTCTTTTTTAAAACCTGGAGTATATGTGTGTATGTGTAGCTATACATTAATGATATCTATCTCTATAGATTATGTGTATATCTACCTGTATTCATACAGTTTCTTTCTTGACCTCTCTATAACATTTAATGTTATTTGATACCACTGACCACACCTTCCTTCTCTCCTTTCTTCTGTGACATCCCTTTCTTGTTTTTTCTCCTACTTGACTGACCAGCCCTTCCTTAGCTCACTGTTTGAATGCAGGATTCCCCAGTGCTGTGTGGTGGCTCATTTCCCTTTTCATCTTCTTGCATGGCTTTCAACTACCACCCACGAACCCACAACTCCCAAAAAAGTTTATACCTTACATCACTTGCCTTTGTTTCATCTTCACATTTCCAGGAGGATGTGCTACAGGTACCTCAAACTAAAGTGTAAAACTCATTATCTTCCTCCCTCAGACCTGCTCCTCCTCTTATTTTCCTTGCTTTGGTTAATGGTGCCGGAAATCTTGGAATTGCTGAAAATTTAAAGCTAAAAATCATTCTAGGCTTCCCTCACCATTCCTGTTTCCAAATCCTGTACTTTCTACATCGTAAATACCCCTTCAATATAATTCCTCCTCTCTATCCCTATTCCCAATGTCTGAATTGGCTTTTCCCAAAAAAATTACTGAACTAAATTCCTAAAACTGACTCCCCTTCTCTCTTCTCATCCCCTTTTCCTTAGTGCTTCTAGAGGTTTCATTCTAAGCATAGCATAGATCATATGGTGGCCCCTTCTTGGCTAAAATCCTCTATTGGATCTGTATTATCCATTCTTTCACTGCTATAAAGAAAAACCTGAGACTGGGTAATTATAAAGACAAGAGGTTTAATTGGTTCACGGTTTCACAGGCTGTACAGAAAGCATGATGCTGACATCTGCTTGGCTTCTGGGGAGGCCTCAGGAAACTTACAACTGTGACAGAAGGTGAAGGGGAAGCAGGCACATCTTACATGGCTGGAGCAGGAGCAAGAGACGAGAGGGGAGAGATACTACACTCTTTTAAACAACCAGATCTAACAGGAACTCACTATCACCTCAATGACAGCTTCAAGGGGGATGGTGTTAAACCATGAGAAATTGCCCCCATGATTCAATCACCTCCCATTAGGCCCTAACTCCAGCATTGGGGATTATAATTTGACATGAAATTTGGGCGAGGACACAGATCCAAATCGTATCAGGATCCCTAATGCCTTCATGACAACGTTCAAACTACTTAGAGTATGAAATTCAGTCTGTCATAGTCTAATGCTTCTTTACTTTTCCCAAAATATTGCCAGCATCTCCAAGTATCCCCTTTCCTTTAGACTGCTGCACTAGTTTGAGTCCCCAGTGCTGCTCATGCTCTCTCATTCATGTCTGTTGTCTCTGTCTGAACATTTATTCTCCCTTCCCTACTCCTCTCCATAACATTTTTCTTCCAGGCCAACCTGTCTTTGTTTCTTCTTCCGTCACTCCTCATGGTTTTTCTGTCTTCTCTGACCGCTTCCTCTCAAACTTCGCTCTCACTTTCTTCTCTAATTCACCCCTAAGTGTTAATCAACTTCATCAGAGACTCTTTCCTTTTAAACATGTTCTCTTGGACATCTCATCTAATTCCATGGCTTATCTATTAATACTATCTATTTGCTGATGACTCCTGAGTTTTATATTCACCTGAAATGTCTTCTGCATACCTCACTTGGAGGTCTCAGGCTTCTTATATTTACCAGGTCCAACATGGAACATGTGAAACTCCTCCCTTGTTCTCTCTGCTCCTCTTTTTTTCCACAACTCCGCTACTGCCATGTGAATTCCAACCCTGTCTTCTTTCATATGCATTCTCAAAATAGCCTGGCTTCCCTGCTTCCACTTCTGCCTCTCTATAATTCAGTTTCCCGATAACAGACCAATAATATTTTAGAAGAGTAGATCATATCAACCTTTTTTTACTGCTTAAAACCCTTTAATGGCTGCTCTTTACACTTTCAATAAAATCAAAAATTCTTACAGTGGCCTTCAGTACCATCTCGCTCCTGGCTCCCTCCCAAGCTCACCTCACTCTCCTATGTACTACACTCCATTCATATCACTCTTCTTTCTCTTCCTAAAAGAGGCAGTTTTCAGTTGCTTGAAGTTACTTCTCAGGATCCTTTTTACTCTCCTTTACCACCTCACTTGACACCCTCCTCTCATCCTTCATGTCATAACCCAAATATCACCGTCTTAGAAAGGCTTTCTCTAACCATATTTCCAGAGTAGCTCCTATCCCCCTAATGTTTTCTACCAGAACAAATTATTTCCTTCATGGCATTTATTACATTGTCAATATTTGATTTACTAACCACATCCTTTCCCAGTTGGATGAAAGGCAGGGACAATGCCTGTCTTGTTCAGTGCTGTAATTCCAGTGTGTAGAGCAGAACCTATTCTAAATGAATACTCTATGATTACACATTTTTGGTGTTATCTTGCCTTGAAAACATTTTTCTAATAATCACCAATGAATTAAAGCTTCAGGTGAGTCTTGATGAATTAAGGGTTTCTCCTAGATTTCTTCCTTCCATTTTATACTATAACAATTGTTTTTCTGTGGTAGGATTGCTGATTTTCTTATCATTTCCCCCCAGAAGATTGTGAGTTCCACAGAGCAGACTTGAGTTTTGTTCATCTTTGCATCTCTGCCAGTCCCAGCATATTATCTGGCCCACGGTTGGTGTTCAATAATGAATGAATACACTGGGGACTGAAGAATCAAGTTCAAACTCCTCAGGGACTCCACCAAGTATTTCCCAGTTGGATGGGAGAGTAAAGAAAGGGAGTTACAGTTTTGTTTTGGATCATTCTTTGGTGTGTAGAGCCATCTGGAACATTGAGGACATTGTGTATCTCTGGATTCTGGACTCTAAATGAATAGCACCCCCACCCATAACCATTGTGTAACCAATACTGCCATCCTACCTTTCTAAATGGTATCTCCCCTTGAAGAAACTCCGAAGAGCCCATTCTTCAACTTGAATCTTCAACTTGAAGTAGTGATTGCCTCTTAAACTTTTCCATTTCCCATGGAAACAGTACAGCTCTTTCTGCATATATGTTTAGAATTTTTAAAACACCTATTAATCTTTAATTCATCTTGGAGGTCATTAGGTTTGTTGTAACTCCACGTGAGCAAGTTGAACATTTTTGATTGGTTTAGAAATATCGGAGCATCACACACTTCATCAGTTAGCGGGGGGTAGAGGAGGGACAGCCGTGGGTGGGGACGGTGGGGAGGGATAATGAGGGGAGAAATACCAGATATAGATGATGGGGGGTTGAAGGTAGCAAACCACCTTGCCATGTATGTACCTATGCAACAATCCTGCATGATCTGCACATGTACCCCAGAACCTAAAGTACAATTTAAAAAAATCACCTTTCTGTAGTATATTTATTTATAAATTATACCCTGTTTTCTCCTTAGAAATGAAATAGCCAGGTGCTGTGGCTCATACCTGTCATCTCAGCACTTTGGAAGGCCACAGCAAGATGACTGCTTGAGCCCAGGGGTTCGAGACCAGCCGGGGCAATGTAGCAAGACCTCATCTCTACCAACAACAACAAAAATAGCTAGGTATGGTTGTGGATGCCTATAGTCCCACTCTTCGAGAGGCTGAGATGGGAGAGTTGCTTGAGCCTGGGAGGTGGAGGCTTCAGTGAACCATTATTGTGCTACTGCACTCCAGCCTAGTTGACAGAGCGAGTCTGTTTCAAAAAAGTAATAAAATAAAATAAAAACAAGGCAGTAAAAGTTATACACATCTAGTAAGAGAAATCCAGACAATATAATTGTTTTAAAAAATAGAAGAAAGGTAAAGAAATGAAAGAGGATTTAGCTTGTCATAGTAGTTTCTGAATATAATTTGAATATCATCAGCAACACAGAAATCACTGTAGTCCCAGCACTTAAATGTAATTGGGAGGAGTTTTTAATGGCCTGTTTTTTAAAAATATGTAACATCAAATAAGGATCAGACATTTTACTCAACATCAGGTTGAAACCCTTCATGACTTATAATAATCAGTACCTTCTTCTTCAGAGCTCAGTCTTGTTAGTCTTTCCTAAAATACTTTGCTGTCCATGATGCCCTCCTGGCATGTGTTAACTTGCTCCTAAGGGAAGTCAGTTGTTTCCTTCTTATTTTGGTGCTGAATCCAGCAGAATTATGTATTTCATGTAAAGTGATATTTCTTTCCTAAAATGAGTGGTCTGTCAGGCAAACTTCTTTTCTGAATCTGATTTTGTCCAAACTTCTATTTCATGTAAGACAACATTATGGAAAATAACAGCATAGTGATTAGGCTAAAATCAGCTATAGTAGTAAATTGACATTCACACATAGCCGTGAAAGGTGTGGAGTAGTGTGTTTATTCTTTTTCTTCCTCTAATTCTAGTGAGTTTAATAGTAATCATTGATTTTGAACTACAAGTTTATTATCTGTGAAAATTAAATTGAATTCCTTTGTTGTTTCTAGCTCCAAATTGAGGCCTATAACCTCTTTTCCTATCAACTCACTTTGCTGGAAGCATATTTTATATGATTTTTAAAAAATATTTAAAAGATCACTTTTAACATTCCCAAACTATGCTTTGCCAAGGCAGCTGAACACTACCTTTTTTGTAAAAATTCAAACATGAATTTGTTTAATAATGTTATCAGTATCAGTTCCTCTTTAATACTCATATGAATTGTGTCAGCTTGTCAATTACTTTAGAAGAAGACAATGCAAAGCTTGTTTTCATCGTGTCCAGGTCTTTTCCAAGTGGCCCTGTTGGCCTCAACCTGTGTAACGAGGTGCGTCCCTTGTTTCATATCCTTCTTCAGCAAACAAGCACTGGAGATGAGACAGAGGGAAAAGCAACTTAAAAGTGTAGTGAGCTTTCAGACAATTTAGAAACCATACAAAACTGGCACAAACAGATTTCTGTTAGTCGTTCTGTTAAAAAAAAATTTTAAAAACTTCAATTATTTTTTTCTATGAAAAATATTTCTTTTTCTAAAAATAAATATTTCTCTTTCTATTTCTACAAAGAAACAGTAGCATGAGGGAAGTTACTGAATCAAGAATAAAAGGGAGAGATAGATTTGAGACTTAGGTAATTAATGAAATGCTTAATCTCAGTATAGAAATGATCTCATGCTGTGCATTCCACAAAATCCAGACTTGTACGCTATTTTGGCTCTATTACATATTCAAATTCATTCAGATTTAACTGAGAAATCACTTACTAGTGCATGAAAACATGGACCACCCTTTTAACATTTTCAAGTGAGGTTGTCAACTCTGTTTTACCCTATGTGAAATGTATGAGCTCAAATGATTTGGATTGTAAATCATGTATATTCCCGTAATTGATTGGAGCCAAGTAAAATGGAACTTACTGTGAGCAGTCATCTGAGCTCAACAGAACTTGGAGACAGTGTTATGAAATAGAAAATTTTAAGGTGGAGATGTTAGCACAGATGTGGGGACACACTAAACATAAAACAAATAATTTTTCAAAAAGTTCCAAAATTCATTTGAAGGATATATTGTTGTTATAGTGTCACATTTTTAAAGGACTATGTTGCCTAAGGGGGAAACATCAAAAAGGAATAATAGTGATTTGCTTAAAATAGTCTTTGTAGTTTTATTTATAAGAATTAAAAAAAAAAAAAACAAAAACGTGGCATACTAATTAGGGAGTTTAGAGGGGACTTGAATAGTATACTATGGTACAAAAATTACACAGAATGTTCTGAAGCCACCAAAAAATGACAATACAAAATAATGACTTAACCCTTAGTTAAATGTTAAAAAAGCAGAATACAAACTGAAGATATGCTTTGATTTTGGTTGTGCCAAATTACGTGTGCTTGTAATTAGAATTTTAGTATGTATTAGGATGATGAGAATGTGGAATTTTCCTTGTTTCCTTTATTGCAGTATAATTTGTGCATTAAATAAAAATTACGTAACAAAATAAAGATAGCAGCGTAATTTCCAATACTAAAATATTGTACAACTGTTTTCCATTGTTTCTGCTTCTGTTGAACTTGATTCTTATATGGAACAGTGAGCTTGACTTCAATAATTTTGTTAGTCACCAGATAGTCCCAGGATAACTGCATTTTACTGCTGAAACACCATCTGGACTTTGTTCAAAATTCTGCTTAGCATGAATTGTGGTTGGCTAATGTCTCTCCCTGTACCAACATCATAAATTATCTACACTCAATAGGGACCTCTATCACTTCGTAATTTAGGTTATTTCAACCTTTTAAAACATGGCTACACGAGCTTTTCAATATTTCACACTGTTTCTTGGTTACAATTAGTATGTTATTAAAGGCAATTAACACTGAGATTTTTTTTCTGTGTGCTCAGATTCAGACATTATATACTGAGTTCTTTCCATCCTCAAAAGTTGGAAATTATTTTTATAAAAATATAATCAAATGTTGGACACACTGTTTTAGAACAAGGGTACCAAGGATCTATTTCAGAGTTTTCTCTTACTTTAACTGATAGAGGTGTGGAGGTTATTTTAATTTCTTGTCTAACTATCTCAAATTCCTTCCCTATCATGATCTTGCTACTTATGATTCTTGGACATTCCTGCTCCTGATTTAGCAAGCAGCTGTTGGAGGTGATAAGAATGTGGCAATAATCACCTTGAGGCAACTCTGCATTTACTGAAGGTAAACACTCCAGCCCCATGAGATGGGGGAGATTGACCTCCTGTCCCCTAACTGGAGAAACTAGAAAGAAGGCTTCACTTTGAATCTTCAGGAAAACAATGGCTGTCTCTTCACCTCTTTGGGACTGATAGGTCAGTCTTTGACTTTTCCTAGCCACTACATTTTATCTCATAAATACAAGAAATTACCTTGCAGGTGCTCAGCAGGTGCATTGTTAGCTTGACCCCGAAACAGCATCAAGCTCATCCCCTTTGTCCTAACCTCAGTGTGTGACAGTGGTCCAATAGACTGTTAGACTTAGGCTTTAAGCTCGCTTTGGAAGAAACGCTGAGACCAAGCTACAGACCATGCAACAACGCACATAAATCTGAGCTAAAATTATAGACAGGGAGCTCCTTGGAGTGATTATTTATTTCTCAAGTAATTATCCCAGAGTTGGAGCCTTAAGTTGGCCTGGTGGTATCTGGTCTTTACAACTGGCATCCGTGACACCCCAGTCAGTAACCCAGGAGGCAGCATCACAGACAGAGTAGGGAACTGATAATAGGAGTATAGTTGAGCATTAATGTGTAGCTGCTGTTATCCTCCCACTGAAGTGACCCATATAGTTCTGTTTTCTCCAAAATAGAGTGTTCCAGAGTGAGCCCTCCTGGAAACAAGTAACCCAACTGTTAAGAACAAGTAAGGAAAGGTGGGAGTAGCGAAAAGCTAATATCAAGTGCCTAGTACATACCATGCAGTGCACTAGGCGTTATCTATACGTGAATTTTCCGAGCAGCCCTGTGAACAACATCATTGTCTCTGCTTGATAGATGAGAAAACCACTGCTCATAACTGGTAAATTGTGGAGACAGTTGAACTTCATCTGACTCCATGGCCATTCTTCTACCAAATGTTGTTGCTCATAAAATGTACAAGACTAAAATCATTTGAGGGCTTTCTGGGATACTCTATGGTGACTTTATTATGAACAGGCAGAGTAGGGGAGGATCTGATGGGATGGCAATCAGATGGTTTCAGGGTAGCAAAAAGAAGGAGCAAGCAATGTGCTATTTTTAGATAGTGGATGTTGGCTAGAGAAATGGTGACCGCTAATGGCATGACTTCATATTTAAAATTTTTTGGCCTGGTGCGGTGGCTCATGCCTATAATCCAAGCACTTTGGGAGGCCAAGGCGGGCAGATCACCTGAGGCGGGAGTTTGAGACCAGCCTGACCAACATGGAGAAACCCCATCTCTACCAAAAATACAAAATTAACCAGGCGTGTTGGCACATGCCTGTAATCCCAGCTACTTGGGAGGCAGGAGAATTGCTTGAACCTGGAAGGTGGAGGTTGTGGTGAGCCAAGATTGCCCATTGTACTCCAGCATGGGAAACAAGGGCAAAACCCATCTCAAAAAAAAAAAAAAGTACTTTTCAAAGAGTTTTTCTTCCATTTTTTTCTGTCCAGCTTCACCATCCACTGTGAGGTTGTGGTGAGCCAAAATTGCCCATTGCACTCCAGCCTGGGCAACAAGAGCAAAACTCCATCTCAAAAAAAAAAAAAAATACTTTTCAAAGAGTTTTTCTTCCATTTTTTTCTGTCCAGCTTCACCATCCACAGTGAGATCAAGACTGGTCAAACTAGGCATTTGATGAACTGCCAGAGTGAAGATTTGCATTCAGTAGAGCAACTTGGAGGAGGGAATGTTATACCCAGCATAGAAAAGGACTTCCAGAGTCGGGCATACAGTCAAGTCAAAGTCCACAGGAAATGTCACAGGTCGTGCCCTGGAAGATGTTGCATAAACTTGAAGTCCAAAGTACCAAAGGTAGGATTGAGGGCAGGGTCAGAGATCAAGAGTTTGAGATCAGACGGGGATGAAATTGGAGCAAAGGCAGAACAGGAGCAAGTAAGTTAAGACTGAGGCTTAAGGTAAAGTTTAGAACAAGTTCTTGAAACTGTAGTGGATGTCTGTACTTGCTTTTCTGGAAATGAGTTCATAGTACGTGGACAGGTAGGGCCAGATTATAAAGTTGAAAACAATGTTAATGTTAGCATTTTATTTTATGTTTTTCAAATAAGAAAACTGAGATCCAGAGAGACTGACTAATTTTCAGCCACAAAGAATGTAAGTAATGGAGCTATGGTGAGTGGGATTTGTAGGCATGGCAAAGGAATAAGTGAGCACATCAGCACTATTCACGGGAACGTGACAGAAGTAGGCAAAACCCAGAAGTTTTGACTCCATTTGTCTAGCCATCAGGTTAACACAGGTGTGTGTGTGTGCGGGGGGGACAAAACTCACTCTGCAAATTCAAATATGCATGAAAGCTAACATTTAAAAATCATATTTAAAAAATTTCTATAGTGATCTCCTGCTCTGTGGCAAAATATCTCAGTCTACTTAGGCAAAATATCTCTTTCTCTGAGTTGTTTTAAATTCCAGGTGGTGTGATATCTCCCAGGCCAGGAGAAAGAGAAGGGTGGGGACAGGAATCTAGTGTGGATTCATATTCTCACAATGGCATCTGCTGAATTATACTTTGTCCAGGCTATTCTCTATGGTTGGTCTCTTGATTTCTCTTAAGCTACCTATGGCTCCCAGGCACAAAGTTTCTGCAGCTCCAACCAATGCCCTCAGAGGGCATGGACTTACTTGCTGCCATACTGGAGTGTCACAAAACCTGGCGTGTCTGTGTGTGTGTGTGTGTGTGTTTAGGGTTGATCTCTGGTCTCAGGTGCAAAATAATTTTTCTCTTTTTAGAAATCTTACCCTACTTCTTTCATTATTTCCACAAGTCTTGGCCCCCAACTCCTCTTTTCCTCTGATGGGGACAATTGACACTTCCTTAATCTAATGTGAAGTATAGGCAAAAGCCAATATAGCAGATCAAGATCTCTTGCCCCTAAGCCCCACTCCCCACTGCATGGAAATTCTGGAATTGACCTTGCAGGCTAAGATAATAAAGACTCTTCATAGGGTATGGAACAAGTGTCAGGATGCAGTGCATTTCTCTGAGGTCTCCTGCCAAATGTTCATCCAAATGTCTTGATTTTCCTTAGCAACTGGGCAGGATCACCAAATACCTAAATGACTGGGTGTGATTGTAGCTTCTTCATCAAAAATTACAGCTAAGGACAGGTCAGCCTGACATGAAGAGAAGTCAATTGCTTGTGGATAACCTCATCTCTGGCTGATATTCTTTTGTAAAACACGTATGACCTTACATGTTTTAGGATCATTTGATGAATACTAACAGAGTATTTTACTAACATTCATCTGTTAAAGACAGCTTTCTTTTTTATAATAATAATGGATAATAAACATTGTGAATATATTTACAGTTGATGGATTAAAAATAGTTATTCCCTGATTCACAGTTTTGTGTGTGTGTTCTATTCCAATATAGGGTTTGAGGAATGAATGTTATAGAATTTTTTGCATAAGACTGCCAGTTATTTTATAATAGTCAATTGTGTTGTTGTAAAATTTAACTTATTTCAGCAATAATTCTATCATATACCTATGTGAAACATTTATGGAATTTATCTTCAGCTGCAAATAGAGAGGTGCTGAGTACTGTAAAATGGAACTGGATCAGACAGATTGGGTTCAAATAGTAGCTCAGTAGTATAAAGTGTCACCTTAAAGCAGTCACTTAAATTCTCTGAGTCTTCATTTTATCCTCTGCAAATGGGTGCAAGCTATCTGCTTTATGAGGAATGTACCTTACATTGAATACCTGTTCCAATGTGCCCATTGTACTTTCTTCGGCTGCTTTGCAGCTATTAGTAATAGCTATTTACAAATAAGTCTAGCAAAAAAAAAAATGAAATCACAGTAACAACGTCAAAAAGGTGATTAAATAAAAGACTTCTCTGTGACCTCAGCTGAAGCTAGCTAGTGTTGTAGCAGAAGGAATGTAGGCATCAGAAGACCTCATTTCAAATATTGTCTATTATTTCTCACATACTGACAAATAATTTCTTGGAGCCTCACATTTCAGTTGTAACAAAAAAAAAAGAGAGAGAGAGATAGTAATGCCTAGAGTTGTAGACACTAAATGAGATAACACACGACCATTTCTCATGGCGCTTGGCCTTTATTAAGGGCGCTGTAAATGTTGTTGATTGAAACACTAAGCTTATTGAGAATTAATCACTTCAATTAAATTCTGCATAGTATTGTGTTATGGCACCTCAGAGTTTGTTCTAAGTAAATACATTAAAAATATTAGAAAATGATCTTTCATAGGCTAGCTTTCTTCTCGCAAAAATTAATGGTGATAATCATTGCATTTACACACAAAGAATCCCTGTGATAAAGTATCTTGTAATAACCTAAACTTGCCTATGAGAAACCTTGCAATTGGATCATATTCTCAACAGTAGGCTTGTCCTGATCAGTCCTTTAATCTTACAATAACAGCAAATTTTACCTGATTAGATTTTTTCAGACCCCAGGATTATGGTGAGGTTTATAATAGTTTTATTGCTGTGGCACTACTATAACATTTGCTCAAATATGTCAGTCAAATAATGAGTTGTTACCGTGTTAGAGATGAGGAAACAGCATAGAGATGGTCAATATTTCATCCAAGAATAGACAGACAGATGATAAGTGACCAGCAGAAGGGGTTGGTCTACCCAAGGACAATTCTGAAACAGTTGGTCTTCAGTGCACACGTATCCATCCTCCCTCCTTTCCAGTCTAATATGTAGAGCATTTTTTAAAATTGCCTCAGGCTTTAAACTTCCTTCATCATTTGTCCATACCTTGAAGTTGTTAAAATATATGTGGCTCATTCAGTGCTCACTAAAAATTCCCCTAAGTTCCCAACCTCCTTTGGAGTTAGGTCAGGGCCATATGACTAGGACTGAACAATGGACTATAAATGGAGGTGACATGTGTGATTTCTGGGCCAAGGTGGTTAAGAGCCAGTGTACTTCCTCTGCTGCTACCTCCACTCCAGAAACCTTGAAGACTACATGTTGTGATTGCAACATCCAAGATGGAGACACACCGTGCCCCTGAGTTGCAGGGTAGAAGGAAAGTCCTTTGGCAACCTGCTTTGGACTTTGAGTGAGGGAGAAATGACATTTGTTGTGTTACAACACTGAAATTTTAGGATTATCTATCATGGCACCTAGTATAACCCCAAGAGAGAAGAAGATATTCATTTGCACTGTTACAATTATGTGCTTATCTTTCTTTTGTAAAGTGTTTAGTTTTGTGTTTTCTGGAATTTTATATAAATGGAATAATCTAGCTTAAATCTTTGTGTCTGATTTATTTTGCTCTGCATAATATTAAAGGGATTCATCCAAGTTTTTGCATGTTCATTCCTTTTGATTGTTTAGTATTATCTTACTGTATGAATTTGTCACAACCCACAACCTCTTGTTGAACATTGGGGTTGTTTCCAGTTTTTGACCCATAAGAAAAAAAGCTGTTTTCAAAATTAGTGTACAATATGTGTATGTTTTCACTTCTCTTACCTAAACACCTAGAAATGAAATGGCTAGACCACATGATAAGTGTGTGTTTGGACAGTGGGGGGTGGAGGGGTTGGGAAGGGATAACCCTGGGAGAAATGCCAGATATAGATGAAGGGGGAATAGAGGCAGCAAACCACCTGGTTATGTATGCACCAATGCAACAACCATGCATGACCTGCATATGTACCCCAGAATCTAAAGTTAAAAAAAAAAAAAGCCAAACTGTCTTCTAGAGTAGCCAAACCATTTTTTATTCCCACCAACAATATGTGAGAGTTCCAGTTCTCTACAGCCACACCAGACCTTAGCATTTTTTTTCTTTCTTTCTTTGTTTTTTAAATTTAGCCATTCTAATAGGTGTGTAGTGGTATTTCATTCTCGTTTTAATGTGCATTTCTCCACTGACTAATGATGTTTAGCATCTTTTCATGTGTTTGTTTGCCATCTGTATGTCTTCCTTCTTTGGTCAACTGTCTGTTCAAATCTTTTGCCCATTAAAAAAATCAGGTTGTTCTCTTGCGGCTGCATTACAAATTGTCTTATATATTCTGAATTATATATCCCGTGTCAAGTATATGAGTTGCAAATACTTTCTCCTTGTTTAGGGCTTGTCTTTTCATTTTCTTAACAGTGTCTTTGGAAGAGCAGAAAATGTTAATATTTATGAAATCCAATTTATTTCATTTTTTCTTTTTAGATTCATGCTTTTGGTGCTCCATCTAAGAAACCTTTGCCTAACCCAAAGTCACAAAGATTTTGTTCTGTGCTTCCCTTCTAGAAGTCTTATAGTTTTGATGATGTATTTGGAAATAATTTTAATTTATGGTATAAGATACATTTATTTTTGCAAACACAATTGTTCTAGCACCATTGTTGAAAATGCTATCATTTCCCCATTCACATTGACATTTTTGTCAATAACCTATTCACTATATTATCTCAATTTATTTCTAGATTCTCTATTCTGTTCCACTGATCTATATACGTATCCTTATGCTAATACCACATTAGCTTGCTTACTATCATAATTCACAAAATCAGATAATGGAAGTTCTCCAAATTTGTCACCCCATCCCAAAATTATTTATGCTATTCTAAGTCTTTTGGAATTCAACATAAATTATATCATTGGCTTGCTAATTTTTACCCCAGGATGCATAAAGATTTTGACTGAGTATACACTGAATCTGTACAGCAATCCAGGGAGAAATGACATCTTAACAATATTGAGCTTCCAATGTGAATTCAATATGCTTTTCACTTATTTAGCTATTCTCTAGTTTCTGTCAATAATGCTTTGTAGTTTTTCAGAGTGTAGGTCATGTACATGTTTAAAATATTCCCTATGTAGTTCATATTTTTATGTCACTATTAATGATATAATTTCTTCATTCCAGTTGTCAATATATAGAATTATAATTGATTTTTATATTGACGTTGGATTGTGCAAATTTATCAGACTCACTTATCAGTTTTATTTATTTTTTTGGTAGATTACTTAGAATTTTCTACATAGATAATAACATCATCTGAAAATACAGACAAAATATAAAGTTTTAATAATGAAATTTCAGACAAAAAAATCTCGGCCGGGCACAGCGGCTCATGTCTGTAATCACAGCACTTTGGGAGGCCGAGGATGGTGGATCACATGAGGTCAGGAGTTCGAGACCAGCCTGGCCAACATGGCAAAACCCCGTCTCTATTAAAAGTACAAAAATTAGCTGTGCATGGTGGTGCGGCATCTGTAATCCTGGCTACTCAGAAGGCTAAGGCAGGAGAATAGCCTGAACCCATGCGGCAGAGGTTGCAATGAGCAGAGATCTTGCCACTGTACTCCAGCCTGAGCGACAAGAGCAAGACTCTGTCTCAAAAAATAAATAAAACAAAACAAAATAAAATAAAATAAAAAAGTTTCAGGGGAAACATGGGAAGTTACCTTATACGTATGATTTGTGAAAGGAGATGACAAATTAATCTGTGGATGAAGCTGACTTCAGACCTTGTGAAGGGGAAAAAAAAACAACAAATCTTCTCCTTTCACAGATTTATGGACCAAGTATTAGGCTTCTCTGGACTTATGCATTAAGGTTAATCAGTATAAGTTTAAAGTTTACTTTAAAAACTTTAGTGCATAAAGTTTAAATTAAATACACTTGTTAAATAACTTCCTAAGGGGACTGAAAGAATTAGAGTTTGAAGTAAACTTTTAAGCAAAGTCACTACAATCATTTATTGAGGAGGTGTAGGAAAACCATAGTATTATGTTTATTCTTGTAAGTCGATCAGATTAAGAATAAGTAATTATAATTAACAAGGAACATGTATACAAATATTACTTACCAAACATATTCTCCTCCTTTAAGGTTACAATAAAAACAACTCCATGATTAAATATTTGTTGATAAAAGTTCACCTATTTTACTCATTTAATTTCTTAATATAATCCAGCTCTCTCCTCTTCCTGACAGCTTTGGCCATTTTGTCATGTCTGTGGTTAATTTATATTTTATGAAAGGAATGTCTTGCCGAAAAATATGCTTATCTGGTTAAAAGCTATAGCATATTAAGGACCATAAGTCTTTCAAAATTTTAGAAGGTTATAGAACCAATGTTTTAAGTCAAAGAATATATACATAATGTTTCTATGGGTAGTACCTGTTAAAATAATGCAAATCTTACATTATAGTTACGCTGGTTTCTCTCAAATACATATATAGTCTGAAAATGTGCATCATTTTTTTAAATGGTCAGTTTTATTCACCCCAAATGTTGATTTCCTTGAAATGGATTTTTTTTCAGAGACTATATTCCAGTTTATATGTAAATTGAGGCACACTCAGATTAAATTAAAATAACTGTGAATGATGGGGCAGTTTCCTCACATGAAGTCTTTTCTTACTTAAACTTTCTACATGAAAGAGGGAATCTGTATTTGGTGTCTACTGAACCTGTTTGACATTCCAGAGATGTCAGAATCCTAAAGAATACATCTTTGCTGGCCTGAGTACTGCTTTTGTTGCAAAAAAGAACTAAACTGGAGGATTTGTGATTTTTCAATTCTAGAAATAGTATGGTGAAAAAACTAATGATCCCACACAGAGTTTAGTGTTTGTATAATGTTTATTCAGCCAAACAGAGGACCGTTTTTCTCTGCTATTAATCCTCAGTGTTTCTTAGACTCTGGCATAAAGCATTCGTGAAAAGCAATGTTTCAGTAGCATGTTACATTTCATTAAATAAATATGGGCATATTAGTGAATCCCATAATTCTTTTTGAAGTCAAGCACATTTTCTAACCTAAGAATGTAACACTTTAATTTGTATTCACTTTCATTCAATAGAAAATTATATTTTCATCGCAATTCCCTTTTATCTTGCAAATTAGTAAGCAATAATTTAATGTAAAATCCAAAAATCTTTTCAAGTGATCATTTAAAATGTCCCAAAGTGAAAAGAGATTCTCTCTGAATGGCACATATTATTAATTCCTTCGGCTTTCTTAACTTTGTTTTTACTCTTTTTTCCAAGTCGCTTTGAACATATCCTATGAAAACGTTTGGAATGGCTAGATCCGCTAATAATTCAAATTTTATTGTATACTTTCCTCAAATCTCCTACCTTTAGTTTTTGCATTTTCTCAGGGAACATGCCAATTTTGATGGCATTGTCATTTTAGCTTCTTAGAATCACTTGTGCATCCTTTTGTAAAGCATTTTGGAATTGGTGTTATCAAATTCCAAATATGGTTGCAAAAAGAGAGCTGCAATATGGGTGGTGGGGGATGGGGAGAAAGAGAGAGGGAGAACTCTTTGGAATCTTAGTGAAGTTCAACCAAATTATAAATCTCATCAGACTTACAGCAACAAGTCAGCATTTACCGAACACTTACTGCATGGCAGGCACTGCAGAAAGTGCCTTCTCTAATTTGCCTCATTTAATGACCCCTCTTCTATGGGGTAAGCACTCTCATTATGCTCATTGTAAGGTGGGGGAAATTAAAGAATCGAGAAATTAAGGGGCTTCTCCCAGGGTACATAAATAATATGTAGCAGAAGTGTGACATGAACTCAGGTTTGCCTAATCCCAATGCATATTGTAAATCCATATCTCTAGGACTGCAACCAGCATATTCCAACTTACATCAGAAATATAGGAGAATTCATTTCCAAAAGGGTTTATTTTCTTCCAAAATTACTCAAAATAAGGCCATAGCTTGTGGTTTTGATTTTATGTTCCTCTGAAAATTTGTAGCCAAACCCACATTGTCCCCCAAAACTTCGAAATCTTATTGTATGTTTTTTGCACAAGTCCCTTTGTAAATAAAAATCCATTAAAAACAAAGAGGCATTAGGCTCAAACCAGCATGAAATTTGCCCTCTGTTAGTCAGCCAAGCCCTGCTAATGGTCCCAGGAGGGGTTTTGCTCAAGACATGGTAGTACTATGAGATGGACTTCTGGGCTGTCCTCGGCTGTCCCAGCAAGCTCCACCTTGATGCCTGCAAATACCCTGCTTTGATTGTAGCTGTCTTGTTACTGAGTGGGGTTCAGCTTTCCAGTACTTCGCAATTTACAAACTAAAAATTACTTGATGAAAAATGTAAAAGATGTTTTTAAATATTAAATATAAAAGATATTAAAAATATGAAAAATTGTAATAGTGTGATCCTTCTATAGCTCCCATCTTCCAAATGTATAGCCATCTTTGATCTTTCATCTCAGAAAGGGCAAACTGTTTATGTCCTGATTTTAACTGCACCTGATTTCATAAATAATGACTTCTGCATGACAAGGTATCCTAAGGGGCAGCCCCAATGACCTCTTTGCTCTAAAACTGGCATAGAACTGATGTCCCAGCATGGTGTGGGGGATGCCAGTGATATTTTCTTCTACTCATATTTATCAATGCTGTATTTACCAAGCATTTTGCCTTGTTTTAAGTAAGGGCAGGCTATGTGGCAGTTAAATTTTAGCTAAGGCAATTATACTTTATCTGCTGAAACTTTACACTAACAGCTTTTAAAGTATTCCACTTTGATAAAGTATTTTTCCCAATTTTGAATTGTTTTATCGAGTTCTTTTGTGAATCTATTGTGATTTGTGACGACTCTATTGAGTTATGAAGCAGCAAAGTCTTGTTGAGGAGGAATGTATGAGAAAAGGGGCTTTCTGATTAAGTCAATAGTCTGGTTAATTCAGACCTAATGTAAAAGTTGTTTTGGTTCAGTCTTGGAACAATCTTTTTGAAAGAGTAATTTGCAAACCTAGTATATGGAATGGAATGCAATTGTTGATGGCTGAGGTGCTCCGGATTCATTATCTGAATGTAGTTCCTGGAAAGGGGTGTGCAAATTCATGCATGGCCGGTGGGCTCACTACTGCCTGCCTGCCTCTATGTCCTTTCTTGTTTGGGCTCAAATTCTAGCTTCTTGAGGTATTACTTGATCTGGGGCAAGTTCTTATTTTTTCTAAGTCTCAGCTTCATCATCTGTTTAAAAAAATAAACAAACAAACAACAACAACAAAAAAACTACCTCAAAGAAATGTTGGGAGGAGTGAATAAGTTAATTCACAAAAACATCTTGGCATAATGCCTGACACCCCGTGAGTACTGAATAAGTATTAGCTATCATTAGTACTCCTGCCTCAACTTTTGGAGTTTACCGATTTTAATACATACTTTGAAAATTGCTTTTCTTTGGGTAAATGCCACACAATCTTGCCAACTGCCTCTTCCTTTTGTAAAGAGAGTTTAGATGTAGCACAGGAAAAACTGCTATAGCTGGCTAGCTCTGGATGGGGTTGCATAAAATATTTTGTGTGATTTAGCAAATGTAATAGTTATTTCATGGACAGTAAACATAACTTTAGTTAAATTCAATGACTGCATCTGTAAATATAAGACAGGCTGGTTTACTGACTCAAGAATATGAATTTCAAATTCCTATTTGAAAAATTCCTTAATAATCTGCATGGCTGCTTTAATGGCTTTCTACCATGAAGTGACTGATGATGGAGGTTTGTACCTAATAAGACTGTCTGCCTGTTCCTCCTTCCTTTCCCCCTTCCCTCTCTTTCTTCTCCTAAATTGATGGGACAGGGGACATAGGAAAATTCCTATTTGTTAGTTATTAGGTTCCTCACTCTGGCCATCCTCTTCATAGTGGAAGGTCGAAGAACAAAGGTCACCTTCCAAGGCTCCTACAATAAGCACTCTGACCTCATTGCCAAATCGCTTTTCCAGAGAGTGCCACCAGATCATGTGTCACTTTTATGAACTTTTGGTCTGGCAAACCTGATATATGTCACTTTTCTTTTTGTTAAAATATATATTCTCTAAAAGCAAAAACGATAGATGAATGAAAGCACGTTTGCAGCCTGATTTCAGAAAATGTCTTCATTTCTTATATTTGAAATATAGTATCACAGCAGGAATCTGGAATTTGCTGGTTAACTCCGTGTTAGCATATTTTATTTAAATAATGCACAAAACAAGGTCACAATTAATGAATCTTTCTTTGCAATTTAATTTAGAAAGTATATTTGAATTTCAGGAGTAGAAGAAGTCTGCAAGTTGATCAAAGATGTGGTTTATCTAAACATCAAGGTTATGTTCTGTTCACTTAAAAGCCAGTTTTTATTGCTTTAAAAGCATTCACTTTAATCTAACTAAACACACAATGGTAGATTCCTCACAACTTTGGTTTCACTAAAATGAATACATGTTCTTTACACTTAATTTTTAAAATATTTTAATGTTTGTTTCAGCATTTTAGTCAATAGTTTATAATGGGCTTTCATCCTTAAGCCTCCAAAGCTCACTAAAAAATGGAACAAAACCAAATTGCCCGCTCAAAAAAAACCAAAAAAACTAGATATTAAAGCACTTTATAATTGTTAATATACACATAAATCATTTATATTTATGGAAAAGGAAAAATATTTATATTTTTTATTTTTTAAAATGATTGGAATTAACATTGGACAATTGGTATCTGTGTATTTCATATATTCTTCTAATCGTTACTTCATTCAGTATCATGGTCACCCTTAAACAGCCTGAATATATTCACTTAACATCTGCCAAGTATGTCATTTCATAGGGAATATTTATGCAAAATATAGTCGTTTTTGGCATTTTGATTCTAAATATTTATTAATGTTTTTTAAATGTACACCCTTTTCAAGTCTCTCTATTTATTTGAGGATATTTAAGTGATTGCCCAAATTTGTATCTAACTAAATTAATTACAATTTTTCAGTAGTTACATTTAAAAAAAATCTTACTCCAACTTGGAAAAAACAAATATCCTGTATATTTATTTTATGTTTAAAATAACAGTTGAGAACCCATAATACACTTGATTCTACAGATAAGAAAAACAGATTTTCACAGTCCTGTTATCTCTAATAGGTTCACTAAATCTTGTTGATATTTTTACACATAACTTGCAGTTCGTATACTTTAGAAGCTTGTAGCCTATGGAAATGCTATTTACACGTGAGGGAAATGATATATAATTTACCAAAGGATCAACAATCATTTCCAGTTGCAGGTAGGCTGTGATTATTTTACAAGATGAAAAACCCTTATAAATTTACTTATTGCTGGGTTTGGATGATTAAATGTTGTAAGCAGTTGTAAACGATGGGATGCTCTTTTTTTTCCTAGCTTGAATATACCAATGCAGTGAATGAAAAACTGATAAAACAAAAGCTTGAAATGATGGAATCATGAACTTATAGTATAAGAGAAAAAAAAATTCCAGAAATTGATCATTCAAGTGTGTCCCAGCTAAGCAATGCTCCCAAAAGTAGAGCTCTGTCCTATTTTTACAGATGCCCACAGAAGGAAATTATGTAATTTATACCCTTTAGTTATGTTGATTAAAATAAACTGCTAACAAGTGTAATAATTCTATTTTGACTTGCTTATGTACAAATTGATTTCAGTGTGGAATAACCTAGGTCTAAAACCACTCCTGACTCCTTTAATGAGTAATATCTGAATGGCAAGCTCACAACCTGGTGAATGTCTTCACCTGGTTGCCCCAGTCTGGGCCGAAGTACAGCAATCCTTCCCATGAGATTCTTTTTGGACGAGTGAAAATCCACCACTTTCTTACATCTCTCACTTTCTCTTTACTCCCAACAGTTTCTCTCATGGTTGGCCATCTTTCATGGTACTGCAGAATTAAGGAGAAGGAGAATTTCCAGGTGCTAAGTTTCCCAGTAGCTCTCTGACACCAGTCCCCTAGTGCTCTGATGTCAAATTTGAACCCTGACAATAGTCAGTGTTTGAGACCAGAGTTTGAATACTTCAAACCACAACTGTTAAGTTTGATAATGTACAGGGATTTCACTATTGCCTCTCAGCAACTTCTTTTTAAATGTAAACAACCCTGGAAAGAATAACCATTGAACTGTTACCTGCTGCAAAAGTATTAAGGTTATTTTATTCTGTGGCCTCCTGCTTAAAATGAAGTTTCTAAAATAAACTATCAGAGGATTTAAACCCTGCTGGTGATGTTGGATGGAGAAAACCTCTCTTGAGGAGGTCCTGAAGTGGGTAACACAAGAAGTAGAAGAAATTTCAGAAGATCATTTTTAGGCAGCAAGTAATGACCAGAATAGACAGTGTTTCTGGAGTGTTTATAGTGTTCCGGGCACTGTTTAAAGTTTTTTTATACCTAATGACTTGTTTGACTTGTATAAAACACTTATGGGATAGATTTTACAATTATTCCTCTTTTATAGATGGCAAAATTGAGGCAAAGAGAAGTTAAATAACTCCAAGGTCACAGTCAGTAAATGACAGGGTGGGGATTTGAACCCAGGTAGCATGACTCTAGCACTTAAGCAATACTGTCTATTTACCTGGCTCCTGACAGGATCTGGAGGTAAAAACTTGTGAGGAGAAGCAGCCCAGAAAAGGAGTGCAGGAGCCCCACCAGCTAAATTACCAATTTCTATTTTGCTTCAGATCAGTTTTTACAATCTGTTTGGAAAAAGGATAGCCCTAATTTCATGATCTCTTTTAGAAATAGAAATATGTTTTATTTCAACTCTGCTAAGTCATGCCACTTTTGGTAATCTTATATTTTCCCTGTATCTCAGTTTAATTTTCAAATAAATAATTTGGTTATACACACACACACACACACAAGAAAATGAGCATATGTACTTTTAAATGTGTATGATGGTATGTACAGTTGGTTTTTTTTTGTGTTTAACATGAAGACAACCAAAAAAGAAAAACAGCCAAAATAAAACTGTAAAGCTTTGAAAAAGGAAATTTTAAAAAAACTTGAGAAACAGCGAAACTTAAATAATCACTTTGCTTTTTATTGTATTAATGGATCTTATCTTCAAGGTAAGATGAAAATTTGGTGAAATTGTCTAGATACGTCCTAAGGAAAGGTTACTTGTGTTCATTTGCCCATTTGCCCTGACAAATAATAATGGTTCCTCTGCCCTACCAAGTATGTGAATTTGCTTGTTTAATTGACTGATTGATTGATTATATCTTTGAACATAAATCTATTGTTCTAAATCCTCAGGAAAAATTGATATAATCATATAAGCCAACTATGGTTTCTGGAAATTTGCTTTTCTTTAAAAAGAAATGGAAAGTCATTTGGTGAATTCTCTGTTCTAAAAATGGCAATTCAGGCAGGAAAATTCTGGGATTGATTTTAGGATCATGCTTCAGTTCTACACTTCTCTTTGCCAACAGAGACTTGGTCACACTCCACCAGCCTGGTGTTGTGTTTTGGAATTTGGAACTTCCCATCATTGAGAGTCATTACCATATATTGCTCCAGGAAATCAACTGTGCAGCTGTCAGTAATTTCCAGGAAAGCCATCCTACTCACTTTCCTGCTCTGAATCAACAAACAGGTCTGTGATTACTCAGGCCCTAGGCAAATGTTTCAATGATGAGGCCTATCCTATAGGGAAATCGAGGAATAGGGTTGGGTTCATAAGAGTAGATTCTTCCTTAATGTCGTGATAAGTATCAGCCAAACCATCTCCAATACTGCTTTCATTTTGAAATTTAACATTCTTGGATGCAACTGGAAAGTTGTTATTTAACCCAATCACCTTTGGAGGGACTGGTCCTCTGGATGAAGGCAAGAAGATACATGATCAAATTAACAGTAGCAAGATAGGTAGCAGGAAGCCACAGTCAGCCCATTCAAAGAAGTAAAGATCTAATCAAGTACCAAGTCAACAAGGTAAAGTTAAAGTGTATTTGCAAAGACCCACCAATGCCAAGGTTTCCTTGCATAAAATATAGCGCAAGTTCAGGCTTCTAAACTCTACATGCCTCTGACCTTTGGCTCTTTTATGTCTCTATTTTTCTGGCCTGACAGACTACATGCCAATGTGCAACCCAGAATCCCTAACCCTTGTGATTTATGGCTTACAGCTGCTTCAGCGTCTCTGCCATGGCAGCTGCTTTTCAGATGTCTTCAAACCATAGAGAGAGTGTTAATGTGAACTTGAGTGGCTGCAGAAGAGAAGAAGAAAAGTTGATGAAAAAATCATCTGAATTCAGCCCCAAAGCTTTCCATTGATCTTTGCCTTCGGGGCCAAGCAAAATGTTTGGTTTATTTCATAAGCTAATTAGGTGTGTGAAAGGCTACTTGGCATTTGCTATTGATTGAACCCAGCAAAAGTGATCACCAGGCTAGGTAATCAATAAGAGATCGATTACAAGCGTGTGATTGGATTAGCCATTTGATCAATGCTGTGTGCTAATATATTAACAAGCAAATTACGGAGCAGCCCTTAAGAGCAGAATGCTGACTCTGATTGCATTACAAACCAGTGAGATCTAATGACCCACCAAGTGCAAGGGGTTAGTTATACAAATCAAGGCCTGAAAGTATTTTTTTCCTTGAAGATTTCTCCCCCACCAAAGAAAATGCTTTCTTAAGTGAGATTCAAATTAAATTACAATTAACAAGCAGCCGCACTGAGACACCTAATTTCCAAGCAGATATCATTCATGAGAAAGGGGGCTTGGGAACCCCAGATAAAACAGCCTAGAGACTTTCAGGAAGACCTGGGTGACATCAAAAAGGGAAAAACGAAGAATGTCAGAATAATCACTAATATTTCTCTAACGAAGTTTTGATTTGTAGTTTCCCAGGTTAAATATGTGAAGCTCTTCCATGATAGACTCTAATGTCACTTGATCTTTATTAAAACCATGTATGTTTTCCCAGCTTTCATTTTTCAGGTAACCTGTTATGTAACTGCTTCAATAGCAGAATAAACAATGAGATGCAACTCTCTCTGTGTGTGTGTGTGTGTGTGTGTGTGTGTGTGCGCGCGCGCGCGCGCACATGCAGGCTAAAGAATTGTGGCTAGGACAGTACTATTTTGAGGAAAAAAAATTACAAAACATATTAGGTTAGTGCAAAAGTAATTGCCGGTTTTGCCATTTTTTAAAAATAATGCAAAAACAGCAATTACTTTTGCACCAACCTAATACAATGTGGTGGAGCGAAGAAAATGTTCTCCACTAAGTCTTTAGAACTTGTTTCCATTAGATGATTCTATGAGTGACCTTACAAGAGCGAAACGCCACAAAACAGAGTTCCTCTCCAACCCTGCTTTCCCTATGATTAGGTGAACCATTTGCTCAATTGATTGTGCTCCTTCAGGTTCCCTAAGAGGAGCCCAGGCAAGCCTTCGCTCACTTTCCCTCTGAATCCTTTTCCTTTTAAGAAACCTTTTTTTTTTTCTTTTGCCTCAGGGAAGCTGAACCGATTAGTCTGAATTCTCCGGTGTTATTTGCAGATGGAAAGGTCTCCCCGGGCCCGGAGGCAGAGTGTCAGCCCAAGCTGCGGCGAGGCCGAGGCGGGGCGGGCTCCCGCGGCGTGGAGGCCACAGCCGGCTGGCAGGCTGTGGCCCCGCCAGGCCCGGGCGGAGCAGCTGACAAAACAGCCTGCCGGGCCAGGCCGCGCGGGAGGGCGGGAGGGGAGAGCCTGTCAATCAGCATCACGGACGCGCAGGCGGGAAATGGAAGATCTGATGGAGCCCTGTCAGTTCCAAGACGCCAAAGTGAACAAAGGTTGGGTTTGCCCGTGGCTGGGACACCTGGTACCTCAGGGTTAAGTGTTTGGGCACTAGGGGCGCGGGCAGATTTTCTCCTACTTGATACACGTTTGGTGTGTTTCAATTTTTATACCTTAATACATCCGTTTCTGTACCCAAAAATCTAATTCAGTGCCATTGAGAGTACCTAGTGACATTTTTATGAGAACTGTTTTTCCATTTGTCTTAAAACTGACTATAGGAAATGACCGCAGATGACAGTCCTTTCAGATCCATTCCTTTGTGTTATTCTTTTGTGTGAAAAGCCCCATTCTACGGTTTAAAATACTTTCTGTGCCTACTGCAGCATAAAGTACAGGAAGCTAGCAATATAAAGTTACAGAGCTTACCTCTCTTTAAATGAAACTATGAAGTCATCACGTTTATTGTTGACAGAATCTCAACTCACAGTTTACCTCAGGGTGAAGTTCTGTGATAAATGACATATCTTTGGGATCTGACAAAGCCTCAACTGCAGTGGCATATGTTGTACTGATAAAATAATCTATGCTACCAAACTAGCTATTTCAGTCATCAATGATTGCACTCATGGTGAGGAACAATATACTTTGAACCAGCAGTGAAATCTCTTCTAATCAATCTTTATGTTCATCAAAAACTTCAGAGCAGTTAAAAGAGTATCCCGCATCTCATAAATGCAAGTCAGGTGCCTATAATGCTATAAATCGCTTATTGGAGTGTTACTGATGAATGCCTCCAACATTATTCTACCCTTCTCCTTCTGTAGTGTTATGAATTCGAAGGTAGCATCATAAAAATTTCTGCAGAAAGAATCAGCTGTATGGCTCTAGATGATAATGATTATAATTATTTAAGATAGAAACCAAGGGAGGGCAAGCTTCTTGCTTATCACTGTGCCTGATTTGGTAACCTGTTGGTATGCAGGAAGAACTGAGAAGGGAAAGTGAATGATAACAGGCAAAAAAGAAATTTGTTCACATTCAGTAATTCATTAGGGGATTTGTGTTTATTTCATTTCAGAAAAAAACACAATCTTAAGTGACTGGACAAACATAGATCATTAGAATCTATTACACTCTGAATGTATTACACTCTGAACATTATCTAAAGTATATACACTTTCCAGTCCATAGTTTCTTTTTTTTAAAAAAAAAATCAATTTTATTTCTAAACTGTCTCATTTTTCCTACTTCCATGATAAATTTAATGACCGTTGATACTGAAGTTTTAATGTGAAACTTCTCATCAGCTTGAAGATAATTGTTTTGTAGAATATTACAGTGTCCTTTGGCTTTATCCATACCTTACAGAGCCTGTTGTGGTCCTCTTCAGTGTGGAAATGAAGGGTGTGTTCTTTTGCCTACTTTCACCCACAGAGGAGCATTCCCAAACATAAGTGCATCATTCCTGAAAGCTCCAGTAGGCAGGATTATAACTTGGTTGCAATAGAAGCTCAAGTGTTATCCTGTGAAAGACTGATAATTAATGAAGATGAAAAAGTAGGGATGGATGGTTAGCTGAAACATGCATGAGTGATGTGGCTTACAAGAAGAAAGAAAAATGGTTCTAATAACAACCAACGTTATCAAATACCCATTAGGATGGCTGTTATTTAAAAAAGTAATGTTGGAGAGGATTTAAAGAAATTGGAAATCTTCTACACTGCTGGTGCAAGTGTAAAATGGTGCAGCTACTGTGGAAAACAGTGTGATAGATCCTCAAAATTTTAAAAGAATTAGCACACAAACCAGCAAGTCCACTTCTGGGTATACATCCCAAAAAATTGAAAGCAGGGGCTTGAACAGATATTCACAGAAGTATTATTCACAATGGCCCAAAGTGGAAGCGACCCAATGTCTATCACTGGTTGAATAAATAAACAAAATGTCATATATTCACACAATGGAATTCAGCCTTAAAAAGGAAGGAAATTCTGACACATGCTACAACATGGATGAACCTTGAGGACCTTACTCCAGGTATAATAAGCCAGTCACAAAAAGGCAAATATTGTGTGGTTCTACTTACATAAGATATCTGGAGTAGTCAAATTCTTAGAGATGGAAAGTACAATGGTGGTGCCAGGGACTGGCAGGAGGGAGAAATGGGGAGTTATACAGAATTTCAGTTTGGGAGATGAAAAAAACTCTCATGATAGTTGAACAACATGAATGTGCTTAAAGTTACTGAATGTCACATTCAGTGTAAATAATATAAAGCAAATTTTATGTTACGTATATTTTGCCACAGTTAAAAAAAATGCTAGTTAGGGATTAGCACACAGGGATAATCTATTATCTTCATGCCTCTCCTACTTGCTTTTTGAAAGGGAGAAAGCAGTTACCTGCCAAAGTGTATGTTGTACTTTTTCTCCTTCTCCTGGGGGCTCAGGCTGGAGAAGATTATTTTTCATTCTCAAGCTGCCCTTGGCTGCCTGGGAGTAAAGTTTGAAGGAAATGCTGAACAAAGAGTTGAACTCTTTGGGCTGCCTTAGCTGGCTTTCCAGAGTAAAGTTTACAATTCACAGAGGTAGACTATGTGGACAGACTGCAATTCATACAGGTAGCCTATTAGAAGATTTCTTTACTGCACTGGGTGGGGGGCAGGAGGAAATGGCAAAAAGAGTTGCAACTTTCACTTGCTACCCTTTATACAGTAAATATTCACAGAGCGATTATGCGCCAGGGTCTATTACAGGCCTCATTTGACTCAAGGCAAAGTCCCACATTCAGTAGGAGCTGTGATGATTCCAGCCCTTCCAGTTACTGTCTACACAAATTGCCATAATGATGGTTAATGTCTCTCACAGGGGTTAGGGCTGTAATGACAATGAACCAGAATCCTTTAAAAGCATGTCACTGATCAATTTGTTTTGAGTTTTCTAATGTTTTTGAATCTCACTGATAATTTTTGTCTTGGCCTTGAAGAGAAGCAAGAGTTTCATTTAGTCTATGAATATTATTCAATGATCATCATAAATAGCACCTGCAGTTTATATAGCAGTTTTACCTACTATCCTAAGCTGACCATTTTATACTCTTACATTTTGATATTTGCTTTTCTCCCCATATATTTTATAGCAGAGACTTTGGATCTAACCTCTATACTGGAGTTACTTGATTTTTACACTCATTTTAAAAGTCTAAAGTTTTTGGTACCTTCAAAAGGATATATGCAATGTGTATGTAAATTATAAAACATAATAATAGATGAACATCTGTGAACTGACCATGCAACTTAAGGAATAGGACAGTATCAATATTGTTGAAACATCCTTCTTACTTCTTCTGGATCCCATACATCCACCCAAGAGATCACACTAACTTAACTTTTAAAATCATTCTGTTTCTATTCTACTAGATATGTACATACCCCTGATGGTTAAGTGTCAACTTGACTGGGCCAAGAGATATCCAAATAGCTGGTGAAATATTATTTCTGGGTGTGTCTGTCAGGGTGTTTCTGAAAGAGATTAGCATTTTGATTGGTAGACCAAGTAAAGTAAATTATCTCACCAATGTAGGTGGGAATGACCAATCCTTTGAGAGACTGAAACAAAGAAGAAGGGCAAATTTGCCTTCTCTGCTTGAGCTGACATCCATCTTCCACCCTCAGACGTTGGCGCTCCTTGCACCATTGACACCCCATTTCCCAGGCCTCTGAACTTAGACTGAATTATGCCGCTGGCTTTCCTGGTTCTCCAGTTTGCAGATGGCAGATTGTGTGATCTCTTAGATTCCATAACTGTGTGAGCAAATTTGTATAATAATATGAACATGCTATAAATAAAATATAATAAAATATGTCCTAATATGAACATGTACAAATTGATGTAAGTATCCTCATATATAGCTATATAGAGTCATGCATCTCTAAAAGACAGAAATACATTCTGAGAAATGCATCTTTAGGTGATTTTAGTTATTATGCAAACATCATAGAGTGTACTGCCACAAAACTAGAAGGTATAGTCTACTACATACCTAGGCTGTATGGTATAGCTTATCGCTCCTAGAATTAAGCCTATATAGCATGTTACTGTACTGAATACGGTAGGCAACTGAAATACAGTCATAAATATTTCTACATTCAACCATATCTAAACATAGAAAAGGTATATCAAATATACAGCATAAAAAATGATATACCTATATGGGCACTTATCATGAATGGAGCTTACAAGACTGGAAATTGTTCTGGGAGATTGAGTGGGTGGTGAGTGAATGTGAAGGCTTAAGACATTACTGTACACTACTGCAGACTTTATAAACACTGAAAACTTAGGCTGTACTAAATTCATTAAAATTTTTCTTTCCTCAATAGTAAATTATTCTTAGCTTACTGCAACTTTTCTACATTATAAATTTTTTAATTTTTAAACTTTCTGATGGTTTGTAACACTTAGCTTAAAGCAAATACAGTGTACAGCTGTACAAAAATATTTTCTTTCTTTATATCCATTTTCTATCAACTTTTCTATTTTTAAATTTTTAATTTTTTTTTTACATTTTAAACTTTTTTGTTAGAAAGTAAGAAACAAACATATACATTAACTTAGGGCTCACAGGATCAGGATCAATCATCAAATATCACTGTGTTCCACCTACTGGAAGGTTTTCAGAAGCAATAATACTCAGGGAACTGTCATCTATTATAACAATGCCTTCTGGAAAACCTCCTGAAGAACCTGCCTGAGGCTGTTTCACAGTAAGCGTTTTTAAAAAAGTAATTAGAAGGTGTATACTCTAAAATAATGATACAAAGCATAATATAGTAAATATGTAAATTAGTAACATAGTCATTCATGATTATTATCAACTATTATGTACTGTACATAATTGTATGTGCTAGACTGTTAGGCAATTGGCAATGCAGCAGGTTTGTTTACACCAACATCACTACAAACATGTGAATAACGAATAACTCCTTTAGGTGTTATGATGGATACAATGTCAGTAGGTGATATAAATTTTTCAGCTTCCTTATAATCTTATGGGAACAACATTCTATATGTTATATATAATTGACCAAAATGTTATTATATGGCACATGACTGTATATCCTATTGATTCGATTTCTTTGAAAAATTCTATTAGAAACACTAAGAAATGTATTGTTTATCTTTTGTTTCTGAATATTTCAAATGGTACTATATTATATTGCCTGCAACTTGATTTTTCCATTCATCGTGTTTCTTAAAGCCATCCTTCTCCACATGGTAGCTGTATTTTTATTAACTTTTCCCTGACGTAAAGTATTCCATTGCGTGGACTCACCACAACGTATTTATCCGTTTTCCTGTTAATGTATATTTGGGTTGTTACAAGTATTTTTTCTTTTGCTACCATTAACATTGGTGCTGTAAACATTCTCATGCATGCCACCTGCTGCATTGTGCAAAAAATCTTTTAAGATGCAGTTTGAGAAGTGTCTGTTCATATCCTTCACTCACTTTTTGATGGGGTTGCACATTTATACTGCCAACAAACGTATGAAAAGAAGCTCATCATCACTGATCATTAGAGAAATGCAAATCAAAACCACAGTGGGATACCATCTCAACGCCAGTTAGAATGGCAATTATTAAAAAGTCAGGAAACAGATGCTAGAGAGGATGTGGAGAAATAGGAATGCTTTTGCACTGTTGGTGGGAGTGTAAATTAGTTCAACCATTGTGGAAGGCAGTGTGGCAATTCCTCAAGGATCTAGAACCAGAAATATCATTTGACCTAGCAATCTCATTACTAAGTATATACTCAAAGGATTATAAATCATTCTACTATAAAAACACAAGCACACGTATGTTAATTGTGGCACTATTTACAATAGCAAAGACTTGGAACCAGCCCAAATGCCCATCAATGATAGACTGAATAAAGAAAATGTGGCAGATATACACAATGGAATATTTTGCAGCTATAAAAAAGAGTGAGTTCATGTCCTTTGCAGGGACATGGATGAAGCTGGAAGCCATCATTCTCAGCAAACTAACACAGGAACAGAAAACCAAACACTGCATGTTCTCCCTCATAAGTGCAAGTTTAACAATGAGAACACATGGACGCAGGGAGGGGAACATCACATAACAGGGCCTGCTGGGCGTTGAGGGGCAAAGGGAGGGAGAGCATTAGGACTAATACCTAATGCACGCAGGGCTTAAAACCTAGATGACAGGGTTGATAGGTGCAGCAAACCACTAGAGCACATGTATACCTCTGTAATAAACCTGTACCTGAACAAATCTGTTCTGCAGATTTATCCCAGAACTTAAAGTAAAACAAAAATTTTAAAAAGATGCAGTTTGAGGAGAAACTGTTGAATTATAGCCTATGTTAATGTAAGTTGCTTATGTTTTTTTTTTTTAATATTAAAACAAGTGGAAATTTTCTTTTAAATATTGAAACATACATCACTTTCAAGTTTTTCTAGTTTTATTTTCTTTAACTTGCTTTTGTGAACTGTGGTGCCTCCTTTTACTCCAGAGCAATGCCTTTTCTATCCTAGTCTTTGAATATTTCTGTCATAAAGACCTCTGCCTCCCCGGATTGTACATTTCCAATTTCTTTTTCAAGTCCAACTAAAGACAATTTCTACCCTCTACTTTTAACACCCAACTATTCCAAAACTTGTCGAAACTGAATATTTTGAGTTTCTTTGGAAATTAATTAATACCAGACATTGAACACTACTTCAGTAGTTATATTGAAGATAATTACTACTTGGAGAAAGAAATAATTTAGAAGTATGCAAGTATATTTAATGCAATCTGCAAACATTCCAGCCAAGCATTTAAAGCATTGGTATTTCAATTAGGTTTTCCATTTATTTAATCAATTTGTAATTATTAAGTACCCACTCTGAACTAGGCACTGTGCTAACTAGTAGGGACGAGACAATCAACAAAACAAGCATGACCCAGAAGACACGAAATACATAAATGTGATTAGCTTTATGAGAAAGAGAAATGCGGTGTGCTATAAGACAGCGTCACAGGGACCAACCAAGGCTACAGGTACGGTAAGCAGGGGCAAAGGAAATTTCCCCAAGAGGAAGGGCACTGAGATGAGACCTGTAAGATAGGTTGGGAGAGGCCCAATATGGTAGATGGGAGAAACATTTCCAGTTGAGAGAATTGTCCAAACCCCGAAAGGGCTGGTGGACTAAGGGACAAGATAATTTTTGAGAAGGTGGCCTGAAGAGGTAGGCAGGGGTTACCTCATGTAAGATTTCAAGGACCATTATATATTTTAGATTTTTTTATAAGAGAAGTGAAATGACCTGAAAATTTAGTGTTTTCAGTCTATTATTCTAGTAGTTATATGGAAAATATATTAAAGGGGTACAATTATTAGGAGTAGGGAGACCTAAGAAAAATTCTATACAGTGAGAGAGAAGGACTTGGACTAGAAAAGCAGATGAGGAGAAAAAGAAAGTTGGACACTTTGAGAGAGTTTTAGAGGCTGGAATCAGCAGGTCTTGGTGATCAATCTTGTGGGAGGAAGATGAAGATGAGGAAAGAATTAGCGAGACCTCCAGGTTTCTGGCTTAAACATTAAATTATTGCCCTAAAATTAAACACAAAGAAAGCAGAAGTAACATTTCAGGATTATACTCCTGTACTACTGGAAAAGAAACAGTGTAGGCAAAACCAGTCAGAAAAAGAGTTGGCACTTCTGGAACAGGAGAGAGAGGAAAGAGCCAATATGTTTCACAGTGGGAATACTACTAGACCTTGATGTCTGCCTTTGAACAATTTGCTTCATCTTTTTCCCATGTGCCTTTCCTATCCTTGCTCTTCTCAACCCATTTTGAGATCTTCAACTGTCTCAGTCTAAACCCTTCTGTCCATCACAGTCTGCATCCAACACCATCCCCTCAGCAAAGTGGCTCCTGATCGCTCTGCAAACAAGTCCTTTCTCCCTCTGAGCTTTCCTGGCGTTTGCTCCCAACTTTGACTGACAAACGTCATCATTACTGAACTGTCTTATTTACTCAACCAAATTGTAAGCCCTTTAAAGCAGAAATTATGCTCTGGAGTTGTTTCACAGTTGTAATCTTTTCTACTTCTTCCCGCCACTGTCCACTCTGCAACAGCTCTGGAACACCTGGGCTCTAATTGGCGTGCTCCAGAGGTACCAGACTTATCATTCTCATAATCTTCATGACCACTTACAGAGACAGATGTTGATTATAAAATTAACAATGTCTACCAAAATTACGTACCTTTTAAAATTGTTATTTGTAAAATAAAAATCAAGCTTCAAAATATCTACACAACCAAGTACCAAGCATCTAAACCACTGGTGTTGATTTTTTTTTTTTTTGCTCAGGATCAAAATATAGCAAATATTCACATCTGTTGGACTTGGCAAAAGTTTCTGGAGAAAGTTAAACATCTTGCATTTCAAAAAATGCACATGAGCCGTATTTTTTAAAGAAATACTTTGGAAATGTGATTCACCTTGTAGTTTTATTTCAATTAAAATGAAAGAATACACACACATATATGTACACGTATATACGTGTTTTCTGCAAAGACAAAAGGCAAGAGACAATTTGAAGCAGTAATATTAATAAATGTTCAGTTAAATAACACGGTAATTTTATAATTTTAGGAATAGTTGCAATATAACTCTAAAGTTTTCCAATTCAAATCCATTAAGATTATTTTCTTCATCCATATAGAAGAAAAGATATACTCACAATTTTATAGTGTGTATTTGTATTAATATTTAATTTATGCATAGCCAGCATGCATTTAATGATGTTAAGTTATTGATCACTATTTGTTTATTAGAGATTCTTTATTGAGAAATACTGAGTTGTTTAAAGATATCAATGCTTCATAATTATGTTGCATTTTAATTTAAATGTTGTTTAACCTTGTGAAGAAGAAAGCTGTAGTTTTTTCAGGTTTTTGCTTTATGCAAATGCAACCAAAACACTGAAAGTTTGTGTCCGTCCAAAATTGCATTCTTAAATAAACTCGGAAAGAATTATGACGTCTTCCCTGTTAGGCCAGTAGTGATTTTTTCCTACTACATTTGACTACTATATTCTTGATCTGTCTTAGACATATCTCTATAGAATCAGACAGAATCTATGATGATTCTAGATTTTGAAAGCATTCCACCTTTTAGTCTAAGCCCAGATTTAATTAATAACATAAATGTTGAAACAATTCAGCTTTTTTTTTTTTTAATTGTAGAGAAGCTTTAAGACACAACATTATATTAGTCTAGGCCCAGATTTAATTGATAAAATAAATGTTGAAATTATTCAACTTGGTTTTTTTGAATTGTAGAAGAGCTTTAAGACATAATATTATTTTCTTTTAATACAACAGCATGAAATCCAGTAGGATTTTATGGTTTGAAAACCAGGAAAGACATCTAACAACTAGAGAAGAGAAATTATTAAAATATTCTCATATTCCCAGAAAGGGAGTAATAGTTATTGCATTATTTCAAAATTAATAGTTTCTAATGTTATTTATATTAATACTTTCTTGGTAATTATAGTTTCTAAGTACCAACTTTTTTGAAATTTCTTATATTAGAAATAAACAATCATAATGCATATTATAAAGATTTTTAAAAAGTGATGCTCCAGAAAACAACATGTACTTGCATTTTGTTATAATTAATTCGAAATACCAGGAAGAGCTATACACTTCTTTTATACCTTTTGTAAAGTACTGAGACTCTGATAATGTGCCAGGAAAAAGCATCTGTACTCAATATATACAGTGTCATCTATCTATAAAACGTCATGTCATCCTAGCTGAATTATAGAATTTTATATTTAAAATGTTACTAATATTACTGCTTGACACATCTATGCATCAGAAGGAAGATTTGATTCCTTACACATGCATTTATGTGTGTATTTAGTGGTGATAGTGCAAAATAAGCCGTTGGATATACCTTCAAATAACCTGAAAGCAATGTTTCAGCAAACTTAAAAGTGTGTAGCATCTGCCCCTAACTTCAGCCTACATGTCATCATGCACTCTGGCCTTGACATTCCAAACCAGCAGGCACCAAGGGAGAGTAGCAAAAACCAGGCACAGTGTGGATAGCAGAGATCCAGTGGCATCTGGTGAGTAGCTTTGTCCTTTATGGCTGGAGTCTCTCCTCACGTCAAAGGACTGTTAGTGAAATCTGGCCACCAATGGTTTTATCCAGGCATAAAAACCACAAAACTATTCATAAGGAAATCTTGCAAAAAATAAAGCATATAACTAATAGAAACAACAGATATTAATAACAGATAAGAAGGTTGATAGCCATTGGTGGATAAAACTATTAATATTAGTAAATATAGGTTTTCGTTCAAATGAATCCACTTTTAATGATTATGTCAATGTAATTTCAATATTTCAGTTTAATATATACTCTAGTCAATATGAAAGATAGAGTACTATACCAACAACCTATTTTTCTTTGATTTAGCTTTCATTTATCTTCCTTTTTTTAGTATATAAAATATATACATTTTAACATTTATATAATGCCATCAATAAAATTCCAGTTTTATCTTCACTCCTGGGTATGAATACTCCTTGACTCATTTAAGGATATGAATTATACAAGCCAGGAACTCTTCCTTCCCTGTTACATAGGATGCTGGCTTGCTGTTTGTATTTGCAATCTGTATGCTGAATAAATTGGTGTGTTTCTTTCCCTTGAAGAGGCTACATATTTCATACATATGTGGCAGTTGTAGGTACATATGTCTGCTGTAGGTACAACTCACATTCATTGCAAGTAATTACATAGAAAGTGTTACAGTGAGCAAAGTGAGTTGATAAAAATGATAATGCAGGACTCTATATTTATTCATTTGCAATGATTTTCACATCAACTGCACTCAGTTTATAAATCTAAACATTAGTTCTCTTGCTGTCAGCACTTCAAACTGCACCTGGGATCAGTCAGCCAAGCTGTGCTTTCTGCCTCCTAGAATCATCATGCAAAATAAAGATTCTGCATTTGGAATGTAGCTGACAGGTTGGTTGATGATGCACCAGACAAAAAGGAATGCACTTTTCTTCCTCAGCTGTGAAAGCTCTTCTGTTCCACAGGCTTATTTCTTTAGTAAGGAAAGCAGATGTGACTGCAGGAGTAGGCACAAGGAGGTGAAGGAAAGAGCCATCATTTCCTAAGCACTTTTTTTGGAGGGGCTGGGGCAGGACAGAGTCTTACTCTGTCGCCAGGCTGGAGTGCAATGGCACAATCTCGACTCACTGCAACTTCCGACTCCTGGGTTCAAGTGATTCTCCTTTCTCAGCCTCTTGAGTAGGTGGGACTACAGGAGAGCACCACCACGCCCAGCTAATTTTTGTATTTTTAGTAGAGACGGATTTCACCGTGTTGGCCAGGATGGTCTCTATCTCTTGACCTTGTGATCCTCCACCTCAGCCTCCCAAAAATCTGGGATTACAGGCGTGAGCCACCGCGCCCAACCCGTAAGCACATTTTTAACTGCAGCACTTTTTTCTTTAAGTTGACTTATAAAATATTAAAATTTCCTGGTAATCAGTAACTAATGAGCTCTGACATCTTTATTCCTGAAAGAAAAAATATGAATGAAAATTTTCTTTGTGTTTTATATTTAAACAAAGACTGTAATATTAAATAAATTGGAGATTATTTATCAAATAACCACTTATGTCCATTTTATAATTCTTTTCCTTTGAGAAGCCCGCTTTTTAAAATCATTCTTTTTCCCGTAGCACTGAGTGTAGTGAAATTTATCAAGCTGTTTATCTTAAACATGCTAGTTATGTGTAACTCATCTCTAGGATATACAATGTTAAATTCATCAGATTCTTTTCTACTTGAGGCTTGGACTACGGTTTCTTCATAATTTTTTTCTTTTACATTGAATGCTTTTATTTCACACAGATGTTACCACTAAAATATGGCCTTTCTTTTTCACTAGTCAAACCTGATATCTTAACAAAATAAGAACTTTAAAAGTAAAGAAATGCTGAGAATTAGATTGCTTTCATGTCAAAGAGGCAGACTTTGTTATGCAGAAATCCAGTCTGTTGTGGATTTATTGGATACCGGTAGTGGTTGTTATCGACATAACAAGTTAGTAAGGTTGATTATGTACACAGCAGCTAGAAACTCATCATACTGAAATTTCAGGTATCTGCACATGGGCTTTAGCAAACCTATGAATGGCAGTGTTTGATAAAGGAACTATTCTGCTTGTATATTTAAAGGTGACTTTTGAAGCATTCTTTCTGCTGTTTCTTCATCTTCTCTCAAATACAAGTAAATAAATTTATTTATATTAGACAGCAGATCAAATAAAATACCAAAGAAGAGCCTGAGCAGCTGAGGAGAGTTGAAAGTTACCCTGCTATGGAAGGTGGGGTAACAGAGTAATATAAGTGACATTTCTGTGGTATGTAATTAGATTTCTTTTAGTGTGGTATTTACTGCATCAAACATAAAATCATCCTGGATACTTTATATCAATTTTTTAACTTAGTAAACTTTATGATGAAATTAGTATTTACCTATATAATTTAAAACTTACTATTGAGAATACTTTAATAAAATTGTATTAAACCTTGAAAACATCTCCTCCACCCCAAAAGACATCATTTTAAAATGGAATGAAAAACACATCTGGTAATGTGTCTTATAGGGCCTGTTGCTCTTGTACTGATCATTTATAAAGCCAGTTCATTAAACTGTTATTCTGGGCTATATGTTCTAAGGAATACAGCAAATTTAAGGCATCTAAAACAATAATAATGCCTTGATGCAGAGTCAGTGAACTGTGCACTGGGTAGGGGGGTTCGTTGACTATGATTTATTATGGGTTATCCGCACCTCTGGTTTCTCATGCCATTGGGTTCTTATGATAGTACCTGGGCAGACACTTTTTATTCTTTATTTTCTTTTAAACAGCCAAACCAGAGATGCATTTGTGTTGTATGTCACAAATACACACTGACAAAATTCATAAATTGATTATTCCTTAGAACTATAGTGTTAATGAAAGTAAACAAAACAAAAGCAAATCTTAACTGCTTTGGTAAAAAGAAAAAGTAGGGATTAGTGATGAATGGGGTAGCTTGGCATGAAATTGCTACTCAATAAATACCAATGAGTGTTGACGGAGTGGCGGAATAAATACTTAACTACCAATAACTTAAGCAACTTTTACAAATAGCCCTGTGATTACTCCATATTTTAGGCCCAAAGGGGTTAACAAGGCACCCATCCCACGAACAGCTGCAATATCTCTTCTAGGAGATAGTAAAATGGATAAAGCATAATATAAAACATATTAGTAACTGAATCATCACAATATGTGCATAATTAGTAATGTAAAGTGGAATGAAAATGCTGTGAAAGAGATCCAGATAACTGTTAGTTATATTCCATGTGGCTAATGAGTATCTCCCAGAGAATAACTTTTCCTTTTTTTTTTTTTTTTTTTTTTCCCCAAATCTTCTTCTTTTACCCAGGCTGGAGTGCAATGGTGAAATCTCAGCTCACTGCAACCTCTACCTCCTAGGTTCAAGTGATTCTTCTACCTCAGCCTCCTGAGTCGCTAGGACCACAGGCACGTGCCACCACGCCCAGCTAATTTTTGTATTTTTAGTAGAGATGGGGTTTCACCATGTTGGCCAGGCTAGTCTTGACTCCTGACCTCAGGTGATCCACCCACCTCGGCCTCCCAAAGTGCTGGGATTACAGCTGTGAGCCACCGGGCGCGGCTGAGAATAACTATTAACACACTCTCGTAATAAAAGCTACTGCTTATTTAATACCATCATGGACTGCCTTCCTGATGCCTGGAACTTTGCTTCTATTACTTCTAATTTATTAATACATAATAACCTAGCAAAGACAGTATTATTATTCTCATCTTATTCATGAGAAAATGGAGACATAGAAAGGTGAAGAAGGTAATTTTCTCAAAATCACTTTTTTGATGACTAATCAGCTCCAGATCCAGGATTTCAATCTGTATCTCTACTGTCTGCATTCCATTATCTCACACTCATTGAAGAGGCAAATCTAGTAAGTTCCTGGCTCTGCCTTTCTCTTCTTTTTATAGCCATGGTCCATTTCACTTGACTCTCAAGAGTTCATTATGCTGTCTCCAACCTCACTCAATCCCCTTCTCTAGAAAGGAGAGATTTTTTCTTCTTTTCCAAATTTTTAAGTTTGCCAGTACATGTGCAGATTTGTTACATGAGTTGCATGTTGCTGGGATTTGGTGTACAAAAGATTTCATCACCCAGGTAGAGAGAGCAGTACCCAATAGGTAGTTTTTTTTACCTTTACCCTCCTGCTCCTCTTCCCCCTCAAGTAGGCCCTAGTGTTTATTGTTTCCTTCTTTGTGTCCATGTGTACCCAGTGTTTAGCTCCCACTTGTAAGTGAGAACATGTGGTATTTGGTTTTCTGCTCCTGCATTCATTAATTTAGGATAATGGCCTCTAACTCCATGCATGTTGCTACAAAGGACATACTTTCATTCTTTTTTAGAGATGCATAGCATTCTATGGTGTATGTGTACTACACTTTCTTTATTCAGTCCACCATTGATGAACAGTGCTGCAATGAACATACAGGTGCATGTGTCTTTTTGGCAAAATTATTTATATTCCTTTGGGAATATATCCAGCAATGGAATTGCTGGGTTGAAATGGTAGTTCTGTTTTAAGTTCTTTGGGAAATCTCAAACTGCTTTCCACAGCGACTGAACTAATTTACATCGTCCTAGCAGTGTATAAGAAGTCCCTTTTTTTCTGCACCTCACCAATATCTGTCATTTTTTGACTTTTTAATAATAGCCATTCTGACTGGTGTAAGATGGTATCTCATTGTGGTTTTGATTGGCATTTCTGTAGTGATTAGTGATGTTGAGCATATTTTTAGAAGCTTGTTGGTCACATGTATGTCTTCTTTTGAGAAGTGTCTCTTCACGTCCTAGAAAGGAGAGATTTAAGAAACTAGCTCAGCACTCTGAAACTCAGCTCCAAGTTACCTCCAGTGGTTGTCTGGAAGAAGTAGGTGAGATCTGAGCTTCATCTTTATTCCTAAAACGCAGTCCCCACATGATAATTTTTATCCTCTTATTCAGAGTGCCCAAGTTTCTGCCTGGAAAGCCTAATAATCTAGGCCTTCTAGAACTGAACCCAGTTATCCCTTTCTCTGGACTGAAATTCTTCCCCTGAATTCCAAGCAGAGGTCTGAGGCACTGCCAGCTGATGACAGTTCACTCCCTATGTGGATACCCTGCTATTGCCTGTATTATCTCTTGTTGCTGCAGATTCCCTAAGATGAGGCTTCTGATAATGGGACTCCTGTACACCCCCCCACCCTCACCTTCATCACTCCATAGCTCAGTCACATTGAACTACTTGCAAATCTCTAATTTTGGCCTGCCATGTTTCTCTGAAGAATTTGGAATAAACTTCTCCCTCTTTCTGGATAATTTTCCTCACTCTTTTTTTTCACTTGTTTTCTGGCTCTGCCCTTATTTAGGGTTCAATTCAGCTTAGATATCACCTCCTCCAGGAAGTTGTCCTATGTTTTCCCAAGGCATTTGGGTTTACTTCTCAGTTTCCTTACTAGGCTAAGAGCAACTTGAGATTGTCATCATTGTATCTCCAGAAACTAAGCCAGTGCCTAATACATCATAGATACTTCACAAGCATTTTTTTCATTGATATAAAACTACTTACAAGGCAATTTACAAGGACCATAAACATCAAACAAGCAATACTTAGATGATACTGATCTCCAGTTCCTTATTCCTCGATATAGTAATTTCCCCCTTGATGCAATATTCTAATAGACTAGCTGACTTGCTTGAATCTTTTAGGCAACCATGAGTATTTTAGCTCTAGTACATAAGAACTCCAAGACTTGCTGAGAGAATTATTTCAACTTGTAGTTATTTCAAGGACTATCAGCGTACATTGGTATGACTTACAGATGAGGAAACTGGGACTTAGACAAGTGTCAGATCTGATGCCTCAGATGGGAGATTTGAAATTATGTTCAGGTCATGATTCTACTGAGGTAGCATGTCAACATTTGGGACATGTTTCTTATTAAGATTATTCTTTGTCTATGAGTCTTATGAAAAACAAAGCATTTCTTCTTGGGAATTTTAAAAATTATTTCAGTAGATACAGTCCTGGTGATGGAGGGTGAAGGGTAAAGGAATTTGTCTTCCACATATTGGAAATAATAAGCACCATTTAATTACATTATTGAATAATCTGGAAGGTGGCAGATTTATAGTACCACTGTCTGCAGGTCACCTGCCACCACTCTACGTCCACAGTGTAGGCTATTGGTTAGTTATGTAGCTAGCAATACTATTCTGAGAAGGGAGAGGATCTTTGTCTGGGAGTGGTGATGACATACCCGGAAGGTATAACAAGTATCTCTTGTGGAATAGGGCCTTTACAAAGACCTAGAGCACTCTGTTTGAAATGTGGCAGGAGCTTTCTGGCCACATTCTCAAATGATTTGGAACGTTGTCCTTTTATACTTTGTGGAAACCTACTGTGTAGTTACCATTCTTTAAGCAAAGTTATCTTTCTTTTAGTGGAAAAAAAAGGATTTCTCTGTGACATGCTGAATTTGTGCACCTTCAGGCTAAACTTGGGTATACAAAATGTTTTTTAATTAGACAGTTTCTTACTGTGTTACTGGAAGGAAAAAGAAGAGAAAGAGCAAGCTTTCTGGTCGACAGAGTCTGACACTAACATTTATCTCATATTCACTCTTTCAGCAAGCTCTTAGAAATCTAGATAATGCCAAGCACTGTGCTGGACACTGAAGTACTAAAGATGACTGTAGTGAGCAACGAGCAAGCCACATCACTGCTTCCAAAGGGCCTTAGAGCACTGGGAGAGGGAGTGGAGACGATCGGTTGGCATTAATCAGGGTGACTTTTTCTTTTCACCCAGTCTTCCTTTCTGGATTCAGAAAGCAAAAATGGCCCTTCAAGAACAATGCAAGGAACAAAATCCTTTCTTTCACCTAACTCTCTAATTTTCTTCTTAAATACACTGAAAACTCTCAGATGGAATCTGCAGCTTCCTGACCATTGGTGAGGGAAGATTAATAAATTGCCACCCTGCCAGGGAAACTTGGGCATGTGTGAGTACTTCCCACTCTGCTTGTATTCCCCGTGAGACCTCTGGGCTTGCATGGATTCATGTATAGAAGAGACAGATATTTTATTCTTGGATGAACTTGCAAGAGGTAAATTAGCCTCCCCATTTTAGGCATTTAAATTATTCCTTAGTCCTCTTTAAACTATGAAGGGAAATACATTTATCCCATGCAAATACATATTCAACCTTTTTTATTTAATTGAGTTCATGAGTCAGTCTCCCATTCTGTTTTTATTTACTTATTTGGTAGTTTTGAGGAAATTGTCTCCATTTTACTAACCACCTTAAAATCCTCCTTCAGATTAAGATCAACATCTGAGGCTAGAATTTAAACCCCAGAAAAGGTAGTGAGTAAAGAATCTTTAATTTATGAAACTGAACAAGTTGACTTATCCAAACATCTCTAGGGCTTTAATGGAGGATATCTATAATTCTCTGAATTGTATTCCTTTCACAGTGATATTTTGTAATTCCATTCTATTACCCTTGCTTAACATTAATGAGATAAAAAGATCACATTATGGCGATTGATGTTCTTCAAATTGAATGCACGTTTCCATGTATAAAGCTGTCTGCTAATTTAAAAAACATAGCATGTAACATAGAATCATGACCATGGTCATCACTCAGCTGGGACCAGATAGCATTTTTTATCTATTCATTGGATTTAACAAGGCATGAGATGGAAGCAGAATACAAAGTGTGGGTAGATTATCCTGTAGCCCTTCTTTTGGCCAATTCTTGGCAATCTCAGCAAGGAAACTGAGGCTTCATGTTTCCATGGAAATAAACCTCAAGGTCAAAGGGGCATATGGAAGGTCAGACAATGACAAAGGAACATCTGAGAGGCCATCTGGATGAGTGACCTGACATAATTAGTCATTAATCCCACTCTGGGGAACAATAGAGCTGGCAGAGAGTGTGTTTGGGCTTTGATCGTGGTCTGGGTGATCTCATGGGGAAGAGGGGAAAAAAACCCACTTGGTAACTAAGCAGATTACCCTGGCATGCTGTTAACTAAAGACGGGGTGGCCGCGGAGGCCAGTGGGATACGCATTTTACATATTAGACTACATTTCCCTTTACTTACTACAGGCCCCTCTAGGGCCATGTGGCTTTCGGATTAGCTTCTGGGTAGCATTTTTTACAGTTTACAATGGAAAGAGAGCAAGAGTCCTAAAATACGTTGCTTAAAATTCTCAGGCAACAGATGGGAAGATTGCTGAAGAGCCAATGGCATTAGCCAGCTTGGTGTACAGGTGTCAATATTTACCAAGCAAAGTTTGCCAGGGTGCTTTTTGGGAAAAAGCGGAGAGAATAGTTAATCAGTAAAACAATAGCAATCAGTCCGTTGTCTGCTTTTAGCAGAATGGTTAGAATTATAAGTTGTCTTAAATGGTAAGAAGTACTCATCAGCATCTGTCTTTCTCTTCGCCTCTTCTTTTTCATGTTTGTTAGTCTCAGCTGACTTTGATCAGCTACCTCTCACATATAGCTAGAATCCTTCTATTTGAAGGTCTGGTGATGTTTTGGGATTGGTTCTGTGCATTTGCGGAGGATGTAAAAATGCCAGCATTCTTTATAAATGCATGTATTTCAGCAACTGCTGTAATCACCCTCTGCCCCCTAGAGAAAACTGATTATACTTGCTGTGTAAAGAATGGTGACCAGATGAAGTAGTAAATATGTCGGACCAAAGTCTCTTTTTTAAAGCAGCTTTCTGAATAATGAAATTTAAAAGTCATTGTGAGCTTTTAAATTTTGATATCAGAATCTGAATTAGTCGTTGGGTGTTACGTTATGGAAAACTACACATGAGGCAGTAGAAGGAGTAATGAGCTAAGAATCAGGAGATGAGACATGTCCTTGTCCTAACTCTGCAACTAATTTGCTGTGCAGTCATTTTCGAGCATTTCTTTATCTGTAAAATGATCAATTATACCAGATCAGAAATAGAAACCATATTTTCTCATGTAATGCCAATACAGCTATGATAGGTTAGTGGCTTCCTGGACATTCACTGACAATTGTGAAAGACTCGGAGGGGCACCAAGGCTTAGTGGTAAAGAGCAATTAGTAATGTCTGCATTGGTGTGGAAAGAGAAGTGGCAGCATGAGCACTTAATATGTATATCTCCAGATGTGATTATTCTTATATCACCCCCAGTCTAAATTTAAGAAATTTGGGGAGAGATTATTTATATAAATACTTTTTAAAACTCTTTAAAGTTGTGGCACACGTCATTATTAGTGGTAGTAGCAGTAGAAGCAGCAGCAACAACATAGGTAAGATCTAGAGTAGGTAAGATCTGGAAGTTATAGTGCATGTAAAAATCAAATTACCTTGGTTGAAAATATTTAATTATAGTTCCTCAAGCAGAATGTAAGCATCCAAGTCATAGGGACCACTAATTAAATCAAAATGACAAATCAACGCTGAATGTAACCAATGTCAGAAAATCTCTCTTAAATAGTGTTATAGACAATTGCTACATGGCCTTGCTTCTTCTGTCCATGAGAGGGTGGATTTTGGAAGTACATCTCAAACTGGTTATGCAGAATTTTGTCCTTCCTCCTTAACCCTTGAATCTGTTATATTATGGTCTGCTTCTCTACTTTGACATGTTAATTCACAGGAGTGATTTGCTCAAGCATTCTCATTGATGCAAAAGATCTTTTATTTCCCTTCTATGATAAAAAGTAACTTAAATCAGCATACAATATAACTTTAATAATAATAATAAATTGAGTTATTTACGATAATATACTAACATCTTTTGTTTATGAAATGTCTACCTGTGAGAATTTTACAAATGGAGTTTCAAGTATTTTGAAAAATGTAATACTCAATTTTCTCCAAAACCATGAGTCCTCCAACCACATTCACCTTTTAGTACATGAGTTCTACGAAACCAAGTTGTCTGAAGACACTCACATTTGAGGAAGTGATGACTTTTGCTTATTTGGCTTAAACTTTCTATAGCTGCTCCAGCTCACTGCTAGAGAAGTTTGTGAATAAGTACTAACGTGCCTAGCATTTTTGATACTCAGAGGGGATCATTTATGAACATCCCTTTCTCATCACAACAAAATTATTTTCAGAATAGTTAAGAAATAAACAATAAATCATGGCCAGAAAATAAAGACAGACAATGAAGAGAATTTTTGTTCTCAAAATTTTATTCTCTTTTTTATGAAATGGTTAATGGAATATATCATAATTTTTTTGATGCAATCAAGAAAGGATTTTAAAGCTTGGTTTTCATTGTTCATTGTTCAAGACTAACGCTAGCTATTTGCAAATTGTGTCTGTGTGTGATTAACCTCATTTACAATGAAAAGAAATCAAAGAAGAAAAAATCCACACAGCCATCCCTGTTTAGCTCATATCTACTATTTAAATGAAAGACTTTGTGGTATGTTAGGGGTTGCAGACACAAGTTACACAGGCTCAAATAATTTTAACCTGTTATGAACTACTTTCTAAATAAACATGTATAGCGGAGTCTGTGTGTGTGTTGTAATATAGCTGTAAAACTGGAAACTCTATATTAACTTCCATGTCAAAAGCAATGCCTATTAAAGGAGGAGTAACAAAAATGTGATCATTTGTAGCTTTCACATATATTATTAGAACTCAAACAACAATCACAATAATTGAAACATATACAACATATTTTGGGAAGAAGTATTTTATCACAGACATGGGTAAGAATTGTACACTCATGGTGATAATAAAAAGTGAACTAATTTTTAGACAGCTTTATTATTTTTTTAAAAATTGTTCACAGTGAAGCCTCTTCCTGCCTGTGTTCAAGGCCGTTTTGCCTTTCACCTTAGTACTTCACTCAGTGTGGGAAAAGAGACTGCCTGACTCCATCACAAGGCAGTTTTATTTCACTACCTTCTTACACAAGTGCGACAGATCCTGAGGGTTCTTGGCCTGATTTGAGAAGGTTATGGGGATTTTATAATGATGAGATGCAAATTGTTTCCAAAGTTACCAGGATAGAATTTGTATCAATATCTCCACATCTTCTATTAACCTTTTGTTCCAAAGGCCTGACATGTGATTGAAGGGTAAAGCCAGACACCCCATTTATGTAAAGTTCCCACAGTCAACTTTGTCTCTTTCCTAGGACTGTACAGCCAGGTCCTCTTTCCCGCTTTTTAAAACTTCTTCCCAAGACCAGCCCCCTTCAGTTCTTAATTTCTGCAGGTCTCTCTAACATATTTTCTATTCAGTATTTACAATTTATGATCATTTCTTAGTACATCACCAAACAAATACAATTTTCTTCTCTACTTTTCAGAGAAGATGTCTCAGACCCCTAGATAGAATTTCTTCCTTCATTGATATCCTAAACACTTTGCTCAAACCTCTATCATTATTATAAATATCATAATTATTTATTTATGTAAATGTTGAATTTCCTCCTTAGAATGTGAACTCTCAAACAGTAAAAATTTGTTTTTTCTCTCGAGTATCTTGTTTCACTGAGCAATAGTCAATAATCAGTAAATAACTGTAAAAATAGTGAATGATTGAATGAAAATTTAAATTGGTGTTCTCTGAGACTAACTCACTGCAATCTTCTTGTTCTGTAGATTCTATCTAAACATACTCCTATTTTTTTTCCTGAAAAAATCATGCCTTGACTTTTATAGAATTTATTTTGATATATAAGCAATATCTTTATTAATACCTTTATTACTTATATGTAAATATATATATATACTTCTAGGGTATAATTTTTGTTCCATTATGTAAATGTTCTATAGAATTACTTGCCAAGGGGTCAGAATTGCTGAGTCCCTCATAATGAGGTCTTGGTTGTCAGGGGTATGGTACAGCATCCAACATAGTACTAACTGATACAGTCATTTTGTGCTTTTGAAACTAAATAATAGAAACTGCTGGCTCACGTAAAAAACAGAGAGACAAATGAACTGGAACACAAAGACCGGTGACCATATTGTTGGCTAATTTGGGTAACAAAGCACAAACTTTCTTATAGGTGTTTCAGGCATGGTGCATTTGAATGCAAATGTCATAATTTTACAAGCTAATATTCCTTGTTGATAGGTCTGGCTTACTTCATTAACAGTCTCTGGATGGTTCTGGTAATAAATTCCAGAAGAAAGTGTCAACCCCATATTTCTTCATGATATATGTCAGTGGTTATCATCACCTGAACAATTTCCTGCTGGAAGCAACTATAGACACAGCACTGAATTGAATGCAAGAGAATATAGCAATAATATAAAACCTGGTCTTCCCATGAAGCTAATAATCTTTTTGGGAAGATGAGGCACATATAGAGAATGATCTGAAAACAATGCAGGAAGGTATAGTAGATTTAATTACATAATACAGGCACTTTGTGCTGTGTTTAACTAAAGAGAGTTGGGAGACAATTTCTTGTGGGTCTCTTGAGTTTCCGCAGTTCTTGCAAGTAGCAACACTGAATGCCCTTTATCTGAATTATTTTTTTGAGAATGTTTGTGTAGTGAATAATCTTGGAAGATGAAGGTAGTGTCTTCCTTTGGGGCAAAGGGAAAGTATGCCTTCACCCATTGTAAAATATTCAGGTTCCCAATGAGAACACATGGACACAGGGAGGGGAACATCACACACCATGGCCTGTGGACGTGTTGGGGGAAAAGGGAGGGAGAGCATTAGGACAAATACCTAACGCATGCGGGGCTAAAAACCTAGATGATGTATTGATAGGTGCAGCAAACCACCATGGCATATGTATACCTATGTAACAAACCTGCATGTTCAGCACAGGTATCACAGAACTTAAGGTAAAATAATAATTTAAAAAAAGGGAAAGAGAGATTTTTTTTTTTAAAAAAAAAAAGCAAATTTCTTTAGCCTTGCAAAACAGCAGTGATTTCTGCTATATGTTTCTATATATTCTTCCAAAATTTTATAGGTATATATATATATATATATATATATAATATATATTTTAAATATTCACATATTTAAAAATAAAATTCGAGATTAAGAAAAAGATTCAGATTTCCAAAGTTCAGAATTTCTCTCATGTAACACAATCCATCACGTTTGCCGGTATTCATTTCTTTCACCCTGTGGAACATAGGGACAGGAGATCTATTGAATACACTGATGCTCATGATGCTTGTTATGTCATAAGTAATACAGTCCATGTCTCTGATCCCATAGTCTCATGTATTCTGCCAGCATTGATAAAACTGTGGCAGGCTAAGTTGTTAATTTGTTTTCCAAATTCTTTTTCTTTTTCTTTTGTCACTCAGGAGAAAAAGGAAAAGGAATAGAAAGCCCATTCATTGGGCTCTATGTGTCAAGTGGACCTTAAACTGGTGCTTTCCCCAGTTCTCCCAGGGATGGATGACCACCTTCATGAGATTTCTAGACTCTGTTGCTGTTATTTTTTAATCTCATTTTTATGCCCATTTCCACTTTTAATCCTGTTCACCATACAGCTGTTGAGGCAACAAGAGAGAGGTAAGTACAAGTCAAGCTGTTTCATTACTACTTAGCACTTTCCATAAAAGGTTTGCCTGAAAAAAGAATCAGAATAAGGTTGAGGGAAGAATCCATGGATTTAAGAGTCCATGCTTGTCACCCACGTCTTTGAACTCAGCTCCACAACCAGTTTCTTCACTCTCAGATGCAGAAATTCCCTGAGGCCTCTACTTTGATTTTGCTCCTCTGTCTCATTACAGGCCTAGATCAAGTGGTATGTTTAGTACACTTTTGATAAATATCACTGGTTGGCAGTTAGCCATTAGTGAACAGAGAGACAAAAGAGACCAATAAGTTTTCAGAATTTCAAGTTAAAATGCATAAAAAGTAGTTATTTCTCATCCTGAGAAAGATTGAGATTGACCTTCAAACTCTACAAGTGATAAATATGGGGAAAGATTTATTGAAAATACACTTAGAGCCGTGGACTCATCAAGCTACTAGGAAGCAGTCTCCACTGGCAAAGTGAGTCTGTATGGCCTGGTGGCTCTAGGCAGTGACCCTTCCCAGCCCAATCCCAGAACATCCTCTGCCCCATCATGCAAATTATCCTTCATAGTATTTATCACTGTCTAAAATACTACTTACTTATTTATTATATAACAATAAATATATGTCTTCTTCTAGTAGAATCTAAGCTTAATGAGTGTGGGAAATAGGGGATTTTTGTCTGTCTTGCTCTTTGCTGTTTCTCTAGTACCTAAGACAGAGCCTGACACCAAGCAGGTGCTCAAAAACAGTCACTGAATAGTTGTATATATGGAGAACCAAAAAGCAAAATAATCCAAATTAACGATGCTATCCATGTTTGCTTCAATTAGACAAACATTTCTATGTTTCTTAGGGAAAAGAAAAGGCAAAGTTGGTGAGAGGGGTGACTGAGGGAAGATTACAGAGTTGGGAATGTGCTGTCAAGACCCAAAGCTCCAGTGCCTGTGACCACTGCTTTTCAGTTCTTGCCCTCTCCAACTGACGCAGGACTCCTGGAGCAATCTGTGTGAACTCAGGGAGATTCAACATGAAACTTTTGCTCCAGCTCCACTTGGGCAGGCCCCATTCTCCAATTCCTACTACAAACCCCTTCTGCCAGGCTCCACTGTGCCCCCAGGTCCCTCCAGAGCAGAAGGGCTCTGGGAAGCTAACACTTTGAAAGTGCTCAATTTTAAAGGTGAAACTATCTTGTGTATGTGTGTGTGACCCTCTTTTGGGGTTATGTTTGTTTGTGCTCCAATGACTAATAGGTGTTTTTTAAACTTCTTATTTGGGACTTGACTCCTTCTGATTTGACCAGTGATCATTTTTTTTCTGTCTCTGTCATCAGACATGCTTAATCTTCCACTAAAACCTGATTCTATCGCTTATAGTATATCTTTCACCAGAGTCTGCAAGATTTGTTCTTTCTGCTGGCCCTGCTCATCTTTTGCTACTAAACCATGTTTCAAATCGGGGACTGAAAACTGTCATTCATCCAGAAGACATGTTTTATTTGGGCCTGAGGGTCTTAATACCTAGGTGATGTGTTGATGGGTACAGCAAACCACCACGGTACATGTTTACCTACATAACAAACCTGCACATCATACACATGTATCTCAGAGCTTGAAATAAATTCAAAAAGAAGACTTTTAGTAATTGAGAAAATTTACAGAAATCTGTATGTTTCCAGTTTCTTAAAATCAGAGTTGGAAATTCTTGGTCTACTTTACCACAGAAAACAACCAGGCGAGGATCTGTCATTACTATCATACAGGATGGGCATGCTCCACTTCACCCCCTGCCCCATCTCTCTGCCTCAGCTTGTGTTGATCAGTTTATTGTCTAGACTGAGGATGTACCAGGCCATCTTCCCATTCACCTTACTACTAACATCTACTCACTTTTACAGATCTAGATAAAGAATCTCCTACTCAATGACATTGCCGTTCTCTCCTCCAAGCCAAATATATTCATCCATTCTCAAGCATTTGTTGATGACCTACTAGGTGCCAGGCAATGGGGATTCAGCAGTAAAACATTCAGAAGACAAGACAGAACTAGGGATATTCATTTGGCAGTCATTGGCATCTGATGGTGTTTCAGCCACAGGATAGTGTACTGTCACCAAGAAGTAGAGGTACATGGAGAAGAAAAGAGGAGAAAGGTTTATGCCATCACTGTTCATAATTACTGCCTTTCTCATGGCTTTTACGTGATGAATGGGAACTATTTATTCTTTTTTACAATCATTTTATTTTTTCTCAAAGTATTTATTTCAAAATAATTCAGAACTATGGGAAAGTGACCAAATAGAATAATGGATATACCCTTCACCTAAATTCACCTAGTTTGCTATGTTTGTTTTCTCTCTCCTTCTACCCCCTCTTTTTATCTCCCCACCATTTGAAAGTAGTTTGTCAACATCACTATATTTCACCCCTAGATACTTCAGAGTGCATCTCCTAATAACAAGGACATTTTCCTTCACAGCCACAATGAGAATAGTTAATATTGAAACAAAACTATTATCTAATATGTTTGTTCCTCTTTAAATATTCCTCCATTGCCCAATAATTACTTTTATTTTTTTTTTATTATACTTTAAGTTCTGGGAGACATGTGCAGATCATGCAGGATTGTTACACGGGCATACACACACCATGGTGGTTTGCTGCATCCATCCCCCCATCATCTACGTTAGGTATTTCTCCTAATGTTATCCCTCCCCAACCCCCCTACCCCCTGCTATCCCTCCCCTAGCTCCCCCACTCCCCAACAGGCCCTGGTATGTGATGTTCCCTTCCCTGTGTCCATGTGTTCTCATTGCTCGACACCCACTTACTAGTGAGAACATGTGGTGTAGTTTTCTGTTCTTGTGTCAGTTTGCTGAGAATGATGGCTTCCAGCTTCATCCATGTCCCTGCAAAGGACATGAACTCATCCCTTTTTATGGCTGCGTAGTATTCCATGGTGCATATGTGCCACATTTTCTTTATCCAATAATTTCTTTTAAAGCTGTTTTGGATTCAGGATCCAATCAATAGTCACTTGTTGTATTTTGTTGGTATATATCGTTGTCTTAGTTGATCTAGAACAGTTTCATAGCCTTTTGGGAGGGCACATAATGCATAATGGGAGTGTAATATGGTTCAGATATTTGTCCCCTCCAAATCTCATCTTGAAACGTGATTCCAAATGTTGGAGGTGGGACCTAGTGGGAGATGTCTAGGCCATGGAGGTAGATCCCTCATGAATAGCTTGGTGCCCTCCCCATGGTAATGAGTGAGTTCTCACTCAGCTCACAGGAGATTTCATTGTTTAAAAGAGTCTAGGAGTTTCCCCTTCTCTTTCTTTCTCCCTTTCTTGCCTTGTGATATGCCTGCTCCCCTTTGCCTTCTGCTATGATTATAAGCTTCCTGAGGTCTCTCCAGAAGCTGAGCAGATGTTGGTGCCATGCTTGTACAGCCTGCAGAACCATGAGCCGAAAGATATCTCTTTTCTTTATAAACCACCCATTCTCAGGTATTCCTTTATAGTAATTCAAATGGACTGACACAGAGTAGGTTTTGTAGTGTTAACATTTTTAAAAAATTCTGGGCAGTTGTTTACAGAATATGCCTCCATTTGAATTTGTCTGACTTGAATGTTTCTTTATGATTAATTTAGGTTAATAATTTTTGGCAAGAATATATGTAGATGATATTGTATATTTCTTACTGCATCACATTAAAGGTACCTGGTGTCGTCAGTTTTTTTCCAGTACCGTTGACGTTAACTTTGGTAGTTCAATAGGAGTGTCTCTATTCAATTTTTCCATATACTGCTCTCAACAAGTTTTCATCCCATAATTCTAGCATCTAATGATGATTACTAGATGAATCAATTATTGTTATGATGCTAGATGCTAGTAAATGAACAAAGTCATGTTTCTTTGTTCATTTATTAGTTGACTTTTTAAAAGAATAAAGAAAATTTTTTTTTCTCCCTCCCTATAAGCAAAGGAAAAACCCCTTCATAAGTATCATTTTGGACTCATGGAATGTCTCTTTCTTTCTCTCTTAGGCAGGATTTCACTCTGTCATCCAGGCTGGAGCACTGTGGCAAGCTCTAGAATCACTGCAGCCTTGACTTCCCAGGCTCAGGAGATCCTCCCACCTCAGCTTCCTGAATATGTGGGACTATAGGCATGTGCCACCAAGCCCAACTAATTTTTCTGTATTTTTAATAAAGATGGGATTTTGCCATGTTGCCCAGGGTGGTCTCGAACTCTTGGGCTCAAGCAATCAGCCTGCCTTAGTCCCCTAAAGTGCTGGTATTACAGGCATGAACCACCATGCCCAGTGGTGACTCATGGAATTTTTTTAAAACATTGAATGTGTTAAAGTTTATTCTTATCACTCTTCATTTTGACGTTCAGAGGCAATTATTTATCAGCTGTGTTCCCATTAGTTTGTGAACCTCTTGAATATGAATCATAGAGTCATGTCTTATAGATTTTTTCCTATTACCTTACACACATATGGAACCTATATATATCAAATGAATGAATTAATATAATTACCAAATTGTCTATCAAATTTGTTCATGCTTTTAGCAAGTAAAGTAATGATACTATTTATTATTTTTATTCGACGTGAAAATATGCTAATACTCCTTGTTTGTATTAACTTTTTTTAGGTTAAAAGGCCACTCATAATAGTCTACTGGAGGATAATTAACAAATACTTAAAGTCTTTAAAATATACATTTCCTTTGACTCAACAATTTCACTTTCAATGATATAAGGGATGTTATTTTTAAAATATCAAACCAATATGTGTTGTGGTAATCCCCTTTTTAGAGTTGTTTGGCAGCAGCTCTACCCAATGGATCAGAGGAATTCGTTGCCATGTGGAAGTGGGTGGGGGGCTGCCAAGAACAAGGGAATCATTGCTTGACTTTAAGTTTCAAAACAGAGGCTATTAAATCTAGAAAGAGTTAATAGCTTAAAAGCAAATACTTTTGATTTTCAAAAGCCAGGCTTTAATAAGAAATGGGAAAAACGGCACGTTTCAATGAGTCAGAGCTTAAAGGACTGACCACAGAGTAGATGATAAAGCAGGAAAAAATCTGGAAAATTATGTAAGACTTTCCTGGGGCTAGAGAGGAGGAGACAGAGAGAAGGGAAGGGGCAGCAAGGAGTCAAATGTAAATGTCCTTGTTTCCACTCTTACAGGTTGAACACCACAGAAAGGGCACATTTTTGAGTGGGAAGCCAAAAGCATGTGCTTTGATTCTCATTTGCTACCCCTTCTGGAGAGTGTGCTACACCAAAGGAGAGTAGATAGGGTAACATGGCCAGCTTACAGCAGAGAGGGATTGGGCCTCCATAGGCTGTAAGTGGTTGGCAAAGAGCCAGAGATTGTCATAGGCCCAGGGAAGAACACTGGGCACAATTGAGAATTAAAGTCTTCAAAGTAGATTTTAAAGACTTTGTGTCTTCAAAGAAGTAGAGGTGACACCAGGCAAACAGGCAGCCCAAAGCTGGACTCAGAGGTAAGCATCAGTGTGCTGAGTGTGGGGCATCATCAAGCCACAAGACCTACCCCTAGGAATGGCCTATGTCAGAAAATAGATCAAGGGTTTATTATCTGCAGACTTGGCAAGTGGGGATGCATGATTTCAAACTGGTACAAGAGGCCAGAAAGATGGTCTCTATGGATCATAGAGCTACCTGAATACATAAGCTACCCCTGTACTCAGACATCATCTTGTAAAGAAGGGAAAATTTCGTATTTGTTGAAAGGCTATGGAATGATGGAAAAAAATTAAATTACAAAAACATTTGTAGTGGTATCTTATTTTTGTAAGAAAAACTACATTAAAAGTATGTGTTGAAAAAAGTCTGTATGTGTACTTGTGTGTGTATATATATGTAAGTATGTATGTATATATATACACACACAAGTACACATATATACATATATGTATGTATATATATACATACACAAATGTATGTATACATAACACAATACATACACAAATGTGTATGTATATATATACAAACATTTGTAGTGGTATCTTATTTTTGTAAGAAAAACCACATTAAAAGTATGTGTCGAAAAAAGTCTGTATGTGTACGTGTGTGTGTATATACATGTATGTATGTATATATATACACACACACGTACACATATACACATGTTAGTAATAGTTACTATAGGATGGTGGAACTACGGGTGACCTGAATTTATTTCTTTAAATTTATTTGTATCTCCTAATTTTCTACAATGAATAGAAATTCATTATGCAATAATTTTTGAAAATAGTATTTTTAGGTTTCTAGTGAATTCCAAATACTTTCAGCATGAACAGTAAATAATTTGGTTTTAAAAATGTGTTTTTGCATACATTATTTTAAAATACAGGACATTTAGTGTTAAGTTTTACATCTATCCTTTACCAAAAACATATCCAATTATTTGATTCTAAATGTGGAGTCATTAAATATTTGGCAGTTATATTCTTTATATTTGAAAAATATTCAACTTTCTTGTTGAATCTTTGTTCCTGTATTTGTTTCTTTGCCCAAGTTCACTTACAGGCCAAACCATAAGATGCTTTTTCTATTGGCAAACTTGTCACAAGATTATTAAATTTTAGGTTGGTTAGGACCATCTACTCTGAAGTTCCATGCTTAGTGAAATAAATCCTTCCTATTTTCTTCCTATATGGAACCAATTTAAAAAAAAGAAGTATAGTAAAAAGTATAGTTAAAAAACTCTGTTTTTATTACATATGTGGGAAGATTTCAATTTGTCTCCCTGTCAAAAAAGTCTTAGTCTTGGTGTTAATGGTCTAAGATCAAAGCAAAGTCTGAGAGTAGGAGTTCTGGAGTTGTTTGGGATTAGATCAGTTGTAGCAGCTGTTTGCATTTACAGCTGTTTGCATTTAAAGTTAAGTTTCTGTTCCATGTCCTACCCATCCAATCATAAAAGGGTGAATCAGATGAGATTGGCCATCAATTTATATCTGGGTCAAAACTTAGAGGACTGTCAAAGTGCATGGCTCTGGAATGAGTATATTGTCTCCTTTGGAGGTGCATTTTCATCATGCTATTGAATGGCTTTTGTTTTTGTTGCTTTGTTTTTTGTTTGTTAATTTGTGTTTTGGGGTTTTTTTGTTGTTGTTTAAGTGGATGTGCCTTTAATCTTTGTTTTCTCTTGACAATAATAGATCTTTTGCTTCAAGGAAACAAAGCTTATAAAAAAACCTTACAAGGCATTTTGAACATCAAATGGCACTTACAAACGATTTAAATATAAGTCAATCAGGAACATGTGGATTATATTTATCTTCCTAAATACTCATTGGTTTAACATAGCAGGAAAGCTCTTAGAGTGCTTCAGAATATTTTTTGTTACTTATTGGCTTGCCAAATAGTAATGAAGGCATGGAGAAAATAAAAATTCAAAATTTAGATCCCTTGCCCCAATTACCTCAAACTGTTAGAAGAACAGTTTTTATATAAGCATTCATTCATAGGAGGAAGTCGTAGTTAATGGAACAAAATTTGCCCAATGACATGCTCTATTTAAAAATGTTCTTTTTGTTAGAGTAGTCAAAACCGTGACTTACTGCTTTGTGAAGATAGTTTAACCTAGGGTTTCTTGGTTAGGGTACATCTTGACATTGCACATTGGCACATGTTTTTCAATAATATTGACATTCATTGCTTAAATGAATGAAAAATTTTACTGTATATGACACATTTTGTAGAAACTATACTTTCTTATACCAATTCATATACTGACGCATGTAACCTTGCTCTTGAAAAATGAAATTATATTATCTTTTTGCCCTATGTATTGAAGAAGGATATAATTTTATTTCTATGTTTTTCTTGCTTTTTTTTTTTTTTTTTTTTTGAATAGGAACCTCAGTTGATCTATGCCTGAAACTCTTTCTATATACATTTTCTAAGAATTGCCAAGGTGTAGCAATTGCTAAGGTGGCCAATTGCTCATGTGTGGCATTAGCTCATCCATGCATTGATATGTAAATTTACTTTTCAAATGACTTAGTAATATAATCATATTGATTTAGCAAATATGGTTATTCTTCTTTCACACTACTGTGAACCAAGAATCAAATTTCCTGCTATGGCCTCCTAGGCCCTGGTCTGGAGTGCTTTGACCTTCTTTTGCACGCTTCTCTGCCTCACTGTTCTCCAGCCACACTAACCTACCTTCTGCTTCTCAAACGAAAGCAGCAAGTATGCTGCCACCTGCTCTTCCCCAGGCCTCAGCACTGGTGGGCCAGTTCAAAGATGCTGCATGTCTACTCCCTTGAAAGTTCTCCTTCCATACTTAGTTGTATTTCCTACATTGCATATGTCTATTTGGATCAGTTTAATTGCATTTATTTATTTTTTTTCCTACCAGCTTCCCTTCATTAGAAAATAAGCTTTAGGGGAGCTTATTGTCTTTTTCAATGATGTGAGAAAAGGTTTGGCACATAGTAGGTTCTAAATCAACATTGTATAGTGAAGAATTAATGAACAAATCAATGATACTTTCATATAACCCTTGCAGAAGACTGTACATATTTTTTAGGGAGTTGGGTTCCTGGAAAAATATGAAAAGAATGATCCAAATAAAGGGCTTTAATGCTGGGGCTTCTGCTGGAGACTGAGATCCCTAAGTCTGCTCTATGTTTTTCTCTAGTCCAGAGAATTTCATCTCTGGTTGAAGAAAGAAACTTATCCCCACCAAAGGATAGTGCCCAATGGAGAGGAAGGTCTCTAGGACCATTTCTGGTGAGAAGGATTAGCAACAGGGAACAAATGGCTATGTCACAGCATAAAGAGGACATTGCTGAAGAGGTGGTGACCAGGAAAGTCACACTGCACGTTCCTGGAGCTTCTAAGTGATGGAGAGTGAATAATGGGTAAATGCTCTTCATGATGGAATCTACTCACAAGAAAGGTAAATAAGGCATGTCTGGAGTTTTGGTGATTTTTCTTGCAGGGCTTGCCAGTAGAGAAATTATTATAATTTTCAAAAATTAATATTTTTATTATGCTATCTCTTAATTATAGTCCCAAGATTGTTGTACTCTGGCAAGCTTCATTACATATTTTCAAATAAAATCTGCCCCACACTGCTTCCAAGAACCAACACCCCTTGGGTACCACAGCTATACTCGTCTTTGTTTGAGCTCAATATCCTGTTTTTATAATATAGTCTCCTTCCTCTTATCATTTGAAAACATTTCAAAAGTAAATTAACTTTTTATTTTGGTGTGACCTCCTCCTTTCATGTCCCTAAAAGAATTAAAGCTGGGCAGCAAAAATAACATTACTTACATTTTTATAAAACTTATTAACAAAAATTATCTGAATGTAGATTTTCAGTCTATGAATTATAAAGTTTTATTCCTACTAATTTTAATTTGAGAGATTAAATGTATTTGTATAATTTGATTTGATGTTTTCAATTGGGAATAATAAAGTTAATAATAAACTAATAAAGTTCTTGCCCCTCAAATAATGAGCGGAGTAATGACTAATGTGTGTTTGTGTGTTTGTATTTGTGTATTGTCTTCTTTTTGGTTATACATGAAATAGTTTACAGATGGTGACAGTAAGTAAACAACCAGCTATATCATTCCTCATTTAGTTAAGTTTATTACAAACCAACAAACATATCAAACAGAGATAATTTGGCCAAATTAAGATTTGGACATTTGAAAGCCTGCCTATGAAAACAAGTGTTCTGATTTTCATGACCATAGGGCATAATTTGGTAATGAAATATGACCTTATTTGGTGGGCAGGAGGTTTTAGTCCAAGAAAGATCAAGGGAAGAATGTAATTTCAGAATAAAGCCAACTGATAAAAATCAAGATGCCATTTTGAATAATATAAATTTTTTTCAACCACTTTTCTTTGGGTTAGAGTGTTCTAATAGGTAGCACTGCACAAAGAGGAAAGTTTGATGGAAATGGGGAAATATGGCTTTGTTCTAAATGTTTTATTTCTTAAGTTGGAGGGCCATGTAAATGAGGGCAAAAAAAAGAATTGCTAGAGTCAATGTTGGCAGTGGGGGAGTCGTGGTGACAGAAATGAATTGTTTAAAGAGAAGATCTCAAGCCTGCATAGATTAAGGGAATAGCTATTATGTGAGCCAAGCCTTCTTTCTCTGGTCTCCAACATTCCCTGTTCCATCTTCTTTCCAATTCAAAAATGCTAGAAGAGGCAGCACAGGCAGCAGCAGCTCCAACAGATTACAAGCCTGGCATTGCCAGAATCTAGGCCAGTCACAGCTGCAAATCTTCCTTCAGCTTTGGGGTCCCTGGCATTAATTGGCAACTTTTCTAGGCTAGTGGAGTAGCTAATCAACAGCACAATTTGCACAGAGGGAAGAGGGAACAGGCTCTCTTTCAGGCCCTCTCTGTAGAACTTCAAGTCATGTAATGTATTTTTAAACAATAGTATAAACGTGGCATATAGACACTATTTAATTCTGAGATGTGTGATGGATTAAGTGTATTTAACTATGACTTTAAATATATTAGGGCACCAAATTATTTTGCAGTAACATCTATTATTTCAAAGTAAATTTTTGGGCTCGAGACAATGGCATGCTTGTTTCAAATAATGTTTCCCATCATATTTCACTAGAAAGCCCCCAGTAAGTTTAGTACAATGAGATTCAGATCACTCACAAGTTTACTACACAGTTTATATTAAAATGCCAGTGGGAAAACATTGTTATGGATGGGTTAGCAAAAGTTATTTTGTTTACACATCTAATTTTTAGAAATATAATTCTCTTGATCTAATTAGAAGGTCTAATAATTAGAGTAGGACCAAAAGTTACATGTGAATTGGCAAGGCAAGTCCATTTGTAATATATGACAAGTCCATTATTATCTTTTATGATGGAGGAATATATGTAGGCAATGAGAAACAGTCCTCATGTACTCAGTTTGAGACCTGCTCTGGCGTATTCATGCTATCTTTCTTCTCTGTTTCAAGGGAAATAAAAGGAGCCTGAAGGTATTGAAGCAAATAGGAAAAATAAAAAGAAAGAAAAAAATAACTTTCTAGATGTCAATGGTGAAATTGGTCCTTATTTATTTAGTCTACAAAGGATTCAGGAGTAATGATTTCTGTCATCAAGTCACTACATTTACATAAAGGTTGGCATAAATAAAAGAATAGTCTTTAAATGCAAGGACAGTTTGGTCAAGGAACCCAGAGTGCTCCTCAGGTATTCTGCCCCTAAGTATGGTGGAAGATTGGCTCAGACCCCAATGTCCTCACTAAATTACTTGTTGATTCCAGCAGGGCTCAATCACTTGGAGTCATCTATGGCATTTATGTCCTGCCTGCCCTTCTTTCTGTCCTCCCAACATACACTTCCTTCCTCTACTCTCACCTTGACATGGCCCAAACACAGTGCAATCTGTTTCCTTGTTAACATACATACACGCAGACACACACACAGACACACACACACTCACACACACACACTAGCCACTAATGAAAGACACTTTGGGAATCAGCAGACTTTCTAGAAGGTTTTGGGGAGATAATGGTTTATATCAGAAAAATCTCAAGCCACGTAAACTTGACAATTAGATGACAATAAACCCTTTGCTACGCCTCCCAATTCACCCAACTGTTCCTTATTTATACTCTTCTGTGTTCCCCCACTCTGTTTATTTGTCTTTTCATCACTCCAAATTGCAATTGCATAGCAACTTAATCTCTTTGTTGCTTCTCTTCTGCTAGACCTTGCTGTCATGATTTCACTTTTCAACCTAACCAGTTTATCAGGTATTTTCCCAAACAAAAGACAGCTATTTTCTTCAAAGGAATTCTAACAACAACTATTTTAAAGTATTATTGTTTTTTCACTTTGCTACAGTTTGATATAAGATGAACATATTTATATATTAAAGTGATTAAGTGTAAAACAGACTGTCAGGTGAGGTGATATATATATATATATATCAGTTCTAGTAGAATCCAAGATGAATAGAAATACATTCACTTATTCAAGGATCTGTATGTGCTCAGTTATTTAAAAACTAAAAAACAAAGAAATCCTTGCTGTCAGGGAGTTCACATTCTAGTGGAAGAAGACAAGCAAAAAGCATGTAAATAAATCAACATACAGAATATGTCAGGTGGTGATGTGTGCTATGAAAAAAAATAAAGATGGTACCTAGACAGGACACAGTTATGATATCTTAAACACAGCATTCAGCAAAGCCTTGAAGAAAGTGAAGCTGTAAGCCATGCCGCTATGTGGGGAGAGATTCTAGGAGGGAAGCGATTCTAGGAAGTGGAAATAACAGATACAAAAACTCTGAGTCAGGGGAGCATGAGGATGTTTTCAGAGAAAAGCCAAATTCAAGTGACTAAAGCAGAGTAGGTGAGAGATAAAATCAAAGACTGTTCAATGTGATGGAGGGCCCTGTAGGAAATGACTTTAGAGTTTATTCCATGTGAAATAAAAAAACCATTGAAAGACTTTGTGCGAGGAGTGCTGTGAGATGACTTTTAAAAAAACTATATTGGCCGGGCGCGGTGGCTCACGCCTATAATCCCAGCACTTTGGGAGGCCGAGGTGAGTGGATCACGAGGTCAAGAGATTGAGACCATCCTGGTCAACAAGGTGAAACTTCACCTCTATTAAAAATACAAAAATTAGCTGGGCATGATGGTGTGTGCCTGTAGTCCCAGCTACTCGGGAGGCTGAGGCAGGAGAATTGCTTCAACCCAGAAGGCGGAGGTTGCAGTGAGCCGAGATCGTGCCATTGCACTCCAGTCTGGGCAACAACAGCGAAACTCTGTCTCAAAAAAAAAAAAAAAAACTATATTCCTCCTATGAAGACACTGAAAGGGATGAAAGTTAGGACAGAAACAGGAATACCAGTTAAAATGTTATTGCAATATTGTAGACAAGATAGATGGTATTGGCCTAGTCAAGGCCAATAGTAGTGAAACCGTGAGAAATGATCAAGAGTGATGTTGAGATTTTGGGGTACATCAATTCAGAGGATGGCTCCTGGAACTGGCTTCAGCATCATTTGCTGCAGGAGAAACAGGTTTAAGAAAGAAAATTAAAAGATCAGTTTTAGACATGTTAAGTTTCAGAAGCCTGGAGTACCAAAGAAGAGGTGTAAGTCAAATATACACTTCCAGAGTTAAGGAGAAGGTGGATGATCATATGCATCATCGTACAGATGATATTTAAAGCCATGGGACTGGATGCAATCACATCAAAATGTGGTTCCAAGGATAGAGCACACAAGAAACTCAGAAGATGTGGCTAGTATTGAAGTAATCACCCTCATCATCTCACTGAATTATACAGAGAAGTAGACTCTTTGAGAGCCCTTTCAACTTTAACTCTGAAACGCCCTATTTTACAACTGAAGAAACTTATGGCTGATCCTGGGAAAAGTCTCTTAAAGCAGGTGCAAATCTCATGATTTCTGAAGGCTTCATTTCCTAGGCCGCTTGGAAGCTTAAATGTGTTAGGAAAATGGTGACCATGAATGTGGAGCACCTTCAGTAAGGTTGGCTAAGAAGGGTTGGGTGGGAGATAGGGCATAGTTTAAAGGAGGCTCTTGGGCAGAAAGGCTATTTTTAGGATAATAAGACTTGAAGTATTTAAATGCCAAAAAAGAATCCATTTTAGAGGAGTGGTCAACTTAAGGAGAAAGGTTATAATTGGTAATGCATGGCTTCTGAGAGATGAAAAGGGGCCAAATCTAAAGCACAAGTGAAGGAACTGGCTTCAGGAGCCGAACAGCTCCTCTACGGTTAGACTTAAATGACAGAATATTTTATTGGATAGGTACACTACCATTTCTGTATTATTAAATGAATCTTCCTTTCTTTTTTCCTTCTCTCTCTCTCTCTCTCTCTCTCTCTCTCTCTCTCTCCCCGTGTCCCTCTCTCCCATCCCTCTCTCTCTGTCTCCCTTCCCCCTCCCCATTCCCTCTTATTTCTTCCACTATTATAGATCATTCTTATATGAATATCTCTAGTTATAATTAGAAAATGAGCATTTAACACTTCGTAAATCCTAGTCCCTAAACACTGATAATAGACGGACTTTTACCAATATCATATCACTCTAGTTTCAATTTCTTTTTAAGATGCTGTTATGTTGGCCTTTCTTATAGTAGAATCCTAAGTGATAAATCCTAACTAATTTATACCTAACTTTACTGCAGCATTTTCACATTATATTATATTATGTACTACCCTATACAAACTTACTTGTCTCCCTACGCCACTGAGAACTGAGTTCGTCTCACTCTCCTAGAAATATTATTCTTAGATAACTACTAATAAATTTCATCAAAAATGAAAATTAGTGAAATAGGGAATTATAACATGAAACAGTTGAGTAGGCTTCAAGAATCATCAAACTGTAGCATGATTATGAAAATTAAATGATGGAAAATGAACAACATTGACGTCCAGAATTTTTTTTTTTTTTTTTTTTTTTTGAGACAAAGTCTCTGTCACCCAGGCTGGAGTGCAGTGGCATGATCTTGGCTCACTGCAACCTCCGCCTCCCAGGTTCAGGTAATTTTCCTGCCTCAGCCTCCTGAGTAGCTGGGATTGCAAGAGTGTGCCACCATGCCCAGTTAATTTTTGTATTTTTGGTAGAGACAAGGTTTCACCATGTTGGTCAGGCTGGTCTCGAACTCCTGACCTCATGATTCACCTGCCTCGGCCTCTCAAAGTGCTGGGATACAGGTGTGAGCCACTGCACCTGGCCAAAATTTTTAATTCCTATTTTAACTACAATGCAAAGTTGTAGATTTTCTTCAAAAGCCTTATTTGTTCATTCTTGATTTTTAAAAAAATGATTTTAATTCATTTTAATGTTATAGAGTCTACTCTGAGTTAGATATTGTCCTCAGTGCTGGGCACACAATAATGGATGATCCCTGCTCTTGGAGTTCAGCTAAAGGACTTAAGAAATAAAGCTAAGAAGATAACAGTAAAATAATATACAGTCATGAGTACTACAGTACAGATAGACATGAAATTAATTCAAATGTATCCATTAGGATATTCCTATAGTAAAGGCCAAAATACAGTAGCTTAAAGAAATAGAATTTTATTTTCTCACTGAACAAACTGAGAGTTAACACCCTGGGGCTATTAATAACCACTCCACGGTGTGGGTGACTCAGGCTCTTTAAGTCCTACTGCTTTGCCATCTTCATCGGTTGCTTCTATTTTTGTGGTCTGAGATGGTTGTTCAACTCCCTCTACAATGACTGTAATCCAGTGAGCAAGAAGGGAGATGGGGAAGGGGGGGGACTAGAGCTATCCTTTAAATGACCTGCAAGTGATGTACAGTACCTGTGATCACATACCACTAGCAAGAACTTCAATACACAGCCATACTGGAGAGTCTGAGCTATATCATCTTCAGTGGAGTGGTGACATGCCCAGCTCAGGATAGTGCTACTTAAGGAGAGGTGAACTGCTACCACCCTGGGCAAAAGAGAGGTACATAAAGGATTTGCAAGAAAGTGATGTTTGAGTTGAGAACTTGTTTTAAGAACAGAGCCTTGGATTTACATAGTATTTTATTAATAATGAGTGATTTTCCAGACATTATTTGATACGATACTGACAACAGCCCTGATAGGTAATCAGGGCCAGTGCGACTAATTTTATATCATAAATGAGAAATAGAGACTTGGGTTAAAGTGATTGTTCAAGGTCACTTGTCTAATAAGGGATCTTAAAATAAAACCCATGTTTTCTGACTTCTCTAATCCAATGATCTTGCAGGGAAGACAGAAAAATTTGACTAGTGTTGAATTAAATTGGTACTTATTAAATTATGCTTTATTTCAAAGGCATTTTCTATTTAGTGACTCTTTGTTGATTCAGCAATGTATCATCCAATTTAACAGTCTGTAAGCGTTAAGTGGAAAGATGCTAGGAGAAATATAAATTAAGTGCTTATTTCATGAGTTTAATTTATCATACTGAGAAAACATCTAGACTTTTCCAAACGGTTTGCCTTGGGAGAGGAAGGAAGGAGACCAGGGTCCCTGAGATACTGATGAAGAGTCACAGCCCTTCCTGCCCTAGCTGACTATTTCTATTCAGTGCGAGTCACCTCATTTGCAAAAGTGACTCTGCTGCCAACCACTGCCCTTCAGGGAGACTGTGGCTGAGATAACCAAAGTCTTAGCTTTGCTTTCACACCTTTGGCAAGCAAAGACTCAGTGGCAGCTGCTAGGCCCAATCTAACACTGGCTGTGACTGTCTTCCTTAAACTCTTCATCTCAATAGTATCTCGGATCTTAAAATCTTTGCAGCCATCATGTATGCTCTTACATAGGAAGCATAAATTGTGGGGTCTTCATTTCATATTACACATCAGTACATGGCTGGCTTCCTGTTACTCACACTTAGCATGCTTTATGGGTATGACTGTTTACAAAATAAGAGATAAAATTTTAATCCAGTTTCATAATTAATTTTCTTGCCATAACCAAAAAATCAAAATAAATAAAGCACTATCCCCAAGTCTATCTTGTGGCATGCACACCTCAAGCTCTTTTGGAAAAATGGGACCACAATAATAGCATTAGTCCTGGAACCCAAATTCTCCACATGCCTTTTTTCTTGTGTTTAAGGCAATGCATTTTGAGGTCTTTGTAAGATGATGTATATCAGAGACATTTATTCAAATGAATAGATGGATCTAAGAAAATTGATTCCAAACATGGTAAAAATGTAGTCAATGCTGTCATTAATTTATAATGGAGAAGTGATGGGGAAGATGACAAGGAAAGAAAGAGAGAGAGAGTAGGAGATTGAGTAACAGCCAAAACATCTGCTTCCTCTGACACCTGGTACAGTCAAGAGAGAGCATACTTTTAAGTGGGCTTTTCTTTTCCTCAGAATAATTTTGGCATTATGATAATAACCGATAATAACCTCTACCACAACTTTCTTCTCACCTGCTTTTTTTTTTTTTAATTGAGAAGGATATAGTATATTTTCATGGGGGAAGAGAAGAGCTGCCAATGCATCGGTACCTCCCATTCCCAGTACAAATAATCTTCACAAAAACCCCATGGACATTCCCTAACTTTTGCTCTATCCCAAGGATGTGATGAGAAGAGAGACAGATCCAATCTGGAATAGGAATAGGTCTCCTGTCAAAAGATCTAGAAATGAAATGAAGGCTTTCCATCTGCTTATAGTGCTCCTTATTTCTGTGAGACTGTTTGTCCTCCCCTTTGCTTTGGTTTCACACTCTAGGGACTGCTGTGGTCATTATCACCATCATCATCATTGTGGGACATGCTAGACTTCACAGATCCCTTGATCTTTATACCTTGTCCCCAAGGGAGGATATGGTTTTCCTCCTTTTCCATCACTGGCCAACTCTCCTCCCCATGTAATAAATAAGGTCATGAGGCTGGTCAGCAGCTGCTCTCCCTCTATTTGTCACAACTAGTTGGGCTCTTTCTTCTGCACCATTTGGCTTGAGACCTTTGCTCACCCCTCACTTCCTTTCTTATCCTAGTTCTCTGCTACAAACCCTTTTGGCTGATATTAAAATTCCCCCAACTCCTCTAGTCTTTTACAATTTTCCCTAACTCAGAGCTAAGAAAAAAATGATTTTTAAATCAAATTTGCTAAAACTAGTGATAATGGAAGTATTTTTCAGAAAAATGAAAAACTTTTGGAACCACTTATTTTTCATCATCTATTTTCTACTGATTTTTTAAAAAATAAACTATAAGGCCAAAATTTTTAAAGCAATTAACCAGTTAATTATGTCTTGCACCTGGAAATGAGAATATTTAATTTGATTGCCAGATGACCCTATGTGGATCAGCTGAGCGATCATTTATAATGGGGAATTATACATTACTAATTTATAAATTTATATTATTATCCAGATACAGCTCTTAAGAGTTCTGCTTAGTTAACAGAATGAACTTTGATAGCTTATTGGCTTTTATGCGCTTACAGAAATGTACCAAATAATTGTAAATAGAAACATTTTTCTTTTTATTTAAGGTAGAAATAAAATGTTAATCAAATAAAGTTATTTTACCTCTGTTACATCCTCAAATCTTAATTCTTCTCTATATTTGCCTTAAATTATATGTTGGCTTCTCAGATGAAGTGTTTTTCACAGATTTGCACACACATGCACACACGAAGAGAGAGAGAGAGGGAGAGGCAGAGGGAGAGGGAGAGGGAGAAGGAGAGAGAATAGCTGCAAAATTCTCTGCAGTTAAAATAGATGCTATTTGTGGGGAAACAGATGTCTGAAGAAGGCAGGTCCTTGATGTTCTCTGCAGCCTGTTTCTCATGTTTTCAAGAAAATCTTCTCTTGGTTGCTTTGTCTTATCATCTAGGACTCAGCTCAGACATTAAATGTTGGTAAGGTCTTCCCTCTGCACCCATCTATAAGAGTCCCAGGTTCCTCTGTCCTCAAATGCTCTTTGAAATCATTCTGATTCATTTTCTTCATGATCCCAGTTTCTTTCTGACAGTTTCTTGCTTACTATTCAATTACTTATTTATGGACTGCTTCCCCCAACTACAGTGTAAGCTTCCCTTAATTATCTATTTTGTCACCACTGTGTCCTCAGTGCCTTATCTGACACCCAGAAAAGTCAAGAAGTATTGAATGAATACATGAAGAATTGTTGTCAAGGTCACAGAGAAAAAATACAGAGCTGGTACAAAATTGGAGGGACAGGGCATCTCTGAGGCAAATGACACTGGAAAATTCTTTATAAGCCATGCTGTTTTGTATCATAAGAGCAAAAATTTCAGCTTCTTTATCTGCAATCACTGCTTTTAAAGAAAAAAGGGAGAACCTTTAAAACTGTTATTCCTGAAAAGAAAGAAAAGTTATTTTAAAAATTAAATGGGAAAGAATGAGAACATAAAGGAAAGAAAAGATGATATTGCTGAAATGGTTAAAAAGTTAAAAGACATACTTTAAGGAGACCTTAAGAAAATATTTAAGTAACAAGTAAAAATTGTATATATTCAAGGTGTACAAAAGGATAAATTAGTTATATGTATATTGTATAATTATTACCACAACAAAATCAATTAACACATCTATTACCACCTGTAGTTACCATTGTGTGTGTGTGGCAGGGGGGTAGTGTGTGTGTGTGTGTGTGTGTGTGTGTGTGTGTGACTTTTCAAGTAAAATTACTTTTCTCCTTTGAACTGATATCAGTGACTTTCAATATGGGAGCTTCACTTTGAAACAGATCCTCAGATATCATAATTGAAATCCTACACCCGGAAGGACCTATGCATCTTCTCATCAAGTCTGTACATCTCTTTGGAGGGCCAGGGAGGCCTTCACACTTGTACAGAGATGGTCACTGTTGCCCCTTCCCTGTTGCTTTCTCAATGTCCCTTTTCTCTTCTTGGACTAGCAAGTAGACATCGGATCGGGGCAGTAGCAATTCAGGAACCGCTGAGCTGCATTTGCTCCACGTGGACAGGAAGTAGGAGAAGGCTGGCAGCCAATCCGAAGGAGGCATAGAAATCAGAGAAAGTTGGTGAGAGAATACAGCTTGCTTTTAAGTCTCCTGTTCACAGGTTTTGGTATCAAGTCTGGTGCTGAAGCCAGGAGTCAGACAGGGGATTATATACTAAATGAGACAAGCAACCAGATTCATCATAAGGGAGGAGAAAGGGTAAAGGTTCCTGGGCTCAGAACTGAAAAATAAAAACAAAAGAGGACAGCAAATTTACTTTCAAATCAGCCTATCTTTAAGTTTTGAAGTGTATCAGACAAAGGAGAACCCATTCTCTCAAAGAGAAAAACTCTCTCTATTCTATTCAAGAAAAATAGAAATCCGCTTTTAAAAACACACAATCTTTAACACAGAAATGGTTACATAATACTTGACTATAAAATTCAAAACACTAGTTAGATGACAGACAGATCTGAGACAGACTTGGCCTTCATGCTACTGGGTTCCTGTTCTGAATGACAGTGAGAACAAAGACCCAGAAACTCACAAATTAATAGTTTTGATAGGCCCAGAAATTACAGGTCTCATAAACATCTGTCTATGGGTGCTATTCTGGGAGAGGAAAAAAGAGATGGGGAGGGAATTGGGGGAAATATATCTCTGCTAATTCCTATCTGCTTTTCTCTTTTGCTGGTTTGATAAATTATAGGCTGGATTCATTTAAGCAAAGCAAATATAAATAAAGAGTACAGCAGCCGAAATCTTGGAACTGCCCAAGGAATCATGGAGTTTCGTTGTTAGTTCTAAGAGATAGTCAATGGGGCTTGGTTTTTTTATCTTTATTCTGCCTCAGAAGGAATAGCCCCATCAAAAGTCTCCTCACTTTACAAATCATTCTGAAAGTGGCAGAACTCTGGAGACAACAAAAAGATTAGTGATTGCCAAGGGTTGAGGGTAGCAGGAGAGGATGAATAATCAAAACACAGAGGAATTTTAGGGCAGTAAAACTACTCTGAATGGTCATGTAATGGTGGATACCAGTCATTATACATTTGTCCAAACCCATAGAACTCACAATAGAAAGAGTGAATCTTAATGTGACCTATGGTCTTGGGCAACTATGATGTGCAGGTTTATCAATTTCAACAAAAGTATGACCCTGGTGGGGGATGTTGATAAGGGAGAGGCTATACATGTGGGGGAGGACAAGAGGTGTATGGGAAATCTCCATACCTTCCTCTTAATTTTGCTGTGAACCTGAAACTGTTCTAACAAAATATCTTTTTAAAAATCTAATAAAGCACTGTGGTTGTATAGGATTTTTTATATGGGAGAAGCTGGTTGAAGGTTACATAGAATCTCTCTGTACTATTTTAGCTACTGCTTGTCAGTCTACAGATATTTCAAAATGAGTTTAGAGACCCTAAATATCTGTTTTCTAAGATAGACACTCCGTAACAAAAATTTTATCTGGATTCCAAACAGATATAAAAGATACTTTTAATAGCACTCTTAAGAACTCATTTAGGTTAAACACAGTAGAGAATCTCCTGCCCCAGGTACCTATTAAGAGATGTTTATACTACACAGTATTGGCACGCTAAGCTGTAGTGCTGGAACATGGCATCCCAAGTACTCTGTTTAAATGATGGATATATGATAGCTATTTTCATGGCCTCATTTCTCAAACATGAAATTACCACTTAGCTTTCATAAAGATTTTTTTTTTTTTTTTTTTTGAGACGTAGTTTCGCTCTTGTTACCCAGGCTGGAGTGCAATGGCACGATCTCGGCTCACCGCAACCTCCGCCTCCTGGGTTCAGGCAATTCTCCTGCCTCAGCCTCCTGAGTAGCTGGGATTACAGGCACACGCCACCATGCCCAGCTGAATTTTTGTATTTTTAGTAGAGACGGGGTTTCACCATGTTGACCAGGATGGTCTCAATCTCTTGACCTCGTGATCCACCCACCTCGGCCTCCCAAAGTGCTGGGATTACAGGCGTAAGCCACCGCGCCCAGCCTTTCATAAAGATTTTAATGAAAAAAATTAATAACATAATGAAATAGTCTACAAACAAACCATCAGACTAGTTGAAATAATGGTCTATGATGGGTCCATTATGCTAGCCTTACATAAGAAGGGCTAAAAGCAAATAACTAAAATTATTCCTAAACTTTCATGAGATGCTGATTGGACAGCAAAATGTAACCAACTTATTAATCCACTCCCTTTAGCTTCTAAATTGTCCCCAATTTTAGTTCTTTAGACTCAACTTTTTAAAACAAAAGACGAGGTTTTTAACATGTGAAAATAGAAACCAAACACTTACCAATTTGAGTTGTTTCAACTAAAATTGAGAAAGAAATAATGTAGATTATGCAATTAGGTTTCAACCTGATCAACATACAAGAGAGATTTCTTTTTATAAGTTGGGGAAGAAAATTTAAAAACTTTCAAGAAATCAGGTATGCTTTACTTACTTTTGACACATTAGGTTTTTTTTTTTTTTTTTTTTTCCAGAGAATGTCTGCTACAGTTTTCTTTACAGCTTTACAGGGCTCCTTGACTTTCTGGAGACATCCTTTTTTTTTCAACAAATACTTGTCTTTAGTGAGGAACAGCCAAAACCAAGCAAACAAAAAATGAGTGATTAAGTAAATGCTTTGCTATAGGTAACACCTCATTAAGAAAATGATAATATACTAGATATTATGATGGTTTTGTGGATTGTTATGAATATTATAAAACATATGGGAATTTATCCATAGGATAAAGTAGAGCTGCAGAAAGCTAAATATTCCCACCAGGTAAATAATACATGTGAAGCTGGATAATGCAAACAAATTCTAAATATGCATAAAACATAACTAACTAAATACATATTTGCTTAAGAGGCCCTGTAGAAATTTATACTAGATGATTTACTAATATTCATATCATATTAGTATGGAACCTATTAAAGGGCATTTGGTCACACATACCAAACATGCAAAGACTATATATGAGCTAATGTTAGTTTTTCACAAAGGAATGCAAAAGCCCAAGAGACATAATCAGACATTATGGTAGGAGAAGGTGACTAGAGCATTATCTTACAAAATAACTGATATTTATAGCAATATGATAAGGTTATGAGCACATTTGTGCTCACAGCCAAATAATTAGAACTTCAATCAATGTAGCAATCTTTAAGCTAACGACAAAAAAATTATTTGCGAGTAAGGCCAAAAGAACCATAAAATCCACACAATGATACCTTCATTAAAGGAAACTTGCTTTTCTTTCTTTCAAATACTGCCTATGTAATTAAGTTTAAAATGCATTCACTCATGCATTCATTGAACAAAAGTGAGGAAAATGATAGAAACCTCTGAACGTATGAAGAAAATAATAAGACATATAATGTGCATAGAATGTCGGATGGAGAAAAATAAGGGAGGAAGAAAAGTGAAAAGCAGATAGTTTACAATTAAAATAGAGCATCAAGGACGTTGACATTTGGGAGCCAAATAAAAGAAGGAGTAAGCTGTGCAGACATCTGGGGGAACAGTGTCCTGGGGACAGCGAGTTCAAAGGCTTTGGGTGGGAACCAGCCTGACATGCTCCAGGAAAGGCACACTGGCCAGTGGTGCTGTGGGAGAATTGAGGAGACCCAGATGTCTGAGGGGCAAAGGGAGGCCATGCAGTCTAGTGACCTGCAGGCCATTTTAAAAACTTCACTTTTCACCATGAGATACGGGAGCCTGTCATCTCCATGAAAAGCAGTAGATGAGCAAGTTAGCTAGAGGGAAGGGTTGCTGTGAAGGCTGCAGAACATGACTGGTTACTCTGTTTCTCTTCCGTTGGAAAGCTTGAGCAGAATTATTCTTATTGATACCAAGCCCGCTTTCATGCAAATGAGTGAAAAAAGGAAAGCAGGATCAGGTTGAGAGGCTTAAGTTCTGTTCCCAGCCAGGACGCTGACACTCCTCCTTCCCTGCAAGCCCAGGATCCTCTGGCTCCTCCTTTATCTTTAGACAAGAGAATAGTAGAGGTGAGTGGACTTAATCTCCTTCCTCTTGTGGCTTTTTGGTTATTTTTTTTAATTAATTAATTTTTAAGTTGACAAGTAGAAGTTGTATGTATTTATCAGGCACAACATATTGTTTTGAAATATGTACACATTGTGGAATGACTAAATCAAGCTAATTACCATATGTATGACCTTACATAATTATCATTTTTTTGTGGTGAAAATACTTAAAAATCTCACTTAGCATTTTTTTATATACCAAGGTAATCAATGCTGCTTATGACATCTTTAAATTTACATAGTACTACAATGTATTAATACCCAATGAACTGCAAAAGAAAAAAGTATACATTTACAGTAGTATTAGTTACCAAAATGGAGAAGGGGAAAGTCTACAACTGTGAGAATGTGCAAATGTTCTCATTAAGGCAATGTTAACCCAGCTAATGACGTAACAACTCTCCTGTCAAATGCCCTACAACTCTGGAATGCCCATTGTGAAACAAAACAGTTCACAGTATTTCCTAAATTCTCACACAAGCTTCATTTTCTGACTTGGCTGGTAAACTGAAAATCTGGCCATAGGCAATGTGCCCTCCTTCCCTTGTCTGACCCAAATGTAAAGCAGTTATATCTATTGCCAGGCTAGCTGTGGCCTTTGCCCCTTCCTCTGAAGTGCCCAGTTGAGGATTGACTTCAACAAGATCCAGTGCTAACAATGACCCTGTACTATGTATTTCCTCAGCAATACAGATGCCTTCTTGAAAGGTCAGTTCCTCTACAAGAGGGACTCCTGTGGCTGGAGCCAGTGTAGAGTCAAATACATCTGCATCAAAACTCAGATGGACAGACCTTTGTCATTTTCCAATCAGCAGATCAAATTTCTATTCCATGACATTCTGGGTACCAAATGGATCAGTGTCTCTCACGGAAAAATATTAGATATCATTGTTCTTTAAAAAAAAAAAAAAGAAAAAAAAATGTTCCAGAGGGTCTACATCTCCTCGACCAGAAAATGGTACTTAGGGAAGAGATACAAGGTTTATCCAGGAAAATCCCGGAAACTGTGGTATCTTTCCTTGTAGTTCTCTGAGGGGAAATGAAACTAATAGTTCATGGAGATTTCCTGATGAAGTGGTAAGAGGTGTACTGATGTCTGCATGGGCATCAACCCAAGTGACACAAAGGTCTTGGCAGTTCCAGGCATGACCACTAATGGTACTAATAGCCAGGCTGTGGTCTCCTCTCACTGTGATGCAGCTGTAGCCATAAAACACTGCTCTACTAACCAGCTCAGCCAGTTGCTGGTTGGCTGGGGCCCTGAGCACAGATTCACTGTTGGGTTGTTGAAGAGCTCATCTGCGGGGATTGGAGTAAACTAAAATTCCCAGAGTCATTTAGGCAGCAGCCCAAATTGGAGACCCTTTTTACCAATCCAACTTTTCTCCTGGCAGCTGGACCATGTTTCACTCCTTTTCTTTTTCTGTCCCTACAAGAACAGGGCTCTTATCACAACCAGACTTCTTCAGGGCACAGTGCACTTGCGTCCAGAGGAGACATGACAGGCTGTTCCTTAGGGACTTGATTGGCAGTGTGGGGAATTACTGGGGCAGAGTCAGAGCTCACTGCGGCTGGAAGATTCCAGTCTCAGCAATTTTCAAGAATACAATATACTGTTATTAACTATAGTGGCCATAATTTTTAAATTCTGACTTCCCACACACAAGCACTAACAGACAGCAAGCAAATACACCAAGCATGTCAAATTTCTCCACCCAGACACATTTAGCAGATTTTATTTTGATGAAACAGACTTTTTAAAGATATTTTATACTTTATTGAAGTTGACTTACTGTGCACTTCCGCTCCCTCTGCTGGTTGTGAAGACTGTGGAAAACCACAATACATTGCCCTGCCAGTAGGCTTAGAGGGCAACCTGACATTGTGTAGCTTTGACATAGTTAATCTAGAGAAGGAATTATATAAAAATAAGAAAAAGAAAAAAAGAAGAAGGCAAAACTACAAGTCCAGCTTCTTCAGTCCTACAGCCACAGTATTATCAAGAGACAAGGTCCAGGCAAAGCAGTGAGCACTAGCCATACCACTGACACAGGGAAATCTCACATTCTGCCCTGGCCATGATGGAGCTGTGAGGGATCATGCACTATGGCCCCTGTTATGTAGATGAGGAGGGTGAATTCCAGAGAGTCCAGGCCTTTCTCAGCTCCAGATCCACATGTAATTTAGGGCTCAGGGCCAGAACTCTTGTATGTAACTTGGAGAAATGTGCTTAGTGCTTGTGAACTTCATGGACAGAACTTCATGTATAAGTGAGATTGTGTTGTTAATGATGAGTTAATGTAGCTTTAGACACAGCACCCCTTCCTTGTGAGCTGGCTGCAAGTGTCAGGTACCAACTCGTGGGAGGCGCTTATCTCCAGACAGAAAATGTTCATTTCCTCATGTGGCAGAAGAACAGAAAAATTCCAGTTTAAAGTCATTACACCTTACTCTCTGAACTCATCAAATGACTACTCTGCCTGGATTTTTAAAATTTGGTTTCATAAGTTAAACACTGACTCTTAAATCCTTCCTTGAGTTTTAATGCCTTTGCTTTGTGAGACCATGAGGGAATCCTCACCACCAACAAAGCATTTTTCTCATGTTCTTGGGTGTACCTTGTGTCACCTGGGGTCTTATGCCAAGTCAAACAAAAGAAGTTTGGAAATAGTTTGTGAAGAAATTAATTTGTATACTTAAGTGTGTTTAAGTAGGTCAAACATTTCCTACTCCCCCACATTCCATGACTAACACCCCAATTAAGGCATGTTTACCTGCACCACATTTCCCAGAAAAAAAGTCTCAGCAAATACAAGACATATATCTGCCAGGGTGTATACACAAGGTTCTGCTCATTTTTGCAGGAGGCAGGGAGCTGAAGGAGCTGCTGTCACCATCCTCTCACTCACAGATGACATAGAAATTGTTTGGTGCAGACGTTAGAGGAGAACAAAATGCCTGGACCTTGTCTCTTGATAACACCGTGGCTGTAGGACTGAAGAAGCTGGGCTTGTAGTTTGGCCTTCTTTTTTTTTTTTCTTATTTTTATATTTATTTTGTTTGACCTTCTTCTTTGTATGACTTTTTGCCTTTTTTGATTATAAGTTCATTGAAGACTGATACAATGTCTTATTGCTTATAGCATCTAGCATGTACTAGATGCTAAAAAGAGGTTTGTTAAATAAAGATTTATATACTAGGTTTTGAATAAATGTTTGTTAAATAAAAAACTTTCAAGAGTAATTCATTTGTGACTTTTCCAAAGCATTTCCAAACTATTCCTGGACACCATTCTTACTTAATGGGATCAATTAGAAAAGCATCCAAATTGTTTATCCCTTTAAAAATATATCAGTGAGTTGGAAAGCTATTTCTTAAAACATATTTCTAAGTAAGTAATTTCTGAAAGGCTCCAACCATTAAGATTTGGTGTGTGATCATTATTAGTGTACATTTTTGAAAAGAAAAAGTCTATTTGCTGCATATTTAATACTAAAGAACTAATATACGTAATGTGTGGATTGCTGTATGAAATTTTGAAGCAAATGTTAAATCTAATTCCCTTTAGTAAAAAGAAAGAATCATGTTTAATTGATGGAATACAGCACTTTCATGGTTCTCTAGCAAGTCAAAGGGCTTGTCCATTTTCTTGACATTGTATTTACTTAAATGAGTTTATCTAAAGGGAGAGAGCAAGGTTGCAGGCAGCTTAGAACAATGTAGTAATTGTCACTAATTAAGTGCCCTCAGCTGTGTCTATACTGGGCCACTGTTTACTTGCCTTATACATACTCAGCTGCAGGTAGCCACACTAAAAATTCCTCCACTTATTATCGTCACTTGCTGTTTTAATTTTTATGTGGTGAAATATTGACAACCATGTCATGCTTGACTCTCACATGTTTTCTATGAATAGGTAAATCAAGGATACAACTATGCTCTCTTATTTTGAATTTTCTGTATAGAAAGTCGCTTAGGGGTGATGAATGCTGGCACTTGCTCATGAACTGGACTGATTAAATGTGCAAAATAGAAATTCAGAATGATTGTTCTTGGAATGATGCTACGCTAGTATCCATCCATCAAATACTCTCAGACATGTTCTTTATAACTATTACAAGCAATTCCAAAAACTGGCTAGAAGTTCGGCAAAGTTAACCTTTGTAGACCTGACCTATGACTGGAATCTGCATAGCACCATACTTGAACCACCATAGATTTCAGCCATAGATAAGAGTTAGTTTTTGCCACCTTGAAAGCATTCTCAACCTTTCTTTGCCTTAATTGCCATGTTTATTAAAAGATAATGAAAGACTAAACGAGCACTTCTCAAACTCTAACATGCACATGAATCTCCTGGGCATCATACTAAATTTAGATTTGGATTCAAAGGTCTGTGGTGGAGCCAGAGAGTCCACTTGGTTCCCAGGTGCTCATCCAAAACTGCACACTGAGTGCAAAAGGGGCTAGTTGATCTCTATTGAGCCCTCAGCCCTGATATTCTCTCATAAGGCCTTTGCTTGTGAAATACACTTTATTCTAAATTATGTGATAAGCTCACAATTCATTGATTTTTTATTATTATGCCATGAGGGTCTCATAATGTCAGTGAACAAGAATAATGAATGAAGGTATAAATTCAACCATTGGACTATTTTATAAAATAGTTTTAAAATTTACAAGTATATGATAATAATAACTGTAGGTTAGATGCCAAGACTGTGTGTTCATGATTTTATCATTAAATACTAAACAGCAAAAGTAGATGGCATCTTCTGTCCATTATTATCAGCACCACTTCAAAACTTTATAGGACCACGTGAAATATCTATTAGTGCTAGCTATTTCATTTTCTTCAGTGTATATAAATACACAGAATGAACTTTCAAATATTTATTTGCAAAATATTACCTGCATTTTAATTAATGCATTGCTTTTCTTCAAGATATCTCAGAATTCTGGACATCCCCTTAAAATTGTCTTTACATTTGCCTTCTGGCCACATTTCTCCCACCTACCACAATATCACTTCACCCCAAGACCAAATTAGGTAGAATATTGTGGTAAAGATGTCTACTTCTTGTGTCTTTTTATTTAATACAATTTATAGATAGGTTTTTTAAAACAGCAGAAATACATTCAGAATTTAAAAGGCTTTACGAACTCTTGTTTCTTGGGATGTTATTTTAGCATCTGTACTCAATTTCAAAATCAGCTTGACTATTTCACATTTCTAGGTTTTATAAATCTTAAACAGCATACCTCTTCATCACTTGGTTTTGTTGCACCAATTGCTGAGCAGTAATATGCAAGATTTTAACAAAAATATTCATTTCACATTTTTCTTTAAGAGATTAAATGTAGTACAAGCAAATATTAAAAAAAAGGGATTGTTTCAAATGTTGTTCAAAGCATAATGCGAACGACCAGAGTAAGGGTTTATGCAGATAATGCATTCATGATTGAACTATTTGTATATTAAATATGATGTTAGGTTATAAATTAACTTAAGCTCTTGAAATTTATAGACAAATTCAAAAATGTAAATCTGCTCAGAAAAGGCTATTTATCTCATTCGTTTGTATGGTAATTGAAGGTTCATAATGAAATAATCTGATGCACAGAGCCCAGCTAAATTAGCCTGCCCATAATGTACTATCTTGAAGTGACTTCACATTCTCATTAGAGGCTTTCTAATTTCTAAAGCAAAATTAATGCAATTAGTGATGAAATCAATACATATTGATCATGAGTTTCTTCAATATGGCATGAAAATATCAGGTCAAAAAGAAAGAACTTTTTAAGATCATAGAATGAATATAAGAAATTTAAGTTGGGAGTAAGACAGCTTTGTGGTATTTTCCATTGTAGCTACTATTTATAAGAAAGTAACAATATTACTTTTACCATTGTTTAAGTGAAATTCAACATAATGTGCTGCATCCCTATCCCTTCCCCCAACGCATTAATAGGATATTCATTGTCCATATGGATTTTTCTCTCCATAAATATCCAAAAGCAAATTTTTTTCTTCGTGGTGCAGAATTTCAGATGACTAATTACTCAAAAGCATTTCTTTCTTTTCACATGCAAATGTAAGCAAGATTCCAGGGAGAAGCCCACCTTCTCAGCCCAGTAAATGTACCTTTGATGCAGAGGGCTGCTGTTAAATGTATGCAGGAAAGACTTGAAGCCCAGAATAAAAAATCAAAATGCATTTGTGGAAATCAAGGGTCTGTTGCTTTTCTACATACTAATCAGCTTATTTCACAGTGAAATAAAATGATACTTTTAAGAGAGAGAGAGAGAGAAAAAAAAGATTCAGTCCTAGAAGCACCCCTCACCCCCAGCTAAATGGGTTCTGAGATGTGGTTCAACTCGTGTCGATTCCTGAAGTGTGAGGGGGAACTACTATAAACTGTCTTAACTGCTCAACTTCTTGTATTAAGAGTAGATTATGTAGATTCTGGGGGAAGTTTTTGAGTAAACCCAAAAGAAAAGATTATATTGTTGAGTCAAGTCTGCCTTCGAGATCCTGCAAAGGCTAAGCTGGGGAGAGAGATCGGATCCAAATCCACAAGACTGTGGTTTACAGTTCTGGCCGGCTAATTTGCTTTTACATCTTGAGGACACGTGAGGGCATGAGCCACTTTTCCTAACTCATATTTCATGACTGTATTTTCAGAAGCTTTATGGCATGTAAATAAATTCCCTTATTGTCTGTGATAAATTTCAATTGCTTTCTTTAAAAAAAGGTAATTAATTTAAAGTTTTTCTTGCAATTTTCACACCATATGAACATAAATAAAGCTTTTCATGGTGTTTAAATTTATAAACTGTAATGATTCAAAAGAATGGCAGTGACAGGTGTACATTTTATTTTGTTTACAGACTGGTCCCCTTTACTTGAAAGTGATTTCGCAGATTTTTAGTTCAGACACTTATTCACTGATAATGAAACTGTTTGGTGCTTCTAGTGAAGCAACCTGGTAGAACTGACTTACTATCATGGTTAATATCATAGTTTCTGAAATTAGAGCCTCATCAATGAAAATAATAGATTTATACTTGCTAAACTGTTTAAAAATTCTCCTGAGGGAGTTAGTATATGTGTTTATAGGTATTTCTAGATTACTACTTATAACAGTGTTGCCAAGCAATGCAGCATTCACTTATCACTGGTCACATGTGATGCTTTGGCAAAAATGAATTCCATGGATAAATCTAAAGTTGGGAATACTGTTATTCTGTGGGAAATATACAATGTTCATTAGCATAATCAGGCTCTCAGAAATCCTGCAAAAAAAAATGACTATTGAACACTATTTAGTTCAACATATCCCAAATTGATTTGGTTACCCAATCTTTTGGTTTTTCTCCTTCTAACATATCTACTTTGGGATAATCCGATTTTGATGTGGTGAGTGACAGCGAAATCATAAAGTCTGAATTCTAGGAATATGCTAAATGGCAATAACCACTTCACATTTGATTTTAGTCCTCAGGAAAGAGCTGACAAATCCAGTTCATCAGTATACTTCTCTCCCTGCCATTAAAGTCTTGTTCCTTAGCCTGGGCCATTTCAATCAAATCAAACCACTAAGACTGATAATAACTGATACTACTACCACCTGTTTAAGAATCTCCTACTTCCTGACCAGGTGCAGTGGCTCATGCCTGAAATCCCATCACTTTCAAAGGCGAAGGTGGGAAGATTGCTTGAGGCCAGGAGCTTGAGACCAGCCTAGTCAACACAACGAGACCCTGTCCCTACAAAAAAAAAAGAAAATTAGCCAGGCATGGTGGCACACACCTATGGTCCTAGTGCACACCGATGGTCCCTCTTGAGAGGCAGAGGTGGGAGGATTGCTTGAGCCCAGGAGGTCAGGGTTACAGTGAGCCGTGTTCAGACAACTGCACTTCAACCTAGGAGACAGAGTGAGACTACATCTCCAAAAAGTAAGAAATAAGAAATAAAAATCTCCCTTTTCCTGGGAAAGCATAAAATAGGTCTTTCAGAAAAGTAAATAAACAAATAAATAATACATAGTCTTCATAAAGAAAACAGATAGCACAAGGAAGGAAAATAATACTTGTAATAATTCCTTTGTTGTGAATATCCTGATGCATATTTTTCTGGTCTTTTTATATGTATTTAATCATTTATAAAATTGGATTTGGTACCTATTTCTCATAGCTTATTTTCACTCAGTGATACACAGAGAACATGTTTCCATGTCAATAAATCTATAACATCATTGTTTTTCATCGTATGCGTGTGCCATATATTTTAAAGGGCTGAAAAGACGGCAGCCTTTTAGTCAGTAAAGATCAGCATGTTTAATGGCTTTGGCGTATTCTTGGTAGGTGTATGGTAGGGATAGACCCTGTACAGGCATCACTGCTGTGCTAAAGGGATGAAGGGAAAGGGAGGTCCATTCTTCCTGGAGGTCAATCTTCTCTGCAGAGAGAAATCAAGGACCAAGCAGAAGTGAAGATACTGCCTGCATCTGCCACTCCCTTCTTCTTCCTCCCACAATTCATCTTCCCCAAACATCTTCTCCCCACTGAATTGTCTTCCTATAAGTGGGGTCTTTCTGCAAGGTTGGGAGCTCTGATTTGCAGGTGATGTTTCCTGTAGAGATGGTCCCTGCAGGGTAGAACAAGTGCTGCCCTCCCCTCATGCTTCATCTGGGCAGGATAGTCAGAACCTCTGCCCCTTTGGGACCTCTGTGGTGATAGTCAGGACCTCTGTGGTGAGAGTCAGCCAAATTCACCAGCCAGCTAAAGCTGCTCTAGAGATGCCCCATGGCTAATATCTTTACAGAGGGGCAGCTGAGTACCCTGGATTTGCCCCTGGTTTCTGGTCAAGCTGTGGCAGCCTGAGTTTTGCTACTATGAACCCTGATCTTACAATAGACTTAACAGAAGCTAAGGGTGGTGCTAATTTTTTTCATAGTATATTTGAAATTATTCCTGTGGACATGCTGTGCATACTTAGGCCAAAGGTTGCAAGAGTGTCTGCTGAAAAAATAGGGGGATATATAACTAGATTTTCTAAGGAAATGGAAACCACAACTCATTATCTTCTTCTAAGATTTCTTTGAAGTCCCCAGTCTGAGCTAAATGCTCCCTTATTTACATTTCCTAACTATTTTGCACATTCCTGTGACTTCAATCACCCTGTAGTTGTTTGCCTGTCTGTCACTGCACAGGCATGTGAGCACCTGAAGGATAAGCTGCCGTGTCTTATCATATGTATTTATTTTTAATTTTTAAAAAATCAAGCAGAGACCCTAGACACTAGCTGTGGAACCTGAAACTTGGGCTCTTTTTCCAGGTTGAGAAGTGGTTAAAAGCATGGACTCTGGAGTCCAACTGCCCAGGTTCAAGTCTCAGTTCTCTGTGACCATGGGCAAGTTCTTCAATCTCTCAGGGTTTACCTTAAAATGTGGACAACAGTAGCACTTGCTTCATAGGGCTCTTCTAAGTAATAATGGGTTGATTTTTTAATAATGCATTTAGAATAATATATGACATTTAAGTATTATATGGTTATTAATTTAATTATAATTTGGTCATATCAAATTGCTCCCCAAACCTCTTTCCCTCACAGGTATAAGTGAGATACATTGGCAGTGATTAGCACCGTGCCTGGGGCATACTACAGGCTCAGTGAATACTTCCTGCGTCAGATTTATTATCCATTGTGTGTGCCTGCGAAAGTCCTAAATGGGGCAAGCATGAAGCACACTAAGGGTGTGCACTGTAGCCACTTCCTGGGCCTGCTACACTCCCTGTTTATGGTACATCTGTGGTGGTCATGCAGTTAGCTAAGTTAAGTTATACTACTTCTGGTTGGTTTTTTTCTTTTTTTTCACATGAAGGTAGATAAGAGTTTGTATGTTTATAATACTCATATTAAAATAGTAGGGAATGCCCAATCCTGTATTTCCTCAACCATTCCACTCATGAGCATGACACTGTATAGTGTAAATGAGAAAAAAAATCATAGCTGAGTCTTCAGATTGGAGATTGGAAGGAGGTCCGTTTTTAATGGCATTGAAATAAGAAGTGAACCTAAACTCACCATTGCTTATTTATGGCTGTAGTTATTTCTCTCTGGTGCATCCCAGAGGGTTACTTTCTGTTGTTAATTGGAACTTCTAAGCCATTTTTATTTACAAAGTGTTTTACAGTCATTGGTATCGATGACTTATAATTCCCCCATGAGTTAGGTGTCAGGATGAGGCATTGACACAGGCTCCACTCTCAGGAAGCTGAAACGTGAGGGTGGATAAATCTGCCCCCTCCCACATGGCAGCCGTGGGGTCCTGGTTTGCTTTGTTTTGGCTTGTCAGATTCATATTACCTTCTCCATGTGCACTGATAGCAGTTACAATTGGATTCCTGGATATAGGGTCTTTTGAGGAAGGACTGAAAGAGTGACACAGAACCCACTTAGCAATTTTTCCATCTCTCTGTTCACCATTAAAATGAGTTGTCCTTGCAACTGTATGTCTTTGGGCACACAACACACTCATTTGGTTTTTTAAAGAAGTAAGACAAATAACTGCCTGTTTATTGTTAAATTTGTAGTGCCAGTCATGACAAGCATAAGGATAGTAACACTTTTGCCAGCAGGGTGCTTATCTGTTTTACTAGTTCAGAAGGACTTGATTGATGCGAAAGACCAAGGTCTCAGTAAAGACAATTTAGCCATTTCCATACAGTTTATGCTTGTGTTAGTTGTATCCTGCAGGGGAGTCCCCAGGGATGGCTTCTTTGACCTTCCCTCTAAAAGGTAACACATAGAGATTCCTAAAGGAACCCTCGTCTAACAAGACTAATGACGACTCCCATGCCTATTATCATTCAGAGACAGAGAAGGAGGCTTTAGAAATGCAGTACCACATTCCTCCCTTGATGTTTCACATGATCTATTAAAGCATTATGTGGCTGATAAATTAATCATTAAAAACTTACAGTTAAGTCTTTACAAATAATAACCAGGTGTACCTTGATTATCTTTGATCTCAATATATATATTTTCTGTCACTAAACAGCTGATACATAGCAGTTCTTTTTACTGACAATGAGTCTGAGAGACTCAAGGAAAAAAGACTGTTTTCCTCCTTTTTTTAAATATTTTTTAAAATTTTATTTTATTTCTTTCTTTCCATTTTCAAGTTAGAAGAGCTAAAACGAAGTTCTTCATTCAGTAATAGCCCATGACAGCCAGGATCACTTTTTCATCTTGCCTTGCTGGAGTGTGAATATGAAGCCTTTTCACTGTTTATTAATACAGCTATCCTCCCATTTGATTTATTTCTCCCATTCATTGCTACTTACTATTTAAAAGTTCTGACCAGGGGCATGCTCCACATCTTGTGTGCATTAGGTGTTCCATGGTACACTGGATTCCACTTAATGCCATCACGTTGGACTGAGGTGGATTTTTTTTTTTTTTTTTTTTTTTGGCTAATGTGCTTTTCGTCACATTAACCATTTCCAGGGCTAACATTTTCTACATTCCAAAAAAGAAAAGAAAAAAGATGATAACATGAAATAATGCAGCTGCAACAATCAGATAGGTGTCAGACAAATGAAAATTCATGACAACACAAAGCAGGATTTGTACCATAAATGATTTATTCATTCTCTATTAAAAATTCTTAAATGTTTTAATAGACTGCTGGTGAAACTTAGGTTAAAAAAAATTGGGTAAGTGATAAATTCAGGAGCAGCAACAGGAATGTGGTGGTGGAGATGAGTGGAAAACAGGGAGAGAAAAGTGTTCCTCAGCAGACAGTAGACTTCTTAAAGAAGTTGAAAGAAGGAAGTGTGGTTGAAATCTTTGTTTATTTCACAGATATTTACAATCGATCAACAATCTACTCCATTAAGTAATGATGTGTTTTTATTATGCCAGTCTAGGAAGGTAACAACTTTAATTTGGCATTTCAAAATTTAATTTAAAATTAAATATATGATTTTCTTTGTATTTCGCTCAATAGTATAAGGATTGTTTTATGGCTAGGTATTAAAATATGGAGATTATTTGGGAGCAGAAATTAAGATTATTTTTTCTGGTTTGTTGAATTCCTTGTATGTAAAAACAAAGTCTTCATTCTGAGCAGTGGTGATGATAATGTGTATTTTACTTTTTAAAAATTCTTATCAAAAACAAAGTTCTTATTCAAAATTATTAATTGGAAGCAAAGATAACTACATCTTCTTGAAATACCAGTTAAAACTAACTCATTCTAGAGCGGACAATATCTCAGAGTTGTTGATATAACTAATTTTTTTCTTTGAAAGAAAAATAATTCTTAGCAAAAGAAATAGCTATTATCAGTTATGATAATAGCTAAAATGTATTAAGCATCTTTTATATGTCAACTGATTTAACTCATTTTATTATCATGACATCCTAGGCTGGTAGGTATTATTTTTCCCTATTGACAGATAAAACCAAACAAAAAAAGAGGCAAAGAGAGATACAGTAAATTTCCCCAGAACATGTGGCTAGTAAGGGGTCAGACGATGGTGTGTGAGATAATATATTTACACTGCTGAGCCAATTACAATATTTAAATGATGTAAGTTTTTGTCTTTCCTTTCTTGGTAAGACTGACAGACCATCTAATGATACTTCATCATTTTATCATGCTGAAACCAAGGTCCAGAGATGTTAAGCATTTTGCCTGGAGTCACACAGCGAGTTAGTGATGAATAGGGAAAGTTCTTTTGAACCCTGCTGTGTGATCTGAACTGGGGCAGTTTGGCAGCCTACCCTGGACAAGAGTAGGGCCAGGAGTGAGTGAATTGTACTCAGAGAGCAGGAGAAAAGGGGAATGGTTAAATAAAAATGACTGTCTCTTCAACTAAAAGTGTGACACATTTGGGAGTGGAAGAAAGAGCATGAGTCAGGACCACTGCAGGCACATTTATGGGGCAACTGATGCTTTTCTTGGGTATGATCCTCACCTCCTACCACTACCTTCTCGTCCTTTTTTTTTTTTTTCACTTTCTGATGACCTGAATTAAGATTAATCATGTTTATGCTGTCTGAACTCCAGTCTCCCTATAAAACCATTCATTTAAAAGTATTGGTGCTATCATAATCCCTTTCTGGAGATTTAAAGAAACTGATAAAATGAATGTTGGATGCTGATCTTTTAAGTACTATAGCATTTAGGGAAAGCAAATAATTTGACATAGAGGAGTTTCCAAGCATTCTTTGATTCAGATTATGTAAAAACTAACTTTTACACCTATTTATAAATATGCCTGACCCTAAAAAGGTAATACATTTTTGACAGAATATTTACAATATGAGTAATATTACATATTTGCTTAAAAACTACTCACTTTTGAGATGCCCACAACGGTCAGATATTTTAAGAACCCAATTCCATCTTAGACTGTTATCCAATATGGCGGCCCTTCCCTTATCCAAATCCCTGGAGATAAAATGGAAGCATGGAGAAGTTATTTTCCAACAGTAAAATCAAGGCAAATATGGAACTTTTCTAATTCCCATTTGCAGGGCCCATTTTGCTGATTTAATATTAGACTTTATGGATAGGAGTAGATGCTGGGAATATATTACTCTCAGACTTCAGACTATACAATCACTTTGGTTCTTAGACTTCTGGACTAGTTCGACTAAACTCTATCTTTCCAAGTTCTTTTTCCTCTAAATAAGTGAGCCTTCAAGTGGAAAACACAGACTTATGAGCAAAATTTTTATATCCCTTCCTGTCTTCCCTAAACTCAGCAAAGAGAAAAATGGAGGATTTCTACCCAAAAAGGGAAACAATTTCTCCCTACCACTTGAATAAGATTGGCAGATTTAGCAAAGGAAAATATAGGATTCCCATTTACATTTGAATTTTAGATAAAGAATGTGTGTTTTTATAGTATAAGGATGTCCTATGAAATGTGTGGATGTCCTGTATTTTAACTGGCAATTCTACCTGAGAAGGACTCAATTCACTTTCTGTAGGAAGATGTCAGCATTGTTCCAGCAACCTGTGGGTCCCTGTGGAAACTGCTGCCTCATCAGGATAGTGAAGGAACATCACTTTTGCCAACAGCTCTTGGTATGTGTGATAATAGCAGCACTGTTCCAGTGCTTGTCCTGTTGTCTTGAGCTTCACTGGAGACATGGCCTTTTGGTCTTTTTTTGTTTATGGTAACAAATTGGTGTAGGAAATATGGCCATGCATTCTGGCACTGGAACGATGAGGAAGAGGTAATCCTTTTAGTATGTTGATGGAAGCCAATCATATTTTAAGCATGGCATTGATGAATATATTCAAATTGCTGCATTGTAATCCAGTTACATTAGCTGGATTATATTTAAGGTCTACTGGCTTCATCTAATTTAAGGCATAGTTCGCTGACCAAATAAATAATTTTATAACAAAGAGGCATTTTTGGACTCCCTTGCACATTACCCCAAAAGGAATTTTCCTAAGTGTCCTTCTCTGGCAATCAAGGTAAAATTATTTGTTCTTTCTCAGTCGTGGCTTTCTTACCACTTTTATATGAAGTATAGGTATAGTGGCACATGTTGGAGGAGTAAGATTTAACTGAATGATATTATACCTGGAGCTATGGTGATATTATAAACTATAATTGTTTAGCAACTAGTCAAATTAAAATTGGTAATGACTTTTTAAAAATGGTAAAATTTTATAACAAAGAGGCATTTTTGGACTGGTAAAGTATGGTAAAGTAGTTCCCAGAATAATAATTATATTCCCACCCCCGGCTATCTATGATTGTTTTAAAATGTAATCTAGAAAAAGGCACAAGCCATTTTTAATGATTTCAAATGTGGGAGGTGAAAGAAAGTAACCCAAAACATCATATTCATTTATTATTTAAAAAATATGATTAGTTATTTCAGCCAAGAATAAATGAACACAAATTGTGATGAACATGCTTAACCTGTAGTTTGAATAAGAAAATCAATACATTAAATGACATGTTAGAAGCATTAAACAAAGGAGAAAAGCCAGAGACTACTATATTGAAAGGCATGTCTTTCAGCATAGCTGTTTTCAATCGCTAAATGTTCTTCTCCTGTAGCATATGAAGGGCGTCTAGTGACCCCTAGCTGAGGAATCCATATAGCTCTGCACCCTTCTTCCACCTGCTAAACAGCTGATGTCCTAGGCACGCCTCTGTCTCTGCACTCTATTAGCTCTTGGGCTAGAGCAGCTCTCTATTCAGCAAAGCACAGCTCCAGCAGTCTATGTCTTTTGTGTGTTTTAGCAATCAAAACTTACATCTGCTTCTCTCTCTCTCTCTTTCTAATGATTTGTTTCTCTCCAGTACCTATATCCAAAAGGAAGATGCTCACAGTCATAAAGTAGTCTAGAGCCTCTAACAACACAGTGATAAGGCATGAGAGGCATGCATTGCTCCCTGGAAATCAAGTGCACTGTAAGTCATGGCCTGGAAAAGCAGCCCAGTGCGTACCTGCAGCTTTTCCACCAGCAGCTTCCCACAAGGCCATTGTTCTTTGAATTTGTTAGAAATTAAATACGTATCTATATGGCAAAGGCTTTTTTTTTTTAATCTTGCAGAAAATGCATCAAGATGGATATTTTTAGATGAGAAACTATAGCTGATTATTTAGAATTATATTTGCTATAATTTTTTAAATGTGCTTAAGTAAACAAATATAACTTTTGTAGGTAAAAAAAAATGAGTAAACTTTATCTATCAAAGAAAAAGGAATTTTGATGTTTTTATGAGTTGAGTCCTTGCCTTTCAGTAGGTTTCAGGACTTTAGTAAAAACTAAGAGTTTATGTCTTAAGCTGTTATCCAAGCCTAAGGAAAACAGGACTCAGGCCCATCACTGGGAAAAGCTAAAGTTGAAATGTCCTGAAGAGATCTCATTGTTACTTTGGTGAGCTTTCATCATAAAATCAACTCAGTCACATTACTGTATAGCAGTGGTTTCTATACTTCAAAGACCTAAAGAAGGAGAATACAGCTTAAGTTGTAGAAGCTCTCCACCCTTGAAGTCCTGAATGTGGGATGCAAATGGGCATGTCTCTTGAATTAAGAGAATAGTGTTTGGCTCTAACCTACCTGGGCTGAGCTGGCTTATAGCAAATCATGCAGCAGCTGAAAGCTAATGTAAAAGTTACTTTAGAGCCTACAAAAATGGATTCCATAAATGAAATGCAAAATGATGTGTGGTAATAGATTCTCTGAATATGAATATATTCATTCTCCTTTTCACCTTCAGTACTGTGGAATCTCTCCAGTGAGGTCAGGGACCATATGTATTTTGTGTAATTTCCCCCAGAAGTGCCTGACATATAGTAGACACTCACTGAATATCTCCTGAATGAATGAGCTGTGAGGCTGACTCAAAATTAAAGCATCAGATCTGATCAGAAGCCAATTAAGTGAGCAAGCACACACTATGACCTCTAGCACAATGCCCAGGACAAGAGCAGGTGGGCACTCAGCAAGTGCTAGATGATGTCTTTCCTACAGACCTTGGTACATTCTGTTTTCTATAAAGTTGTGCACTTTACTGTACAGTGATAATTTACCAAATGATAACATTTCTGCCTTTGTAGATATTAATAAGTAATTGTTTTAAGAAATATTTTAAGTATTCTAGAATCAAATAAGATTGGAGAATGCTGATTACACTATTCTACCCTTAGAATTTTTCTACTTAACTAAGCATTTGAGAAGTACGACAGTAAAGCAACTTGCTTAACCTTTTTGAAAACGTGTTTTTATCTTTCTTAAAGTTTTGTGTACACAATAGTTCTACAATACGTATTATGAAAAAATAGCAATCCTTCACCCTAGCTTCTTATTTCCTTCTTCCCTGAGGCACTGATTGATTCTGTTGGCATTTATTTCAATGCCTCTAAATAGCTGTAAACAATTGCTTATACTCCCACTTTTTTTGTTTTAGGCACTATATATTGACTTCCGACAATGGAAGGATTTAGAGAAGAGCTCAGGCAATGTTACAAACATCAAGCAGTGCAGGCTGGAACTCACAGGCAGAAGAACTGGCAGAATACATGTAGACCCCATCCTGCAAACCCTTGGCATCACATGGAGAATTGTACTTGAACCAGGTTTGTGCTCTAGGAGAGGGATGCCTCTGTAGCCTCTGTTGCTTTCTTTGCATGTGGGGTTTGGTGGAGGGGCAGGCTATGTGACAATAGGGCTTTTACATACATGAGAGTGGTGTTGCCAGTGGAGACCAACACCTTGCAGCTTGATACCAGCTACCGAGGGGAGTGGCATACCAGTTCTGATAGACCCTGTGGAGAGAGGAGCACTGGTTCTATATTGGCTTGTTGTCAGGTAACCAGAGAAGAGAAGTACTGGGTTCACAAGTGGACAATCCTATAGCACTCAGTACTTTTTTATTTTCCCTGGAATTATTTTATTGTTTTATGTTTGCAAAGTTCTCTATGTACCTATCACTAAGTTATACATAAACTCTCTCTCAATTGTATGGAACTCTTCTTAATATGTTCAAACGCATTAAGCATTCCTGCAGTTTCATTTTCCTGGAATACTTTTCCAGAGTCTTTGGACCTGCTCTGTCTGAATGTCTTGCCTTCAATGCCTGTTGCACACTTGTACTCTGGTTTCTCACTGTTGAAGTGGCTACTGTTCATACCCTACCCACATCCCCTTATAAGGTTGGGGTGCACATCCTCCCACTGATGTGAACGCTAATGCCTCAAAGATGCCTTCTTTTTGGGAATGACTTTCAGCCCAATGCGAGTAACCTCAACCAGAAGGTTACACCTTTCCCACTGGGACCTCTCCACAGTCAATGGTGAATTGACATGAAAATACAAAACTCGGGTCTCCTTGCCTCTGGGCGGAATCATCTCTGTGGTGTAATTTATGCCCCAAAGCTGCCTGTGAGACCGGGCTGACATATCCTCCAGCTAAGTTGACATCTTTGCTTGCTTCCTTCCCCTTTCCTATTCTGCTGTCCACTGTCTCTCTCTCCACTGAAAGTGCTCCCTCTGTAAATTGCAAGCACAGGAATTCCCAATTCAGTCTCTGTTTCTAGGACACCTGGCCTAAGACAACCGTAATCCTAAGGTTTATTTTTACATCTTTTGAGTTGACTCTTTTTCTGGATCTATGTCTTCCTCTTTCCCGGTCTATTTTCCTGGTAAAAGACATTCTTTTGAAACTTCCTGAAAGCATAAGAAATTAAATTTTTAGTGACTGAATGACACACAATATTTTTATTCTACTCTCACACAGGATAAATTGTTTTGCTTTGTGTAGAATTTTATATTGGATATAATTTTGCATCAGAATTTTGGAGATAGGACTTCATTACTTCAAGTGTTCATTGCTGTTGTTGAGAAGTCTGGTGAATTTTTGACTCTTGAACTTTGAGTTATCTTTTTTTCCCCTCACTATACTTTCTTAGGATCTGTTTTCTTCTCTAGTGTTCTGAAATTTCTCAGTGATATGGATTGATATGAGTCTATTTTGATTTACTGCATTGAGCACAAAATGGGCTTGAATCTGGCAAGTTATGTACTTAAATTCTGGGAAATTTTAAAAAATTATTTCTTTGAAGACTTTCCACCCTTAGTTTTGTCTCTTCTCTGTTTTTATAATTCCCATTATTTGGATGCTGGAATTCTTAAATTAATTATTATTTTTTAAAATTTTCTCTTATTTATCACCTCTTAGCATTTTCCTCTACTTTCTGGAAGGTATTTTTCAATTTCATTCTCTAATCTTTACTAAATTTTTCATTTCCGTAAGCATATTTTTAACCTTTAAAAACTCACAAAAAATAAAATTATTTTTTACAAAAAGGAAAGATTAAACAACCCTCCTCCACAAAAAGTTATATAGCTTTTTAAAAGCAATAATTGTCTCTGTTTTATTTTTATGATGTCTTTATCTTGTTTTGTGGATATTTTATCTTATTTAAAGATTTAATAATTCTTGGATTTTTTTCTTGCATAGTTTCTATTTTCTCCAAGTTGCTTTTTCTCTTTTATCTTTTTTATAAAAGATAATATTTTCCATTGCTGTTATCATTACTATTGTTTTGTTCGATGTCTTTATGATAGTTTAAGAATCCCTCAGGTTTTTGGTAATCTTTGGTTGACTTCTTAACTTTAAGAGTGAGGCACTAAAAAGCTGTTTGTTAACCCCATGTGCTTGGCCAGAGTTCTTCAATTATATGTCTCTTTGTATGGTTATTAGGCTATCATGTTTCATGTGGGAAACATCTTACCTTCTTGTACTGGTTAACTCTGTGTTCAGTTTTGGGTAACAGAAGATTGAAAGAAGAAAAGTTTAAACCAGAAAGACGCTTATTTCCATTCAATGTAAATCTGGGCTAGTAGAAAGCTATAAAGGGTTCAGGATTCAGACATCCTCTGTCTTGCTGCCCCACAATCTCTAAGATGTTTCTGTGCCTTCTGTGTTCCAAGAAGGCTTGGCACCATGTCTACATTCTAGCCAACAAGAAGGAAGGAAGGACACATATATCCCACCCTTTGAAGTTATACATGCAGCATTTGCTTACATCCCATTTGCCAGAAATACTGGCCACATCTCATGGCAAAGGAGGTTGGGAAATGTGTCAATTTTTTTTTTACAATATGCATATAACCATATGTTTAATAAAAAATTATATTATTATGAAAGAAAGGAAAAACAGATATTGAGAGACACCTAGAAAACTCTGCCAGTCATAGCTTTAGGGGATTTCTCTCAGTCTTATTACATCTCCAGAAAATACTCTTCCAAAATCCTGCCTGGAAAGCTACAAGTCTAGATGCCAGAATTCTGAGAATTAAATAGGACAAAAATGCTGAGTTAGTGGTAGTACTAGTAGTTGGGACTGTTTCTTTGTTTAGTTGTATACTTTCATTTTATCGTGTCACATGTTCTCTAGTCCAAAGACCAGCTCTCCAGAAATAATTCAGTTTTGTGTTGGGGGTGGAGAGCAAGTTGATCAAAATGATGAACAGTGATGTTTCTGGAGTAGGGAGGAGGTCTGGGAATCTAATATTCAACCAGTCCTTGTGTTTTCAGTTCATCCTGGTTCCAGAAGTAGTTGCTCCTAATTCCTAAGGACAGTAGAAATTGGATTGCTTCTCAGAATTTCCCATTCTTGGCTTGGAAGTCCATTTTCTTCGGTCTCCTAAGCGATTAACCATTCACCCATCTGCTTTACAGCTTTCAAGATTTTGTTTTCATTGGCTCCTCACCAGTTCTATTAGTCCTGATGAGTTATGATTTTTAAAAATCCTGTTACATTTGTTTTAATGAGAAGGAATGGAGAGAAATGCATAGGTTCAACCCATCATCTTTAATCCAAACATTGAATTGTTTTTTTAATATCTTTTGCTTTAGCACCTCAATTCTTTTATTGTTAAAATGCATTTCCAATGGAAAATACAATATTGATAGGAAGATCATGATAGTGATAAGAATAATAGCCAAATGCACTTAGTTCTTAGGGTTTCTTTGTTTTGTATAAATTTAAGTGGTACGAATGCAATTGTTACACTCACGTATTGGTGAAGTCTTGGTTTTTAGTGTATCTGTCTCCCAAATAACATGCATGGTACCCATTAAGTAATTATTATTCATCACTATCCCCTCTTCCACCCTTCTAGTTCTCCAGTGTCTATTATTTCACATTCTATGTCCATGTGTACACATTATTTTGCTCCCACTCATAAATGAGAACATGTGGTATTTGACTTACTGTTTCTGAATTGTTTCACTTAAAATAATGGCCTCCAGTTTCAGCCACATTGCTGCAAAAGACATGATATAATTCTTTTTTATGGCTAAATAGTATTCCATTGTGTATATATACTACATTTTCTTTATCTAATCATTTAGTGATTGACACTTAGGGTTGATTCCATATGTTTGTGAATAGTGTTGCAATAAATACCCTGGTTTTTGTTTTTAAAAAATTGTCAAGGCAGACACGAACACCATTTATATGTGTTCTTAGATCCAATATGAGGCTCTCACATAAGGCCCCAAGCTCAATGGGTCTTGTACTTTGGGAATGCCTTCTTTGACCATTTCTGTGGTGGTTACTTTTTATGTGTCAACTTGACTGGGTTAAGGGATGCCCAGTAAAACATTATTTCTGGGTATGTCTATGAGGGTGTTTCTTGAAGACATTAGCATTTGAATCAGCAGACTGAGTAAAGAAAATCCACCCTCACCAATGTGGGCAGGCACCATCCAATCCATTGAGGGCCCAGATAGAACAAAAACGTGGAGGAATACCAAATTAATTCTCTCTTCTGGAACCGAGATATTCATCTTTTTCTGCTTTCAGACATCAGCACTTCCCCAGTTCTTAGGTCTTATACCATTGGTTCCTCTGGTTTTCAGGCCCCTGAACAAAGGCTAAATTATGCTTTCCTGGTTCTTTGGCTTGCAGATGACACATCATGGAACTTCTTGGCCTCAATAATCAGGTGAACCAATTGCCATAGTAAATCATCTTATCTTTCTATTTATCTAACTATCTATCTATCGTATTGGTTCTGTTTTTCTAGATTACTCTGGCCAACATAATTTCTTTTCCTTTTTTTTTCTTGAGATGGAGTCTTGCTTTGTCACCCAGACTGGAGTGCAGTGGCATGATCTTGGCTCACTCCAACCTCTGCCTCCCAGATTTAAGTGATTCTCCTGCCTCAGTTTCCTGAGTAGCTGGTACTACAGGCATTTGCCACCATGCCCAGCTAAAGCTACCATAGTTTCTAAGGTCTTCTGTGGGGCTTGGGATCAACCAGGGCCGGCAATGCCACCCAGACAGAGTACTCTAAGCGCTAATTAGAACCATATAGGCCTTGGTTCTTGTTTCTTTTATTTAGGGTACTCTCTGACCTCTAACCCTTGTGTAGTATTGACCAGATGCTTTGAGAAGCCCTGGAACTCATATCAGTCACCCCAATGCCTGGTAGCCAGCCTGATTCCAGAGGTCCACCATGATAAACTGAGCCCTTCCACTGGCTGAAGCAGAATTCTTTCACAAAAGCAGGTGAGATTGTGTTATAAGAATGAGGCTCACATACTTATTTTGGGTTGCTCTCACTCAGTCAGAGAAAGGATGAAGTCTTTTGCACTGCTTGAGCAATACACAAATACGTTAAGTTCCTTTTCTCTACCATAATTAAATCTCCATTGACAAATCACTGGACCTCACTTGGGCCTGTGAAGATTCTTCATCCTGTGTTTAATTGAACAAGAGTCATCCCAAATGCAAGTCTTACCTAAAAATGTAAAGACATTTGCTTTATGACTATGTTAACTTACCATTTGGAATTTGATAGTGTCAAAGTAGACCGACATATCTTTCAACTATGTCTCCTCTCAAATGCTTTAGGCTATAACCACTCCATTCATAGAATGTAATCTATCTTGGTATCAGCTGCACCTCTGACTTTACACATTGCTATCAGCGGTGGGAGGGGGCCTGTGGGCAATGAGCAAAGTAGTTCCTATACACATATATAGGGCTATGCTGGTGATTTTGGCAGGTTCTGATCATTGAGTGCCTTGTTCTGCACTAGTCTTTATATATTTTGAATATCAACCCTTGTTATTTCAGTTAACTTTGTTTTATTGTGCTTATTGCACTGATATAACTGAAATTCAAATAGATAAAGTACTTTGCCTAAATTTGCAAGCTGAGAAGTAAATAGCAGAGCAGTGGTGTTGCTCAAAGCCTATCTCATTCTAGAATTTGCTTCCCAGACTATAGTCCATCACCTCTAAGATTAGAAAACTCTCATGCAGAGTTTAGGCATTCCTCCCTATGTCCCAAGAATCCATTGCACTTTTTGGTACTCTCTACCCTAATTAAAGTAATTAGATTATTGTATTATACTTGTATTATAAATATTCTGGTAACTTCACATAGCTGCAGTGTCTAAAAAGCAGAATAAAATGAAATGGAAATGGTAAAACGCTTAGAATGTGGAGCAGTAAAAAAGTTCTTAGGCTTTGATTCACACCAAACTGAACACAAACTTTAGGAAGTTACTTCAGCTTTCTAAGTGCCAATTTCCTTATCTGGAAGAGGAGAATACTTATAGCTCTCCTGGTAATTAGTTGAGGGTATTAAATAAGATTAAAAGGTAAAGCATAGTGACTATACATAGAAGGCATTAAATGAATGTATCTTGGTTTTCTCCAGCTCCCAACACACACACTTAAGTGTATGGATAATTCTGGTGTACAGATCTTTCTAGGGAGAACAAACTCTGACTTTCAACACATATCCTTGAGTCTGATCAGAGATAGAAAGAATAAGATACATAATAAATGTATGTCATAGATTCTGATCTTCGATTGCTTAATTTTGCAGAATAGTTTAATCTCATGATAGACAATTTTGTAGGAAAATTTGTCTACTATAACTTAGGCTTGAGTAACTATTTTTTAGTGTTCAGGGCTTGGAATAAGCAAAAAATACATATCACAAAATACTTGTTAAAATAAGCTCAACACTTTACAAAAAGGAAAGCAAAAGCAAAAAGGATGAGTTTTTTTAAGTGCATATAATTTTGTAGATCCAGTTTTGGAGATTCTTTGAACTTGAAAAACATATAGTGAGAGCAAAAGTTATTTTTTATGGTAAGTTGGTGATTTTGCAAAAGCAAAGTCGGAGAGTTTTTTGACATCCAAGAGCCAAGATTTGTAGACAGCAGCTGGCTAGTATTATCCTCACATTTCCAGGCACAATAGACATGTAGAAATGAGGTCGTTTCTCAATACTAATCGGGAGAAAACCAACCAGAAATTCTGCTGTTTATCATTGTTATCTGAATTGTCTTTTTCCCTTTCCTGCTGCTGCTTTCCATTTGCAGGACATACTACCCTGGTCACCAGGTCTACAGGAGAGGTTTTGCACATTCATGCCCCACCTGCTTCCCACACTGGATGTGAAGGTCAGTTCTTCATGGAGCACTTTGGCATGTGTGAAGAGGACAGAGTGATAGCTGTGTGATCCCATCTGGGAAAACTGTTGCTGAATGTTGACTTTATGAAAAATAGCCTTTTAGTGTTAGATGGTAAAAACTGGCATAGACCATTTTTGGCTATTCAGAGAACTAAATTACATGAACTCTTAGCCCTTTTCCATGGGGGAAAAAAAGCTGTACATTTTTATTTTTTAATAGCAGTTCTCCATTCTTAGAATGGAAGCCTTCACAGAAGTCATGGCACCCTACTCCACCCCCAGAGGTAACAGCATTCACATATTCACATTCATGATGATTAAATCCCAACTTTTATACATTTTCTCATCAATCATTTCATAAAGGAAATGTAAAAATGAACATTAAAATCATACTGACAACATGCTGGTTACCAGTTGTGCATCGCTTGAAAAAATAGAAATTAAATTATAAATCAAGTGAACTTTTAAAGTCACAATGGAATCGTGCATGTTTGAAATGTATGCACATGCTCAATAGACTGCCCATAACATTATCTAGCAAAGATAAAAGTCAGAGAAAAAACTGAAAACTGTTTATTGTGTGGAGTTGCTGAACACATATATACCTCAAAACAGGATGGCAGATGTGAAGCAGCTGCTTGTTATCCATATCAGAAAAGGGAATCTATCTTGGAAATTATTTGTAACCTGCTTCATGATTAGGTCTGGTATTTTTCTTTGGAGTAAATAAACTTAAGCATTCATGGCATATTTTTAAAATCTGTGTTATTTGCAACAAAAACACTAACTTAGATTATCAAAATGCTTCAGACACTTTAATCATAGCCATATTTCTGGAGGTTCTATTACACACAGTAATTAGAGCAAACACCTACCAAATGCTTACCACACATATCAGGCTTCACTCTAAATGTTGTAAATTCGTTTGATCCTCATAACTACTTTAAGAGAAAGGTGCTATTCTCATTCTCATTTTACAAATTTTAGAAAGGTTATTAACTTGCCCAACATCACATAGCTAGAAAATGGTGTCGCCAGGAATCAAATGCCAGCATTCTGACTCCAGAATCTGCATTTGGCTAAACTGTCACATTGTATACTATTGTTCATAAAACAAATGCAGACTATTTCAGACTCTTATGTTAGGTAATGTGAGAAAATTGTTACTGTGGAAGAGAAACTTTCCAAGCAACAGTATTACCAGTCAGGACAGGCTTGGCTGAGCCTTGTGCGCCACACCAAGGATTTGTACCCTTTCTAAATAAAATGGCACAATAATATTCATGTCTAAGGTGGGTCTATACCTCAGTTTTTTTCTGACAGAAGAGAGGATGTGGAAGTAACACATCAACTCTTAAAAAATGCCTTAGCACAGAAGTCTCACATTTCACTTCCACTCATGTTTCATTGGATGAAAATAGTCAATTGGCTTCGCCTAACCACAAGGCTCTTGGGAAACGTGAGCAAAGAGTAGTCAGATTAGAAAAAGGCAGTTGAGGCCAAAGAAGAATGAAAAGGTTGTAAGGAAGCATTTAGCTACTCTAAATGTATATGTCACAAACTCTTAGATTACAGAAATTTAGGAGACATGATATGTCCAAACTTCAAGAAAACATTTGCCAATCATGTCAGGTAGACTGATAGACAGGCAATGATTGGAAAGTGTTGCAGTTATAGAACAAGGATGGCCTTTAGGGAGGTCAGCTGGACCCTTAGCAGCTTCTTACAAGGGCCTTGGCCTGACCCTCAGTTCTTATGTCCAGAAACACCAGGTGGCTAGCACATCTGAAAGTATAGGTCTCTCAGAGAATGACTGTCATCCTACTGACAAGTGTAATGTTTAGATCAGATTACCAATATTATTAATTTATAATGAGAATGATAAAGATGGAGCAGTCTTCTTATTGCGACTGACATAAATTATGTATGTGTGGGAGAAATTTATAGGAAGTCAAAATATATATGACAAAAGCAAAAAGAATGAGTTAGATGATTTGAATTATCATTGGCTTGAAGCTTGGAGAGCCCTTAGCTATACCAGACTGCAAAGGTAGGTCCACATGTAAGCAGTGGTGAGAATGACATCTCAAACTCAGCCAAGCCCATTTTCACTTCAGCTCCTTCTCGCTTCAGCTAGCAAGCAGAGCAAAGGTCCTGTGGGCTGAAATGGATAGGCTGAATCGAACACTGAGAGATCTACTGGTTGTATATTCAAGATCCTTTACTTGGGCTCCAGACTTCAACTACATGAAGGCAGAGCAGTGATATATGGAGACTGTAAATGCTCACTGGTATGTCTTCTCTTCTATATTTTCCAGGCTCTCTTGCAGCAAAGTTTTCCATTCACTGGTTCCGACAGTGGCATGTGAGTGGAAGTGCATGTGTCACTTCTGAGATGAGGTAAAGATCAGGTATGCCTTTCTCTGTGTTCTCTTCCTCCTTTCTGCCAGCAGGATGATGCCAGGAGACTGTGAAGTGGCAAGATTGTGGAGCCACAAGTTAAAAGCAGTGTGATTCTTCAGTCACCTCTTTGAAGTAAGCAACTAAACCTCATCAGACTGGGATGTGAGAAAGAATAAACCTCGATTCTATCAAGTCATTAAGATCTTGAGGTTGTTTACTTCTGAAATATGTTTAAGGATTTTAGTTGGCAGTAAATTTATATGGATCAACTAGAAAGATGCTTTCTATCCTTGACTTCTCAGCAATATTTAATTGCCAGCCCCCTTTCCTAATAAAAATATTTAATTCCTTTTGCCTCTGTGGCCCAACATCCTCCAGATTTTCCTCCTATCTTGCTAACTGCTCCTTTCTCTGCCTTTCTTTGCATCCTCTTCCTAAGGGCTATTAATTGTTGAGTTTCTTTCAGTTCAGTCTTCTGGCATTTCCTCTTTTCATTTGGTGATTTTTCATATGATTTGGATTATCATCTCTATGCAGAAGACTCAGAAATTTATATCATTACCTTAAATAATCTTCTGCACTCCACACATATAATGCCACTTCCTATTTGATATTTTCTCATGGACTTTTCAATGACTCTTCATACAAACCTACACTCATAATTTTTCCTTCCAAATCTGGCCCTCTTCCAATGTTTCCCACCTCGGTGAATAGCACGCCCCCCATCCAGTCACATGAGACAAACCAAAAGTCCAGGAAGTTTTCCTCACTCCTGTCCACTCTTCTCCCACTTTAGATGATCCATTACCAAGTCTTATCAATTTCCTTTCTAAATATTTATCAAATGCATTCTCCTCCTGCTGGCTCCACCAATCACCCTGCCATTACGTCTTGCCCAGCCCCTGCAATAGCCTTTATACTAATCTATGTGCTTATGCTCTGGTGTCTTCTCAATCCTTATCCACTGTTCATAGTATTCTTTAAAAATTAAAAACTTGTCTCTTTCCTATTTCAAGTTCCTCAAGTTTTTCCATTTGTTGTGCTAGGCTAAAGATAAAACATTGTCTTGATAATCCTTCACATTCTGGCATCTTCTACTCTCTGGCGCACCTCACCTCCCGCAGACTCCCCAGTTCTTTGCTCCATTTATACAAGACTTTCTTCCGTCTCTCAAACTTTCGTCAGGTTTTCTCCTTTGAGTCCCACTGCACATGTTTTTCTCCATGCCTGAGACACTTCTTTTTCTTCTCCTTAACCTATCAACTCTGCCTCTCCTTCAGCTTCTGCTCAAGAAAGAAGAAGCCGTTTTGATCTCCTAATTAGCTCAAATATTTCTATTACAGGTTTTTGTAAGACTGCATATTTTTTATTAGGACTTGTCACGAGTGCAATTTTACATCTGTTTGTGGATTATTTGATACCTCTCTGTATCTTCCACTAGACAATAAGCTCTAAAAATTAGGGACATGTTGTATTTTGTTCGTCTTTATCTCCGTCTCTAATACAGTGCCAGACGTAGATGAGGCTCCCTCAGTAAGTATTTGCCAAAGGAAGAAAGGAAGATGGGAAAGAAGCAAAGAAATAAAAAAAGAAGTTAAGTCCATATCTTCTCTATACTTGCCAATTTGCACCTGGAGCATTGGATTGAGTTCTGGGTGCCATATTTTGAGATAAAAACAAGCTGGAATATATTCAGAAGAAAGGAATCAGAAAGATCAGGAGAGGCAAAGTTGGGATTGATGCATCAAATAGGTGACTGGATTTTTTTTTAATTTCTTCCAACCAAAAGATGATATTTCAAAGAAACATATTATTTATTAGTTCATGTTGTAAAATAGTTTACATTACTCCTTTTTCACAAATTAAGGCATTTAAAAGGAAAACAGCTTTAAGTTTGTAAATAATTTTCAAAGTAGTTTACTGAGAAAAAGTGCATGAAAAAATTCTGCAGCGTCTCTGGGCACTTATTTTGATTGATTGGTGCAGGCACTTTTAGCCCCCTTTTCGGGTTTTCTATTTCTATTCTAATACAATAGAATTATCTTCTTGCAATAAATTTCATGAGTAGTCTCCTGTGAACATATATGTTCTAAGCAAAGAAGATGTGGCTTACAATAATTGACAAAATCATTATTTCATATTATGTAAAATTACTGACTGATTACTTCTAAGTGTGATTTTCTTGGCTTTTGATACTATTGTATACGTACATGAAATTTGGAGTTATGGATTAAATAATGTATAATCAGATTAGCTGCAAACTATGAACATTAATAAAAGAGACTAATAAAATTATAAAGCTATCTACTATGGCTATTTATTGGAAATTGCAAATTTCCTAAAAGTTGCTGATATTTGTTAGATATCATAAGGAATAGTTTTGACTTCTACAATTTTTTTCATTTGTACAGTACTTTCCTTTTTTGGAAAATACAAATTTGTTTACTAATATTTTTCTTTAGATCAAATCAAATTATTCAGTGAAGAAGGGATTGATGTCAGTTCCTGGAAAAAGCATGAAGATTAATCCCTTCATTAGTCAAGGAGGAATTATAACTGATTTATTCATTTTCTTCTGCATTATTTCAAGCACTTCTCTTTTTATACTTCAGAATTCCATGATGCCAAATATATGCTTCTCACAAATTATAAACCTTTGAATTGCATCCCCAAGGAGTTTTCTGTTTGTTTCAACACCAATAAAAACAGAGAGTTAAATCACTTATTTCTGAATTAAGGAAGGATATTAACAGTTTCAAAAGAAGGCATTGCCTTCTGCAGCATTTAGTTAGCCACAGTGGAACAATGTTAGATCTGCCTCAATCAGTAACCAAGGGATAACTCAGTTACCACCTTAAGGGAATAGGAACAAGAGCCAAGCTCTAGGATAGACGCTATTGGAGTCTTGTGGCCAATCATATTGGAAGGAGAGGAAGGCACCCACTCTGTTTGGGAAAGAGGCCTGGGTTGGAGCACTACTCACAGGGACATATTCAAGGAACAATTCTTAGAAATCACATAGGATTGACCCCAAGCTGGTAAAGGCCAAGGATAAGGCAAATGGAAGAACTGAAGAGCAGTCACTGGTAAAATCTAATGGGGTTTTCTTAGAACAGAATCCAGGTAAACTCCACTGCTAAGGCAGACAAAAAGTTAGCTGGAGTTAATTAGTGGAGAACAAAATTGCTTCAAATGAACTCTAAATAAATGGAAGGAACTTAGAGTCCTCAGGTCACATTGACAGTATGAAGGTCATGTAGGTCATATGTGTATTCAGAAAGATAAAGATTTAAAAATCATCTTTGACTCAGTTACATTAATGTATCTTATGAAAGCATTCTGCAAAATAACTTTGACAATAAAAAATTATTTAGTTAACTACCTCAGACTCTTCCATTGGCAGCATCTATACAGAACAGGGAATGAAGAGTTCAGATTGCTAAAAAACATTTCTAAAATATCTTCCGAGAAATATTTTTTTAAATGCACTTTGTTATCTTATCTGAATAAATACATTTATAAGCATTGTTACCAGGTAGCAAGAGGTGATCCTGTCCAGTGTTTGCAGAGATTTTATGGTTGGTAAATATAGTGTGAAATTTGCAAAGATATTGGGCTGTGAGTGTGTTTACACTGGATAAGTGAAAAAGTCCAACTTACCCGGTGAGCTTCATTAATGTAGACAGTCAATTTGAATAATATTGGCCCCAAAGTTTGCTTTTTCTTATCAAAACTTTCAGGTCTTAACTATTGAGAATGTTTCATCTCACACCTCTCTTAGGTTTTTATGAGAAAAGATTTCAAATTTATGAAACACCAAATATTTGCTATTTGACAAAATTAAAAGAAATTCCATTTGAAAATACTTGCTGGCACCATACTCTATGATTTTTTAAAAGTTTACTAATGAGGCTTTAAAAAAATAACCTTGGACCTCATAGACTTGAAGGAGTTATATTCTATTTGCAGTAACTCTTGGGAAGTTGCACATGTCATTAAACCCTAAGTCTAAATCTCTAAGCACTTGGTTTTGACAACTTCTGTTTAGTGCATTCTTCTAACAACATTAATTAGATGTAACCCATGTTTTCCGGTCATTTCAGGAAAGCAACAGAGCTCCAGGGATTACAGGCTAAAACTCAGCTATCTTCTTGGCTATTTTGTAAAATAAAGAAAGTGGAGACCTACAGTAATTCTCATAAAGACCAACTATGTAAAGAAAAAGAAGTGGTTTTTGACACATGGATTACCGAGATTATATGTCTCTATTAATTGTTTATTTTGCATAGGCCTATTCAGAGTAAGCTGCTGAGTTTCTAAGGAAAACATAAAGGTAAATAAACAACTTAAATATTGTGAAATAGTTGATATGGAGAGTATACTGCTAAATAATAGAAGCAAGTGTGGAAAACATTTGTGTACCACACCAAGGATTTGTGTCTAAGTCACTTAGGGGGGAATGATCATATCACCTGTCCTAGTCATATCAGTATTTAGTTGAGAGTAGCTGTCCTCCCAAAAGATCGATATTAAAATAATATGTCTCATCTTGATTATTATGGCAATGACAATAAAAATCACTGGACAAAAACCAGTATTCATCTATAACATTGACATGAATCATAAAGTTATTATAGTTGTAATAACTACATAATATATAATATAGTATATATTACATAATATATAACTATATAACTTATATAATATATAACTATATAACTTATATAATATATAACTATATAACTTATATAATATATGTTATATAATCCTTATATATATATATATATATATATATATATAAATGAAGTCATACCAACAAGCTTTATATGATTATAATATTGATTTAAAAATCACTAGGGAAAATGAATCTCTTTAATATATTTTAGTTTTACACTCTTAGAATTTTACAGGAAAATGTTCCCTGACGTTTTAAATAATTTCCCTGTCAGAAACACTAATTTCCTTCTACATTCAGTGCTGGGCAGGGATGTGGATGCTTTTGCTTTTCCCAACGTATGGTATTGCCTTTGGAGTAAAATTTAAACGGGACCAAGATATTTCTGCCCCTGGTCCTCTACCTCCTGCCTCCAGGTCTGCAGCCTCTGGGTTTTCCTTGGACCAACCGTGACTCATAACTCAGCACCTTTTTCAGTTCCTTGAAAAGAAGCTTCCCTCTCAAAAGCATTATTAAGATAGACTTTACTAAAGACCTTGAGGAGAGAGAAAGGAGATTTGCTTTGCAAACTTCACAAAAAACAACTTAAAAATTATATATATATATATCTAAAATTATATCTATTTTTATAAATTATATAAAATTATATAAATTATATATATAAATTATATAATTATATATATATAATCTACATATATATATATATATCTCAAAATTATATATATACGTATCTCCCAAGCTCCCTTCTCAGACATCCCCAACTCTTCTCTCTTTCTGATCATTCTGACTAGTTTTTTAATTCTTCTCTCCCTTTGGATCTTCTCCTGGACACTTCAAATCCCTCCCCCATCTTCTGTGCAGAGCCATTTAACTCTGCCCATCTTCCATGCCAACATGGTCCACTCAAACCCTGCCTATAGGGCTCTCAGCCATAAGGCTTTCTAGAGACAAGACGCACATGCTTTGTAGGTTGATCAATTAAACCATAGGGATCTCATCTTCCATACTAAGAAGTTTGTCCAAATGGTTTCTTTTTCTAAAAATATATGATGTTCTCCCTAGGAGAAATTTTGTAGAATAAAAATTCTCCATTTCTTTTAATAATACAATCACTTTTCTGATTGAGCAATTCCAATATTCTTTAACTACACAGTAAAAAATGCCAAGGAATTAGATAATCCACAAATATATCCATTAACTCTCTGGAGAAGTCTCTCCTAAAATAAACCCCAAGCAATTATAGTATCAAAGTATACATTGCCACGTACGTTTTTGATCAATCTAGAAGACCTGATTCTAAATAGGTATTCTTGTTTGAGAATGATATTTAATTACTCATCATCACTTCTCCACTACATTCCCTAAGAGCAAATCCAGTTTTTAGATTAAAAAGCCTTAGAAAGTTTTATATCTCATAAGTTTACATTAAGGGGATCTAAATTATTTAAAAGAACAGTTTCATCCAATTAAAGAGCTTCTATTCAAAGATAAATGCTCTTTTCTTACAATATCAAAGAAAATTTGGATTTGCAAACATAGTTATTAAATATGGCACTGTATGTTTAGGAAGTAACTTACAAAACTAAATGAGCATTGATTTACAAATCTAAGAAGGGTCTTGGTGAGGTGATGAGGAGTTGGGTAAGGGTGGTATGGAGTGAGTGAAAATGATGCCTATTTGATTTTCTAGCTGTGTGTTGTGATGCATGTTAACTTGGCAAGAGAAAGGACTGGCTGCTTATAGTAACAGATCCACATCTGACTATAGCTCCATTTCTAACCTGTAACCATTGGTGAGTTATGTAATCTTTCTAAGTTCCAACTTTCTGATCTGTACAAAGGAAATAACAAATCCCGCCTCAAGGCATTACTGTGAGCATCAATTATGTGGGAGTTTTACACATGGGAAGACATCAAGACAGTGCCATTGGATTTTCACAGATGCAGAGTGTTCAGGGTCTTATTGGGTTTTTTTTGGGGTGAGCCTCTTCTTCCTTCTAGTCTCAAACCAGGGTGTCTCCCTGTCAGCCCCCGAAATCATCTGTGTGCAGCATCTGTGAGCAACCTTCTATGGAGATTACTTTGGTTTAATATTTCTCTAAAATGTGCAGGGTTAGCTCCAGGGACACATTTTTCATAAGCACTAGGCACATTTACTCTTGTAGGCCTCTGCCTCCAAAAAAATATTAAAAATTATGTTTTGCAAATATGGTTGGTATAAAGACAAATATAATTCAGGCTTGATCCATTTATATATATTCATTATTATATAATGTTCATTTCTCCTTCTGATTTTTAAAAGAACTTAGCACTTTTTTGTGTGCCCCAAAAGTATCTTGGGCCCTAAGCAGGTTGCTTACTGTCCCTAATTCCTGTCGGAGTCTCCAACTTTTCATTTGTAGTACTTTTTCTTAAGTATTTAAGAAAAATCCCCAATCCTCTCTCCTCTTTTGCTCTTCATCGCACACATTAATTTTTTCTAATATTTCTTCACTGATTCATTTCTCTTGGCCTTTTATCATCTTGGTTTCTCTCTTTTGGATCCCTTTGGAATTTAGCCAAGGTATTAATGTTTCTTTTTGGTAAGCAGAAAATTATACATGATACCCTGGGCCACCTGATGGAGGCCATCGTGAATAAAATGATTTATTTCCTCTTAAACATGTGAAACTCCTCTACTTTTTGAACTTTTCTAAGTGTAATTGTGCATTTTAATTTTTATTTGTTTTTAGTAGCTATTAGGGAATATTTTATTTCTTCTGAACTCTTACCCTCAGATTTTACTGCTTTCCAAATGTCATTGTTTCATTTGTTCCCTTTTGACTTCATACATGAAGTATTCCCAAATCAATAATAAATCAAAAATTTAGCCGTGAAGATTGAACGCAGCATCACCTGTCTCCAAAGTATAGCTGTTAAAAGAAAGGTACAACCTGAGGGACCCAGATTTTAAAAGGGCTTACAACAGAGTGGCACTGGAAATATGACACAATTCACCTTTCAGTGGTACTTGGTGATCACTTTACTAAAAATGTTCACTTCACATTAATCTTGATGTCACTTACACTAGTTTTCATTATATCTCATTTACTAGTTTATATTTTATTTGATTCCCAGTTTTTAAAATGTAGATGTGTTAAAAAAAAAATGATTTATCTCTCCACCACCACAGTTTTACTAATGAGCATTGGATTGAAGTTCTTAAAAAACTAACTTTTAATTTATACTCTGCCTTATTTTACAGAAAAGACTTAAGGAGGTCTATAAAGATGCATACACTTTGGTAACAAAAAATACATTTAAACAAATTAGGGGAAAAATAAAAAAGAAAATAAGGGAATAAGTTGGAAACAAATAGAATGATATATGTCATCCGTGCACACACTCTTGCTGAAAGCAGGCCATAATTGGACTCCAGGCTGAGTTTTTGAATTCTAAGTAAGGCAAACAATGTAGACCTCATTTTTTCCACCTAAAAACTGGTGAATAAAATGTTTACCAGACACTTACCTAGGATAAATAGAAATAATATCAAATAATTTATACATGGCTATGACTCCTTTAAAGGACAAAGGCTTATATTGAAAAGATGACCGCTGCTTTCCACCACCCCGCTGCCCCATGCCTGACACCACGAATCTTCCCATCCTCCAGGTCTGATTTCTCAGTAACAGAAGAAAGCGTCAATTATATACAGAAATTCCTATCTGCTTTTTAAAAAGTATCAGGGCCATCAAGTTGTGCACTGCCAAACTCTAGGTGGCACTATTCACAGACTACATGCTAAAAATTTTAAAACTTAGGAAACACAACTTAAAAATTGGAAAAACTCTTAAAAAGTATATTAGAAGGCTATAAAATACGTCTTAGGCCAAGCACGGTGGCTCATGCCTATAATTCCAGCACTTTGGGAGGCCAAGGCAGGTGGATCATGAGGTCAGGAGTTCAAGACCAGCCTGGTCAAGATGTTGAAACTCCATCTCTACTGAAAATACAAAAAAATTAGCCAGGCACAGTGGCAGGCACCTGTAATCTCAGCTACTCAGGAGGCTGAGGCAGGAGAATCGCTTGAATCTGACAGGGTGAAGGTTGCAGTGAGTCGAGATCATGCCACTGCACTCCAGCCTGGTCCACAGAGTGAGACTCCATCTCAAAAAAAATAAAAATAAAATAAAGTTAAATGTATCTTAATTACACGGAGATAACACCTGTTAACACTTTGTTTCCTTCCAGTTTTATCTTTATAGGACAAATTGCTAAAAGTGAAATCTTGTGTCAAAAGATGTAATTATGTTTAAAATTCTTGAGACATTTTTCCCAATTACCCTCCAATCTGTAGTGTATATGAGTGGCCATTTCAGTACACCTTTGTTATTTTATGGCGTCATTCCTTCATTTAAAACATGAAGATAACATTACCTTACATTATTTATATTAATATATGACCTCGGGTTCCTCCATACAACAAAGATAATAACTATGTCCTCACAGGATTGTTACAAGCGTTAAATAAGTTAGTGATATATAAAGTACTTAAAGCAATGTCATGCACATTTTTGCTATTATTATTTGCCAATTTGGTAAGTAAAAGCAGTTTATTTTATTTTGTTTTTAGTTCTTAGGAATATGGAATGCATTTTTATATATTTATTAGACATTTTCATTTCTTTTTTCATGAATTGTCTATTCATATCCTTAGCACAACTTTTTAATGAGTGTTTATTATTTATATACTCTTTCTATAGTAAGGATATTAACTATGTGTCTGGCATAAATGTTTCAAGTATTTTCCTCAGTTCCTTGTCATTTAATTTTAGTTATTTATATTTTTACATACAGACATTTAAGTTTGTTATTAAATCAAATAACCAACCTGTATGTACGGTTTCTTTTCTTTTTTTCCTTTTTATATTTAGGAAGTGCATTATTTTCCTGTGGCTGATATAACAAATGATCACAAACTCGATGGCTTAAAATAACAGAAATTTATCCCTTATAATTCTTAAAGCTAGAAGTCCAAAATCAAGATCTTAGTAGGGGTTGTTCCTTCTGGGGCTGTGAGGGAAAAACTCCTCCATGCTTCTCTCTTAGCTTTTGGTGACATACCTTGGCTTGTAAATGCATCGCTCCAGTTTCTTCCTCCACTTTTACACGGTCTTTTCCTCTGCATATCTGTGACTCTGTGTCCAAATTTCCCTCTTCTTATAAGGATACCAGTCATATTGGATTTAGGACCCATCTCAATCCAATATAACCTCATCTTAATTTCTGCAGATGTAATCTACAGAGACCAAATGACATCACATTCACAGGTACATGTAGACATGAATTTTTAGAAATAATATCAAATTATTCAGCCAAGTACAGGAAGTAATTTTATATTCCAAGGTCACAAAAGTATTCATCTATATGTTCATTTATGTATGTATGTGTTCATTTTTACATTTAATTCTTCAATGTATCTGGATCTCCAATGTTTTCTGATATAATTAGTAATTAATTAGACTGAAGTACATTACTTTGAAATTTAAGAGCTCTCCCAGTTTCTTCAAGCAGTAAGGCAGAAGTAAAATGCCAAATGTACCATTTAAGTCAACCCTTAGCAGTTTCACAACAGAGAAAAGTATGAAAATATTTAAAAGGGCAATTTGATAACCTAGAACTTGCCTAAGAAATATTAGGCTTGATTTTTATTGCCTATTGCAAAATAAGTACTCCTTACTTTGGAAATCTTCATATTTAGTAGATAATTCTCATGCCCCCCCTTCCAAGGATTTACATAGTTTTATACAGATGAAATCATGCACTGGTTTATCAGGTGCTGCTTAGCTAAACAGAAGAAAGCATAAAGTCCTTTAGCATTTTTTTTTTTTTTTTGGCTCGCTATTACCCCATCTGTTTGCTTTCCTGTTGCATTTTCTCTGAGATCTAGCTTTCAGACGCATGAACACTCCACCCAGTGTTTTGGCCTCATTCATTTCCATGTTTATCCCTCCTCATCCTGGAGTGACTGCATTGATAGGAACCTGTTTGTTTTCCATATACTTTTCCAATAGTCACATTTGATTCTTAGTGATCATCAATTATATTAGCTTTCAACAAGTTTCCTTCTTGGGTTGCCTTGCGGTCTGTGTAATGTTGCAGTCTGGAATGCCTTGTGCTTTGATTCTCCACCATAGTAAATAAAGAACACATATATTTTGGCCACTAAGACTATGATCCTCTCTATCCTCCCTGAAATATCTATGCATAGACTGATATGCTAATTTATCCCATATCAGTTATCTCTTTTATGGAGATCTGTGTACTTCTACTAAAGATTTTAGGTGGCACAATACACCACTAAAAACTATTGTGTTGAAGGCATTTTATCCACTGCAATATTTTCAGCGTTGTGTAAATGCCACTTAATGTTAAATTTAAGCAGTTCTTTAAATTGATATGTACATCCTACATTATTCCACCCAAAAGTGAATTTGGAAATATTGTTTTCAATCAGTTGTTAAAGATGCACTAATAAAAGTATTCCTTCGGAATATGAACTTCTGGGTGCTGGGAAGAAATAAAACAAATCAATAGACTAATATTAAATTCAGGAAACATCAAAACAATGCAACAGAAACCATTTTTTTTTTTTTTGGCAGAATGAATCACCATATCTATAGCTTGAATCTCTTATATAACTCAGTTTAGAGTGTAAGTGGCCAACCAACATTAGGACATATGGACATTAGAGCTCTTTGAGTGTTATTTTATATGTGAATATATATAAATATTATCATTGAACATAAAATATACACAAGTATGCCAGGGCCCATTCTCATCTTGTGTCCACAAGGCCACCAGCAAAGTTTTCCCAGATGGAAATGTTATCTTAGTTTTTCTACATCATTGTTATCGTCATCAGATAGTCCTAAGATCTACTGGGGGTTTTCCTTTGAAACACACTTTTATTGGACCACAACTATAGTTGCTAATAGAGAACTTTGCTTCTGTGAGAGACAATAGATCCTGATTAAAATATTTGGTCAAGAGATATTTACAGATTTCTAAAGGCTTCTGACCTGCAATTATTGCAATAAAGGCCTGGCTACTATCATGAGCCTTCTTTTTTATTAATCTGACAAATAATTATGGGGCATCTTCTGTGCACCAAATCCAATTCTAGGCATCAGTAAACAAAATAGAAAATGATTCTCTGTTCATATGGAATTTAATATACAGTACATCTTTTTCAACCCAAACTGTAAATTCCATAGCCTCCTAAGGCTAATGTTCTAAAAGGTATGTTAAGACTAGCAGAAAGGCCGGGCATGGTGGCTTATGCCTGTAATCCCAGCACTTTGGGAGGCCGAGGTGGGCCGATCACCTGAGGTCAAGAATTCAAGACCAGCCTAGCCAGCATGGTGAAACCTCATCTCTACTAAAAATAAAAATAAAAATAAATTGTTGGGCGTGGTGGCATGCACCTGTAGTCCCAACTACTCAGGGAGGCTGAGGCAGGACAATCACTTGAACCCAGGAGGAGACACCATCTTAAAAAAAAAAAAAGAATAGCAGAAATAAACTCACTATTTATTGAGATCTGGTAAGAATGACATTTTTTCGTAAACTGGAATAGATATGAGTTCTCAAATGAGAAAAGTAATAGGACCTATATTCATATGATAATAACAGTGAAAAATCTATTCTAAGGCAAGGTGTTACTGTCATTGGGATGAAATGAATGTGAGGGCCATTTGGATCTTCTTTAGTACCTGGTTAAGTCTAGTTCATTAATAGCAGAGCTTAAAAGCTGTCGTGCATTGCACAAATTAGGCAGCTTTGGATTGTGCTTTCTTGAAGTTCTAGAGTATAAGTAAAACAGCATCAAACCAAGTACTGTGTTCATTCAGTCCTTTAATCTTTTTGTTCGGCAGTGGAATGCTAAATGACAGGAGAATGCATCTTCATAAACAATAATGATTTGTGTCTGATGTCAGCTGCCAAGCTATCTAGAAACAAACCACAGCCTTGCTCAATGGAGCAGCTGCCATTTCCCTGGCCCTGCTTTTATTGTTGCAGAGCCGGGAAACACAAACAATGGTCCTGCACCCGCTGCCAGGCCTGCCAGAGTGATGGTGGTGCCATCATTCAGGCCAAGAGGAAGGGACCATAAAAACAGACACATGCCCTTAGGATCTCAGCTGCTCCCCTCCCTGGTGCTGCCATCCTGCCAAACCTATGACCAGTCCAGGTTGCCTCACAACTGTGCAGAGCATCGTAGGAGACAGATTCTCTGGGGAGGCACAAGTAAATTTGATCAGATCGGACTCAACTTCATTAACTTCCTGTGGGAGAATAAGTGTAGCCTGAGTGTTAGGGGCACATGTGGGACTCCCTAATGCACATGACTGTTCTTTTTGTGTTCTTATGTTTTTATCTGTCAATTCCCTTTGTCAACACAATGGTGATGAGATATAGCCTGTTTGCCATACGTAGAAAAGAGACATAAGAATCTTTTATGATAGCTCATATCTTCTCTTTGACTTTCTCCTCCTGGGTGATTTAGGCTTTCACCACTACTTCTCTTGGGATGACTCTCCCAAACCATCAGTTCAAGGTGGAATCCTGGAACTTTAGTGCTAAAAGTTGCCACTGAAATTGTTCTGTCTAAACTCCAAATGTTAAAGTTGAGGAAACTGAACATCTGAAATGGCAAATGGCTTCCAAGATTGTAAAAGAAGGAGCTAGTAAAATCAGATTAGAGCCTGCCTTGGCTCCCAATCTGGTGCTCCTTCCACAGCTCCATATCCTCTCTAATGCCTCCTACATCTTGCCCTCTCCCCTTACTTTTATTTCTAGAGTTGATCTTGTACTCCAAGTGGTTAAGTTTCACACAGCTGTGTAATAGTTTCCTGGCTCATATCCCACCTCCATGCACAAAACCTAAGATAACCACTGCAGATTACATGTTAAAAACCTATTTAAAAGTGCTCTATTTTTGAGCTTATTCTAACTACGGCTTCTTCTTGCCTCAAATGAGGTCCAAGTAGATCGAACCCACTTTGACCACCTATCTCCAAAAGGCTACTACGTCTCTCTCAGGCTCCAGGCCAAACCGACAGTTCCCTGTTCCTGGAATGCTGCCCATGTTTTTCCAGCTGCTGCTCCCTCCTTCCATTTGGAATGGCCATCCAAAATCTCTGCCTATCAATGTGCTCCCCAGCCTTTAAGACTCAGATCAGACGCCACCTCTTCCATGAAGCCATCACTTAGGCTCCAAACTCTTCCTTCTGTGTTTTCCCATGATGTGTAATTCCTCTTTTATATACCATGTGAAAGTGTAGTAACTAGTGTATATATTTTATCCTTTCAAGTAGATTTAAAATTTTCCTATGCCTGAGATTCTGTCCCATACATTCTTCTACCCCTCCACCCCTCCAACAGCACCTAACATAGTGCCTTGAATATGATCGATGTTCAGTGATATTAATTGAATGTTATACTATTTGGGCAAGGTATGACCATAACATTTTTATTCTAGCTTAGAAATTTAATTTTGATTTTGCAAACTGTATCTATTGCATCATGGAATCTTAGAATTAGAAACCAAAGACCAAGAAAGATATTTAAAATTGTAATAAAACATACATAACAGAATATCAACCTTTTTTTTTTTCTGTCCTAAGGGACTACTTTATTAGTCACCTCTAGGCCTGTGTGTGGCCAGGTGGGCTTGGAGGAGGGTATAACTATTCACCAGCTCCCAAGGAGAGGCATGAGAAGGCCTTGGCCTAGCCTTCTAGGGTCCCAGACTGTGGACTTTGGAGGGGCAGGTCTGGCCTTTCCTGGGCCAACACAGGCACCCAGGTAAGGGCACAGGCTCACTATCTGTCAGCTAGCCTAATTGCGTTTGGAAAAATATTCCTTGCTGTCATCCACCTTGGGCTTAATCGTGTCACTGCCAGGTTTCCAGCTAGCAGGACCAACTTCCCTATGCTCTTCCGTGTACTGGAAGGCCTGGACCCGCCGCAGAGCCTCATCCATGGAGCGTCCCACAGGCAAATCATTAACAGTGATCTGGGGAAGGACCCGCTTGCCATCATTGATAAAGCAGCCTCTGTAGGCAATGTCTGTATCTGTTTTCAGCATGCCATAATTCTCAGACAAGCTTCTGGTCACGTCAACAAGCAGGGGGATGTTTGGAGGGCCAAGCCTCCCTCCTTCTGGAGGTTGTTGATCCAAGCCAGGTGGGTGAACTGAGAGTCCACTGAAACACCCAGCACTTTGCAGCCCAGCTTGCAGAAGTTCTCGGCATGGTCACTGAACAAGATGATTTCTGTGAGGCACACAAAGTGAAGTCCAGAGAGTAGAAAAAGAGGACCACGTACTTCTCTTTGTAGTCCAACAGCTTCACCTCTTTGAAAGCGCCATCCACTACGGCAGTGGCCTTGAAGTCAGGGGCGGGCTTTCCCATGCCTACGATTACAGAGGCCATGACTGAAAGCTGCGTGGGCAAAGGCTGGACACGTGGACAAACAGACGTGTGAACCCATGTTCTCAGCACCAAAATTGGCCATCTTTACCATTATTTACAGATAACGTTCAATGGTATTAAGTACATTCATATTGTTATGTAATTATCACTACTATCCATCTTCATAACTTTTTTCATTTTGCAAAACTGAAGCTTTATACACATTAAACAATAATTCCCCATTCCCCTTTCCTCCCAGCCCCTGGGAATATTATAAGAACCACATATAAGTGAAATCATACAGTATTTGTCTTTTGTGTTGGCTTATTTCACTTAGCATAATGACTTCAAGGTTCATTAATATTGTAGTATGTGTCAGAATTTCTTTCTTTTCAAAGGCTGAATAGTATTCTATTATATATAGAGAGAGAATATTTTGTATGTGTATTATATATATATAATATTCTTTCTCTCTCTCTCTCTCTCTCTCACACACACACACACATACATACATAAACACACACGCCACGTTTTGCTTAGCCATTTATCAATAAATGGACGCCTTGCTTCCATTTTTGGCTATTGTAAATAATGTTGCTGTGATGTAGATCCTGCTTTTAATTCTTTTGGGTATACACACAAAAGTGGAATGGAGCATATGGTAGTTGTATTTTTAATTTTTAAAAGGAATCTCTATGCTCTTTTCTACAATTCTACATTAAAAAGTTGGATTCTAGGCTGGGTGCGGTGGCTCACACCTGTAATCCCAGCACTTTGGGAGGTGGAGGCAGGTTGATCATGAGGTCAGGGGTTCAAGACCAGCCTGGCCAAGTTGGTGAAACCCCTTCTTTATTAAAAATACAAAAAAAACTTAGCCACGCATGGTGGCGGGCACCTGTAATTCCAGCTACTCAGGAAGCTGAGGATTGAAAAAAATTGCTTGAACCTGGGAGGTGGAGGTTGCAATGAGCCGAGATTGTGCCACTGCACTCCAGCCTGGGTGACAGAGTGAGACTTGGTCTCAAAAAAAAAAAAAAAAAGTTGAATTATTTTTTAAAATCTTCCAAAATTCTAAGAGGTAAGGGAATTATCTGAAGTAAGAAATAACAGAAACTACAGCACTGCCATCCAAGCTGCTTTGGCCAGATGAATCACAGCTGGTGTTCAGAAGCCAATTCAGTGTAAAGAATATGACACACCAGCCTTTGGTTCCTGAATCTGACTGTGCATCAGAATCTTCACATCAGATAGTAAAAGCTAGAACCTCTGGGAACTTGAAATGACATAAAGCTCCTCCAATGGTTATAGTCATTGTCTGGCCATATGTGAGGAGTCTTCTTGTGGATTATGAGTATGTCCACAAACTTGGACTGATGGCGTTACTTAAAAATATCTAGTCATTTAAATAGAGTCACATTCATGGACATACCTTGAGGTAACCATGTATGCCCTCAGGTAACTTCACAGTGGTAGGGCAGATAAACTGGAGACAGGGAGACAGACTGTGGGGCCAGACCCAACAGGGAGGAAGTGAACGAGAAAACAGGTAAGTGTGGAGGAAATCAGTAGCTGCAGATTTGATTGGCCCTACACATGGTAGTCAGGGAGGATGAGAGAAGTTGTAGTATAAAAGAAGATCCCAAGAGTAAGCAAAACTTGGAAACCCGGTAGTTAGGAAGGCAGTTGGCATCAAGGAAGTCCATCAGTAGGGGGCAAGAGCAAGGCAAAATAGGGGACAAGGGAAAAGATCCTAGGCCTAGAGAAAATGACATATTAGGCAGTTCACAAAATTAAAAAGAAATTAGGCACAAATGAACAACTAGGGCATAAAATAAGAACTAATATCAAAGGCAGCATCCCCTTATTCTGCCATTTCTTCATTTTGTCATTCTTTCATACATTCAATGGCAATTGCTGTGGACCTAGTTGGTGCTTGGCAATATGGATCCAGACTGTTCTTGTGGAGTCCTTTCATCTCTTTTGTTTAAGATAAGAAATCATCAAAAAACTCGACCACAGAATGTCATTACTAACAAAATGTACACTGGTTGTTGCCCTTACTTTAAGTAGTGTGCATATGCATGTTTTCCAAACAGCCTGAGCCTGTAAATAAAAGTGGTCACTTTTTTCAGTAGGTATCTTAACAATATCATTAAAGAGGCTTTTCACTCTGTCAGCATTGTTTTGAATTCCAATTTTGCTATTGCTTTCTTGATTAATTTAAGAAATGATTACCTGGCCAGTAGACTTTTTTTTTCAGGATGTTCTTTTTTTTTTCCCTCTTCTCTCTTCTGCGCTATACTTTATGAACTCTCATTGCTCATTAAATTAATGTGTGAGCAGGAGTTGGAAAAGTAAACTAAAATTAGTCATGTTTCCTAGTTTTTAGCAGCAGTGATATGATTTACTAGAGAAGGAAATTGGAACTGTGAACTAAAATTAAGCTTTTGAATTATCTGAAGATTTCATTCATCCTCGTTATTCCCAACCCTAGGGAAGAAACTCTGTTCACCATGAGTGGGCAAAAAGTTTCATGCAAGAACATAGTCTAATTGTAAATGCTTTTTGTGAATTCTGAACAAGCATAAATTGTGTTTATTTCTTGAAATTTAGGTTAGCAATCTTAATTTAAAATATGCTGCCCATAATTTCATCATTTGTGTATTTGTTAATTAAACTGGTAATGTTATTAAAACAAAATTGTTTCAATTTAGTTTTGTGAATATATTTTTCATGACTAAAAACAGTTTTATAGCTAATGTAGACATAGAGCATTCTTCGAATAGATAATCATCATTACCCAAATTAAGCAAGTGTTTGAGTGTCCTTTCAATCCTCTGATGGTACATTATTTCTGACTGTAATATGCCCAGATTTATCTGCCCCTCAGTAAATGACTTATTTTAATGCATCCATTATTCTTTCTGAAACTGTGTTCTTTTTCTTCTTGCTTTGTTTTATCTTCATGATATCTTTCCTGTCAACTAGGTATCTAAGGTTATCACAACAAGAGGTTTTGTAGATGACATTCAATATATTGGAAGTAGAGAGAGAATGATTTACTCTGCTGTCATCTTTATCTTATGCAAAAAGTCAACATGAAAATTCAACATACATGCTTTACAATAGCAAAACTCAATGTAAATGATATTACTGGTACATCTTTCTCTCTCTAGTCTATTGTTTTCCAAAGTTGTTCTAAGAATGCCTAGTCCATAGGATGCTCCACATAAAAATGGTTCTGAGATAACATGAGTTTGGAGAACGTTGCATTGCATACTCACCTTTGGAGATATCCAAGGCCCATCAGTATATTACAGGCTGAATAAACTTGCTGTAAATTAACTTGTATAACTTTATTCAAGTGTTTTCCAGTTAATTAGACAGAGAATAATTTCCTCTCCTCTTGAAAGAAGTGTTCCAAAAATAAATGTTAAGAAACACTGATTTATTGTTTCCTGCTTAAAACACATTTACTTGTATCTGTGTCATTACTATATGTTAAGCATGCAGCACAAAAAGAGCTGCCTTCTGACTAACAAAATATATTTAGCTAGCTTTAAAATATGATGTAGGTTTGGAGTGCTGTCAACAAGGTGGCAGAATAGGAATTCTCAGCCCTCATCCTGCCACAGAAACACCAATTTAACAATGATATTTGGACCCAAATATCTTTCTGAGAAGCTCAAAATTCACTTAAGAAGTTATAGTAACCAAGAGGAGCACAAAAACCAAAATGGCACATTGAAATGGGCAAGAAGAGCAATTTCACTTTACTCACATCATTTCCTTCCTCAGGCATAATGCAGTGCCAAGAAAGATTGATTCAGCCGACAACTCCTCTCTCAGAGGGAAAGAAAGGAGTATGCACCCAACATTCCCAGCCTTTTGGAGTGCTGAGAGGTCTGTTTCTGTTCTACCTCACTCAGAGTGCTAAAGAAACCAGCATAGTTTTGACACCCAGGGATATCTAAGAATGAAAAACATGGGGCAGACAGCTTACTGTAGCCAGCATGGTCCTGAAAGATTGGGAGAAAGCATACAGCCCTAACATTTCTTTCCCAGGAGATGAGGGAGAAGAGTGAAGCATGCATCCAATGTCCTGGTCTTTTATTGCACTGCCCTAGGGAAAAGGAGTTAGCAGCTTACTGTGGCCAGCATGGCTCCTTGTAATTGAGTGAAGGTGCACAACCCTAAAATTTCTTTGTTGAGAGGAAGAGAGAGAAGTAGAGAATGCAATGCACATCTATAGAAAAGGTTTGGGAGGCTCCTAGAATCTCTAATCAGGTTTACTGGTGAAGATCTTTTCCTATTGAAGCCAGTCTTAAAAGATTGGAAGAGGTGGCTATTTCTTCAAATGTGCAGGCACCAACAAAAACTACAAAAAGCACCAAAAATTAACAAAATATGACACAATCAAAGAACAAAATAATAAATATCTAGAACTGACCATAAAGAAATAGAGATATATGAATTGCCTGACAAAGAATTCAAATTAATCATCTTAAAGAAGCTCAGTGAGTTACAGGAGAGCACAGACAGACAACTAAACAAAATCAGGAAAATTATACATGAACAAAATGAGACTAACAACAATGAAATAAAACCATAAAAATGAACCAAATAGAAATTCTAGAGCTGAATAATACAATACCTAATATCTAAACTGAAAAATTCAAGAAATTAAATTGCAGACTTGATTAAACAAAAGAAGGAATTAAAAAAAAAAAAAAAAAAAAAACCTCAGGTCATTTGAAATTATCTAGTTAGAGAAACAAGGAAAAATAGTAAAGAAAATCCAAGGACCTGTGAGACACCATCTAGCAAACTAGTTTGTGTACTATGTAAATTTTATAAGAAGAGAGAGAAAGGATTAGAAAATTTATTTAAAGAAATAATGTTGAAAACTTCCCAAATCTTGGGAGATATATGGAATTGCAGTTTCATCACATCTAAAAGACCCAAATAGGATGAAATCACACCAAAATACATTATAACCAAATTGCCAAACATCAAAGATAAGGAATTTTCAAAGCAGCAAGAGAAAAGTGATTTGTCACATGCAAGAGATCCCCTATAAAACCATCAATGGACTCCTCAGCTGAAGCCTTGAAGGCCAGAAGAGAGGAGAATAATAGAGAAAAAAAGTGCTGGGAAAAAAATGACAAAACATCAACCAAGAATCTTATAACCAGCAAACTGTCTTTCAGAAATGAAGGAGAAAGACTTTCCCAGACAAACAAAAGCTGAAGTTTATCTCCACTAAACCTGTATCTCAAGAAATACTAAGAGGAATTCTTTTTCTTTTTTTTTTTGACAGAATCTCACCCTGTCGCCCAGGCTGGAGTGCAATGGTGCCATCCCTGCTCACTGTAACCTCCATCTCACGGGTTCAAGCGATTCTTCTACCTCAGCCTCCCAAGTAGCTGGGATTATAGCTGGGTGCCACCACACCCAGAAAAGTTTTTGTATCTTTAGTAAAGATGGGATTTCACCATGTTGACTGGGCTGGTCTCAAACTTCTGATCTCATGATCCACCCACCTTGGCCTCTCAAAGTGCTGGGATTATAGGTGTGAGCCACCACATCCAGCCAGAGAATTCTTTAAATTGTAACAAAATGATGCTCAACAGCATCACAAGAGCATATGAAAGCATAAAACCCACTGGTAACAGCAAATATATAGATAAATATAGAATGTTATAATACTGTACAGGTGGTGTATAAATCACTTTCAATTGTAGTATAAATGTTAAAAGACAAAAGGATTAAGAATAGAATAAAATTTTATAATTATAAAAAGAATAACTACAAAAAGAAACCTACAAAATTTTTCAATGTGTATACAAAATTTAAAAATGTAAATTGTGACATAAATAACAAAGTGTGAATGGTTGGAGAAGCAAAAGTAGAATTTTTGTGTGTGACTGTAATTAAGTTATTATCAGTTTAAAATAGACTGGTACAACTATAAGATGTTCTATCTATCCTCATGGTCACCACAAAGAAAATACCTATAGACGATAACAGGAAGGCTGGGAGAGATGGTTCATGCCTGTAATTCCTGCACTTTGTGAGCCCAAGGTGGAAGGATAACTTGAGTCCATGAGTTTGAGACTAACCTAAGGCAATATAGTAAGAGGCTATTTCTACAAAATAGTTTTTTTAAAAAAATTAGCCAGGGATGGTGGTATACTCATATAGTTCCAGATAATTGGGAGGCTGAGGCAGAAAGATCAGGAAGATCAGGAAAAGCCCAGAGGATTGAGGCTATTGTGAGCTATGATTGCACCACTGCACTCCAGACTGACAGAGTAAAAAGCTGCCTCTAAAAAAGAAAAGAAGATACAGGGAAGAAAGAGAAAGAAATAAAATCATATTATTACTTAAAACAAATCAATAAAACTCAAAGTAAGATAGCAAGAGAGGAAAAGAAGAACAAAAGAACTGCAAGATCAACAGAAAATAATTGGCAAAACAAAAATAGTAGGTCTCTCCTATCAATAATTACCTTAAATGTTGATGTATTAACCACCCAAATCAAAAGAGATAGAGTTGCTGAATAAACACAAAAAATAAAAACAAGATTCAACTATATGTCTACAAGAGACTTATTTTAGATTTAAGGACACACATACAGGCTAAATGTAAAAAGATGTTCTATGCAAATAATAAATGAAAGCAGGGAAGGCTACACCTATATCAGACAAAATACACATTAAGTCAAAATATGATGTAGATTTCCCATTAAATGGCACACACTAAAAGGAAAGGGAATGAAAGGGAAACTGGCTGGATGATATCTAACAAATAATGCCAGATGGTTAATATTAGTATGCTGAGGAAAAGTACAAAAGTGAAATATTTCCTGTGCCTTTAGCATCTTCGATCAATTATAAATCAAATTTATATACACTTAAAATTACTATTTGTTTCTTAATTAAAGGACAAGTACAGTCAGCACTCCATATCCATGGGTTCTGCATCTGTAGATTCAGCCAACTACTGATCAAAAATATTTGAAAAAAAACCACACAATACGCACAATAACAGTACAATAAAAACCTATACAGATTTAAACAATATAGCATAACAACTATTGACATAGCATTTCCATTGTATTAGGTATTATAAGTAATCTAGAGATGATTTAAAGTATGCAGGAGGATATTTGTGGGTTATCTGCACTTACTATGCTGTTTTATATAAGGGACTTGAGCATTTGTAGATTTGGTATCTGCAGAGGATCCTGCAACCAGAAACCTGTGGATAATAAGGATATGAGAATTAATATCATTTCTATTTTTGACAGGATGAACTATTTTAAATTCTAGTATTTCTTTTTTAAAGATGGTTATTCTTGCCGTCAAATTTTTGATACTTAGAACTAGAAAAAGAATAGTTGTTTCTTTTCTTTTGTCATTTCCTTAAATTGATATTATGTTTCAATGAAAATTTACTGTTTTCTTCTTATACAACTGACTTATTACTTTACATTGGACTAACATTTCCATGGGCCTTTGGGATATCAGAGGAAATAGCATGGGAGGGACAAGCATCATTATCCACATATTTCTATCCCATATTTGCTCTTGTGAGTAAACAACCCCATTTACCTTCTTATCAAGTTTTGACATTGCAATAGCTAAAGCAACAAGAAGCAAGTGAACTTCCAAATGCCTGGCCCTAAATAGGAGCTTGGAAAATAAATTAATTTTGAATGTAAAAGCTAGATGTCACCTCAGAAATAATCCAATTCAAGGACTCTCAATGCTAGCTGCAGCATAGAAACACACAGGCAGCTTTGAAACAAATAAACCAGGAAGCAAACAAACAAATGGCTAATGGTTGAGGGCTCAGTACACACAGATTCATATTAATTAGTCTGTAGTGGAATCTGGAGTCTAAGGCTTAATATTCTTTAAAAATTCTCCAATGGTGAGGAAAGGGAGAATTAAACGAGAAGTTAAAGTTGGTAACAACTAATCCTCTCAAACGCTATCACATTCTGAGTGAGGAATTTCTTGAGCAAGTAAGTGATTTTCTTGTTTACTGTTGCAAAATTAATTAGTTCATTTGAATTTGAAAACAGATCTTCTTATTCTTAACCTGAGCACTTTCCAGCATATAGAGTTGCCTTTCCCCACCATTGTCCTTTGCTGCATGAATTTTTTTTTTCATGGACAAGTTATAAAACTTCTTTGATGTTCATGTTTTGCCTTACCTGGTCAATGGTACCAAACAGGACCATTTAAGGATCAAATAATAACTATAAAACATGCCTGTGCACATGTATATGGCATTGCTGATATATTACAAATGATCCAAGGTACATTGTTCATTTACAGTAATTAATAGAATGTTTCCCATCAGCTTTTGCTTGAAGAAGTGTTTTCCCAATTTTTATTTGAAATCGAAGACCATCTTTCAACATGTCATTTACTCCCAGATTCAGTCTCTTTGCTGAAGCTACTGAGTGATTTTCAACATCCAACTCATTCTGGGGCATAATCCCTTCTTAGTGACTTTACAAAAAATAATAATAATAACTCTTAAATAAGTGCACTAGCACCATGCATAATGTTTTGTTGCACTATAAAATAAGAAGTGAAAGTAAGAGAAAGTACTTTCTCCATACTGGAGTCCCCACAGGGACCCAGTCAGCAGCCTGGCCCCTTTGGAATGGCATACCTGCCTCCTATGCCTGCTGAGTCCCTTTCCCTTTGAGCCCCCACCTCAAACAGCAGGCTCTACACCTGGCCAGCTGTTCTCTCTACTCCAATGGAGGCTTCTTCACCAGTGGCTCTGCTTTATACTCAGAAAAGGCTGTAGGGAGAGGATGAAGGTGAGCTACCCACATGATTGAGTGTCAGGGCTGCTAGTATGTCTCCACAGAGAAGATGAGTTACGTTGCCTCAGTGCTGGAACTCCAGGTGGTTCTTGGGGTGCTCTTTAGAGTTCCAGCATCATTTGAGGTCAATAGAGATAGATGGGTTGTTGAGGAGGTGGTACTCTAAACTTCCACCCAAGGAAAAATGTCTTACTGGCCCCTGGGTACAATGACCAAGGGGCTGCCATGATTCCTAGGCCATCAAGATTTAACTTGATGTCCTATTGGAAATTGCAGGGCTGTCTGCCTAGCCTTCATTACTATGAATAATCAAAGTTGGAAGTATGTCAGAGGGCTTCTATGGGCTTTGCTTTTCACCTACCATAAGGTGATGGCAGTTTGCAGGACAATTATTTCATGGAAAGTCCCTAGAACGTGCTGATGTAAGCAGCAAACACCAGCCTGTCTAAATCAACCATGTCACAGCTTCAGCCTAATTACTAGAAGTGGTGTTCAGACTAAGTAAGTTAGTAAATACCAGAAAGTAAGTTTTATTGCAAAACAGATTGCAGTTCCAGTTAAGTTGTTGTGTATGAACAGACACATGCTGCTTACAGATGTCCTTCGGCCCCGATCCTAAGTAATATATATTACAAAATGAAGGGGGAAGGTGTCCACAAGTGGCAAGGACAGATGCTCCTAGCAAAGCATCATAAATCAAAAGTGAGCCTAAATATTCACGAGAAGTATGCCACGACTGGGTAGAATAAAATTGGACAGGCTCAATTTTTAAAACTGCTTTAGGCGACTATCTTATTTGGGGGCAAAAAAACTGTCTTCATTTTTAATTCAATACCTGTTTTCCTTGCATAGAGCAGGCAATCAATAATGTGAATTAAATGAATCCTGTAGATACGAAGAGGAAAGTAGCCATTTCAAAGAGCTTTCTTTATTCATATATATATATATATATATATATACACACATGATATATATATATATATATATATATACACACACACACATGATATATATATATGTATGTTATTGTGTTTTAGGTTTTGGGGTACATGTGAAGAACATACAAGATTGTTGCATAGGTACATACATGGCAATGTGGTTTGCTGCCTTCCTCCGCATCACCTATATCTGGCATTTCTCCCCATGTTATCCCTCCCAACTCCCCACCCACCCCCCACTGTCCCTCCCCTAGATCCCCCCTACAGACCCCAGTGTGTGATGCTCCCCTCCCTATGTCCATGTGTTCTCATTGTTCAACATCCACCTGTGAGTGAGAACATGCAGTGTTTGATTTTCTGTTCTTGTGTCAGTTTGCTGAGAATGATGGCTTCCAGCTTCATCCATGTCCCTACAAAGGACATGAACTCATCATTTTTTATGGCTGCATAGTATTCCATGGTGTGTATGTGCCACATTTTCCCTGTCCAGTCTATCATCAATGGGCATTTGGGTTGGTTCTAAGTCTTTGCTATTGTAAACAGTGCCACAACGAACATTCCTGTGCACACGTCCTTATAATAGAATGATTTATAATCCTTGGGATATATACCCAGTAATGGGATTGCTGAGTCAAATGGAATTTCTATTTCTAGGTCCTTGAGGAATCACCACACTGTCTTCCACAACGGTTGAACTAATTTACAGTCCTACCAACAGTGTAAAAGTGTTCCTATTTCTCCACATCCTCTCCAGCATCTGTTGTCTCCAGATTTTTTGATGATCACCATTCTAAGTGATGTGAGATGGTATCTCAATGTAGTTTTGATTTGCATTTCTCTAATGACCAGTGATGATGAGCATTTTTTCATGTTTGTTGGCATCATAGATGTCTTCTTTTGAAAAGTGTCTGTTCATATCCTTCACCCACTTTTGAATGGGCTTGTTTGTTTTTTTCTTGTAAATCTGTTTTAGTTCTTTGTAGATTCTGGATATTAGCCCTTTGTCAGATGGGCAGATTGCAAAAATTTTTTCCTATTCTGTTGGTTGCTGATTCACTCTAATAATTGTTTCTTTTGCTGTGCAGAAGCTCTGGAGTTTAATTAGGTCCCATTTTGTCTATTTTGGCTTTTTTTGCCAATGCTTTAGGTGTTTTAGTCATGAAGTCCTTGCCTATGCCTATGTCCTGAATGGTTTTGCCAAGGTTTTCTTCTAGGGTGTTTATGGTGTTATGTTGATGGTCTTAGGTTTAAGGCTTTCTATCATCCCTTATTACTGAGTTCTCTGCTTCCAAAGTATAAGGAAGGAAGTCCTATTACTATTAAGGGGGAAAATGTGATGGTTTTACTATAGGAAATTGAATCACGTTTCCCACACTCATATCCAGTTTATTTAATACAAAACAGGTACCCTGATATTTTCTCCACTTATTCCCTAATTTCTTTTTCTCAGATGAGGGAAGATGATAATGGTTTATTTGAAGCTGAGAATCTGCTAGACCTTTTACCTTCAGGCTATAAGCCTCTTTGAGGCGTGTAACTGTGTCTCATACCTAGGCATGTAACTGTGTCTCGTACCTAGCATAATAGATATTCAATAGATAGTTGCATATTCATGACTTATGTAGTGGTCTTGCCAATGAGGTCACTGTCAGCCAATAAATTTTTTTTTATTCATAACTTTATATTCTGGACATTTTTTTTTCGTCTATGCAGATGGGCTTCATTTCTTTACTAATTTAGTCTCCACTTCTCTCTTCCAGTCCCCTCCTTCTCGCCTGCCTCCCACCGCAGTTTATGGTTTCATGTCTGGTTACTTTCGGGGAATTTATTGCTTACCTAATTTATACGATTCCAGAGCTAGTGATAAAAATGTGTAGCTAAATTTGAAAACTTAAAAAAAAAAGTTTGAAAAGTGTAATTCATGTCCTTTTCTCCAACATTATTTTTGAAAAAAAAAAAGTGTGGTTTTGTTTTTTTTTTAAATGAACCTCAAATGTACCAAATTGGACTGATCTAAATTCTTAGCTTAAGACATATTATCACTATTGGTTCATGTACAGTCACATTTTTAAAAACATCTTATTTATTTATTTATAAACACAATGAACCCTTGTGAACACACTGCCTGATACAAACACTAGAACTTTGCCAGTAGCTTAAATAGATTAGCCTATGTGTCCCAGTTCCCCTTCCAGCAATGCACAGGAGCCAGTATCCTGAAGCTTGTCTTTATCTACCATACCCATGCTTTTCAAAATGTAATTCTAATCACATTTATGCCTAAATGATAGTTTAATTGCTTTTTTAAAAAACTTCTTGGAAAGGATATCCTGTTGACCAAGGTTCTCCAGCTCTTGACTTTCTCACTCAGTAATACCTTCCTACAATTATTCATGAATCTCCTTTTGTCACAAAATAGAAAATTTGTCATTAAATTCAGAAAAGAAACAAAAGAAAAGAAAGAAAGAAAAAGAAAGGAAGAAAATGCTTATATATTCTCTCATATAATGGTATGGCTCTAAATTTAGGTTATATTAAACCATGCAACATCACCTGCAGAATAATAAATCTAAAGTAAAACATCAGAAGTTGATTCATTCATTCTCAGTAACTTCAAGTAAGACTAACACAAGAATAACTAACCCATTAAGATTCATCTATGTGTCATGTTGTTCAGTAATACTTTCCATCATTTGTTAAATAAGGGAGAGTGACAAAAATAGTTTATATTAACCTATGCTTGAATTTACTGTGCATCTCTTCAATATAATATTTAATAATTCAATTCAAATAATGATTCTGTTTCTTTTAGCCTCATATCTGTTTTTTCAGCTCATGTAAATAAATCTAAAAAAGACATTTCTCCTAGCATTTCTGGTGCAAACAAGCCGTCAAATTTTCTAGGTAAGCTTTCTAGGCTCAACATTATAGCAACTCCAGATTAAACTCCCTGGACTCTTTTGGGGCTGCTCACAGGAACCAAGTCTTTGAATTATCAGAGATCCAATCTTCTTTTTTTTTTTTTGAGATAACAGTCTTACTCTGCTGCCCAGGCTGGAGTGCAGTGGCATCATCTGGGCTCACTGCAACCTCTACCTCTCCAGTTCAAGCTACTCTCCTGCTTCAGCCTCTGGGGTAGCTGGAACTACAGATACATGCCACGAGGCCAGGCTAACATTTTTTATTTTTATTAGAGACAGGATTTCACCATGTTGGCCAGGCTGGCCTCAAACTCCTGGCCTCAAGTGATCTACTCACTCGGCCTCCCAAAGTACTGAGATTACAGACATGAGCCACTACACCCAGCCTCAACCATTAATAGTGTAAGACAATTCTCTCACACAGTAGTTGTCAACTCACCACTGAGCTACAGCATCAAATCCAATCTGGCCATGGAGGTCCACTCTGCAAGCCCAGGGAAAGCCAGACAGCACCTTGTTCTCCAGCTGGAAGATTTGGACTCTCATGCACCATATCCTTCCTGCCAGGGAATTCACACAGCAGCATGGAGTCCTGGTTACCAAAAGGAAAAAAAAAGAAGAAAGGCCTTTTGTATATACCCAAAGCTGATGTCAATGTTCTGGCGGTATGGGAGCTGCATCTGAGACATCAGAAATAAAAATTACAGGAGGAATTTCTAGAAAAATCCAGACTCCAGTTCTTGTCCTGTAATAGTGGAAAGGAAGTGTTAAGCAGAGGCTGTGATTCTAACAAAAGAGGAAAGGTTTCTTTGTTTCCCAAAGCCTCAATGAGAAGGTGTAGCTAAGGAAGCAACTTTAGATGAATTTCTTTGGTTATACAATTACATACTTCTTGAGTGTTTAGACAACACACCTGCTTATCACTCAGCATTCTAGTGGAAGCTGGAGAGGACACAAAAAGAAAAAGGGAAACTCACATTTATTATATGTCCACCACTGTGCTAGATATTTTCTCTTTTATAGATGAGGTACCTGGGGCTTAGGCAAGTTAGCTAATTGCCATGCTTTGTGGTGCCAGAACCAGGTCTCAATGCAAAGCCTGTGTTCTTTTCATAATAGCATTGTTTGCCAGTTAAAAAAAAAAAATTCAGAATCTAATTGAGAAGAAAGACACAAGGATAAAAGAAGTATGGTGTGTCCATTGATAACCAAGGAAGTTGTACTGGAGGAAAATTGCCATCAGATTGAAGGGAAGGAGGTGGAATCCATAGAGAAAGACACATAACCAGTGTTCAAGCTCAGGCTAGTGGTCATTAGGAAATACTACAGAGGCTTGAGTATAATGGTTTTATTAGAGATAGGATTAGAGAAGCTGATCTGATTACAGTGGTCGATTAGATAGTGGTGTTCATAAGAATGGAGAGAAATGTCCCACAGGAGCCCCTGTTTTTGAATCCAAACAGCATGGCTAGAACATAACATATGTCAAATAAAAGTCTCTGGAATGATGGAGATATTGTAAAAGAAGGAATGACCAAACACAATTTAAAAATGTGTAGTAATTGTCAGATTTGAGGGGGAAGAAGGCAGCAAATCACACTGCCACGTGTATCCCTACGCAACAATCTTGCATGTTCTTCACATGTACTCCAAAACCTAAAATGCAATTAAAAAAAATATGTAGTAATTCGAAAAGACAGAGAATTATCTTGCTGTTGAAGAAATGGAAAATAATAAAACCAGCTAACAGGCACTGTTAGCTGTTAGCCAGCCCACCTCAAAGTGCTTTTATATACATTAACTAAATTCATATCCATAACAGCATGAGAGGTAGATAGTATTACTATCTTCATTTTACAGGTGAGAAAACTGAAGCATGGGGAAATTAATAATTTGCTCTGATTTCATGCAGTTAGTGAGAATTAGAACCAGGTGGTCTGGCTGCAGAGTTTCCATCTTAACTTCCATGTTCAAGACTTCATATATGAATATCAGGGTAGAGAAAGTCTCTCTCCTTTTGATGGGTTCCCAATGTATTATGGAAACTCAGAAGGGGGTTAGATTTTATAAAGAGGTACAAGATATACAGGTTACATGTGGACATGCTATGGATATGTAATGTAAGTGAAATATTCTAGGGACATATTCAAAGAGTGTGTTACTGCAGCTGGCCTAGGGCTGGGCACTAGTAAAAGACACTAGGTAACTATGAAGCACGTTTCTCCATCCTCCCATTGACTAGAGCCCTTACAGAGCTTGCTTACAGATTATGAAACACATTGCACAGGCTACGGTTTTGTGAATTGCTTTGAACTGACCTCTAGTTTGGTTTATATGTTTATCATCCCCAGCTAAATTTTAAGATCTTCAAAGACAGAATCTGTTCCTTTGTTCTTTTTTGGTATCCTCAGTGTCTATCAACAAGCTATACACAGAGCTGGTAGTTCATAAATACTTTTCTAACATACAAAATTATTTTGGAGCATAACCTAGGAAAAGACTGTTTTTAATTATGCAACAGCAACTCACCACACAGCTGCTGTTTATCCATTCTGTCCTCATCCCCCTGCTGGTTGGAACAGTTGCAGTTAGAAAGAGAGATATAGGACAGAGTGGAATTTCAAAAATTGTGGAGAATGTAATTATTTTGAATTCCTTTTCAGGTAATTCTAGGTCTTTATTTCTTTGGGATCAGTTACTAAAATATTATAGTGTTCCTTTAGTGGTGTCACGCTTCCTTGCTTTTTCATGGTTCTTATGGCCTTGCATTTGATGTCTGTGCATTTGATGGAGTGGTCACATTTCCCAGACTTCACAGTCTGGCTTCAGTGGTGAAAACTTTTACCTGCAGCTGAGTGTGTGGGTATTGATTGGATGGGGGTACTACAGCTTTGGTTCTGAGTGGGCAGCTGCAGCAGAGTAGTCTCTGTACAGCTTTATCAACTGAAGTCAGCACTGGCAAAGATTGCAGGTGTTTGTGACAGAAGCAATAGTAGCATGAGCTGTTGGGATCCTTTGTGGTAAAGATTGGTTGGGTTTTTTTTTTTTTCTTTTCTTTTCTTTTCTTTTTTCACAATAGAAAATTCTAGCCAAGGGGATCCTTCTTGGCACTGGATCTGACATGGCTCACAGGTAGCCATGGCTGTACCAGGCTCCAGGGAGTAGTTTCTCAGAGTAGCTGCCAAGCTGGGGTCCTGGGCTCAGAAGCTTAAAGAACCACTGTGGTACCTGGGTCCCGAGGCATGGGTAAACTTTCCAGGGCACAGGCACATGCAGATCCCTCATAGATCATTTTTGATCATTCTTCATGTATTATGATTCAACCTAGAATGCTCTCTTAGCCATCTAAGTTTCTCTCCTCTTAGCTTTTTCTCCACTTACATCAATCATAGCAAATGACATAAAAAATAGCTAGGGTTTCATGGTAACTCAATTCAGTCACTTGATTCTGATCACCAACATGTTTTCTGGCAAGTTTTCTGGAGTGTGGAAAAGAGTTGTGTGAGCAGCAGGGAAATCAATGTTCTCACTTCACTAGAAACTCTGGCCTGCTCCTCCATAGCTGCATGGCACCAAGATTTCAGGAGAACAACTTTTTGACTCCTACAAATGGGTCTTGACTTTCAATAACAAGGGGTTAATTTAGACAGACATCAGAAACCAATTCAGGCCCCCAGTGAGTGAAAGAGAGCCAAGAAAGACTTAAGACCCAGCAGTTCCTTCTGCAGAATTCTGTTTCTGGTTTTCTACCAGTCTGTTTTTCTGTTGTGTTTTCTACTTTTTAATTTGCTCCTCTGCTCAAGCAGCCTACAGCCCATATGAATGAAAGACTTTTTAAAATGTTTTCCTTTTTTTTTTTTGCTATTATTTATTTATTTATTTATTTATTAATTTTATTGCATTTTAGGTTTTGGGGTACATGTGAAGAACATGCAAGATTGTTGCATAGATACACACGTGGCAATGTGATTTGCTACATAGATGAATCTGGAAACCATCATTCTCAGCAATCTGACAGAAAATGTTTTCTTAAATAAACATTTTATAAGATAGTACATATGACTTCTGCACCTTAAAAAGCTTTACAAAATCTGTAGACTTTGAGCATGCAGACTCACAGTGGTAAAGAATGGACAGGCTTTTTGCCATTCTCCCCAGCACACACCTTTTCTGATACCTCTCAGCCTACATCTACAGCCACCATGGAAATATGTAAAATAGAGCAGAGAGCTTCTAAAATAGACTGGGCAAAGCAATGAGTACTGAGTAATGGTATTAGGAAAAGAAGGAGGAAGAGTATGAGTGCAACATTGCCCAGGTACATCTGTAGAAAATACACGTGTTTCATTTATGAACTGTGTCTTCTAGTGAACTGCCACTGCAGGAATGCTGTTCCTTTTTACTGTGTATATTTTCTATAGACTAATGTTTGAAAGGGATTTAAAAAAACATATTATCAGAAAGGAAATAATATGCTGCTTACTCAGACATGCCTCTAGACCAGAGGATGGAGCAGAACAATGCTTTTTTCCTCTGAAATTGCTTATTATGCTATACTGATGTCACCTCAGCTCATTGTCAAGGATTCTCTTCTCTTTTTTTTCCCCATCTCCATCCCTTTTATCTGACTATACTTTCATCCGTCTAGCCCCATTCCAAGGTACTGGATTCCAATCATGTTTTTCCATCTAGATTCCCCACCTTCTCCTCATAGAGCTAGGGAGAGTGAGGGGAAGTGAGAGGGCTTTAAGTTCTTTAGTTACTTTAAAGTAAAATATTTATTAGGTAAACACTTTCACCTCTTGTAATATAAACTACTTCTTTCAACATGATGCCAGGGTATTATTATTGTATGGTGCCTTTTCTCTGCTATATCAAATAACTACTTCTGTTGCTCTGGTTTGACATAGGCAAAGCTCAAGGAGAAGAATGACTCAGATCCTTTCCCCCACAAAAAAAGTGCAGAAGTGGGAGGAAAGCCCTTCCTATTTGATGTACTCTGAATTCTAGTGCAAGTGTTTCATTAAATCTCACCAAATAAGATATAATTTTCACAATAGTTAGAAAATTCAGGTTGCAAAGCTTTTCCTGTTTGTTAATGCTGAGAAGACATGTAATATACTAGTTACACTAAAGAGATTATTTGGTCAAGATGGTAGAAAAATGGAATTGGGGCAGTGACTGAAAGTGTCAATAGCCAACGACAGAAGCCATGGGCAACTCTGCTTTCTCGGGGTTTTGGTCTTTGCTGCTTTTTGGTCTTTGCTGCTGAGGTTTTCCTGCCTTTTACTGTGGACCACATTTGTAAATCCCTGTGCAGTACCAGGAACTCAATAGTCGTTAACTTCTTAATCAGTAGAAGACAATCTTTACAAATTTGAAGGCTGTTTGGAATTAAGGGCAGTTATACCAATTTAGGGAATATATCAATAAGCAAAAGTGGTATTAGAACAAACACTCTTTAAAATATTAGTTTCTAAATATCCTGTGTTTTTCCTAAGTCATAAAATTGAGCCATTTTCTTCTTCATGAGACACATTCAGGAATAAATGTGTCTCTAAAGCAAATACCGCCTGTGAAGCTAGAAATACAAACCAAATCATCCTCTTTTTCCAGAGTCTCAAGGGGCTGAGGCAATATCAGTAATGGAGATGCTCAGATATGGGCAAGACACACATTTAACAAGTCCTATGAAAGAAAGCTTGTTTGCTGTGTCACTCTGCTCTTCAAAGTCAACTGGGATGATGGCAAAGGGCAACTGCCTTCCAATCCTGTATTTTAGTGCAGAAAAACATCTTTAGTGGTCAGAATTACTCACTTGATTCAAGGAAGTTTTCAAAACATTTCTAAATATCATAATTCACCATTATAGACACCGTGTTATTACAGAAAAGAAAAGTATTAAGATAGAATAAGAGGTCAAACTGTCCTGTGTTAAACATGTCATAACAACAGAGAAAATGTTGCAGTAACCTGACCTTTTTGTTTTCAAATGAAAATCAAATATAAGCTTTTTCTGTTACATTAGCAATCATGTAATTCTCTAAAGGTGGCGTTTACAACATGAGAGGATTCAATATTTTCTAGTATATACTACGAACATTCCTAAATTGAATCTTTTCTTTTTATGAATAAAATGACATTTAGTCTTTCTGAAAGGTGCTGCTTTGGGGACTAATGACTAGGATGGGCATGTATTGGTGGGCCGGTTTGTATAAAGAAAATATTCAATTTAGTATGCATTTCTTGGTTAAGCATTTTTGGCCACCTACTACGTGCTGAACAGAGTGGAGAGAAGAAATGAGTAAAGGACTCAGGGGATGTCTTTTATAGTGAGACAGCCAGGTGGGAAGGGAGTCCTCACAGAAACTCCAACCAGCCTACGCACTGGGAGGAGTGTGCATTTGGATGGAGCTGCAGAAGTTCTACGCTGTTTGCAGTGGGGAGTGATCTGGCCCCTCCTCTCCCTGGGTGAAAGCTGGGATTCATACTGTGAGGCAGGAAGCACACTAGCAGGACCCTGGCTCTGTGGAGAATCCCTGTTTCCCTATTTTTGTTTTTGTTTTTCCTTTTCACTCAATAAATCCCATTATTCTCACTCTTCAAATTGTCTACGAGTCTAATTTTTTGTGGTCATGTGACAAGGATCCTGTCTTTAGCCAAACTAAGGAAAAATCCCTCAATAATAGGAATGTAATCTTGTTGGAAATAACAAATGCTCTGGTAGATATTACAATGAAGAGAGAAGGTATGTTAAGGGAGAGCTTGAATGTGGTAAGAAGGTAAGGAGGCCACCCTGAATGATATATCAGAGGGCAAGAGAGTGTGGCAGATGATAGGACACAGTGAAGAGCCTTGAAAAATGAGGTCCCCATGAGGAGGGGCCAGATGAGAAGAAGTTTTAATCCTAGAAACAGGGATTTTTCAATTGATCGTCATGGTAGGTTTTTCAATCAGTGAAATGAATCATGCCACTTGGTAGCAGTAGCATGTAGAATTAATAGACTCAAAGAAAGAGCATCTGCAAACATGAAAATTTAGAGGAGGATTTTCATAGTAATACACCCATTAAGTGATTAAGGTCTAGGGTAGAGTCCATGGAACCAGAAAGAAAAAATAAAACTGAGAACATGAGATAAGGACCGATTTGATAGGATTTGAAGAAAATAAAGTGCTGAAGATTAGGTCCCAGCACTGTGTCTGCCAGAGTTAATATTCAGTGGATGGTGTTGGAACGGGTGGCTAATAAGTAAATCTTAGGTTCTAAGTCTAGGTGACTAAAATATTGATAGACAGACAAGAACATCATAAGCATCTTCAAATAGGCTCAACTGTCTCAGAAACTGCACAAAATTGACACCATGACTACTCAAGTCATTTCATTTAATTCAGTATATCCAGTTTTTAAAAAAGCAAACTGGTATGTAGAAGAGCCAGCTAGCTTTTGAATATTTTCTTTTTTTGATGTTGTGGATACCCATACTAATGAATGCAAAAAGAGGGAACTTATTAGGGTTTGTGGAAAGTGCTAACTTTTCCTATATTTTCTTTCGTTACAGAAAAATTGTTCGTTGATCTGACTATATGTCCAATTAGTAAATGTTTTTCATAGGTTCATTTGCTAAGGCCAAAAATAAAAAGAACTTTTCAAAGAACATCATGTCATTTTTCTTAAACACAATAAGCTGTTTCTGCCAGGGAAGTTCTGCTGACCTTTCACTTGCCTTCTGAATGGCTGCCATTCCCTTCTCCCCTCCTGCTTCTGGCTTACAAACACTTTTTTATTGTTATTACCTTGGCTCAAAGTTTCCATAATAGCTTAAGCATAAGTACATAGAAATTAGAGCAATGGTCACAACAGAACAACATTGCTGGTATGAAGGACTGGAAATGCTAGTTTATGAGAAACAAGCAGACACAATGAATTATATTAATCCAGAAGTCACAGGTTATGACCTCATTCTTATAACTCTATGCTCTGTTTTATTTTTAAGTCTATAAACTTTCAATATTTCCTTGCAAGGGAGTGCTTTCATATGAAAGTCAAAACAAGCAATAATTAGAGGCTGGAAGAGATCATTAATAATTTAATATGTTTTGACTAGTTCCAGGTTGGAGGTACCATATAGGTGTTTATTCCTGGATCAATTGGTTTTTGGTAATTACTATAATCTTAATTCAAATTAAAAACTGCACTAGAGAAGGATTTGAAAGCTATGAAGGTGCTGCCACCTGGAGGATTTTTTCTGCCCATTTGGAGTTTTACCTTTACCAAGCAAGGGCAGACTAGTGGTGGTATCATTTTATCCTATAAAGAAATTGAGCTCTCCAGTTTGGGATAGCACAGAACACGGAGACAAGCAGCCTGGTAACTGACAGCACTCTACGTATTTCAGCCATATGTTTTAGCATCAGGTGCCACAGGCACTGGGGATGAGTGGGCTTTTGCACTCTCCTCACTGGTAACTGCTTAGACTCACATAAGCCTTTTACACAGTTCCACCTCCCATAAACAACATAAAATGCCTGGAGAAAGAAAGAAGGTTTCTATTTCACAGAGGTTGAAATTGACATGAAATGAGTAAATAAAATACAGACACAATTACAGAAAAATAATAATAAAACCTTAACCTTTCCAACTCTCTCAAATTCTATCAATTCTTTCAACATTAATTTTGTATGTTAGAACAACAGTGCTCTAAAAGTCCTGCTCAGAAAACAGAAGAGTTAGGAATGGATGGGATCCTATTCTTGAGTTTGTAATAAGGGGCACAATGGTTGCCAAATTCATTATCATTTACAAGTGAAAAGACAAAGCAATGTATCAACAAAGGTGTACTTTATTGACTGTTCCCCTTTGCTAAAGCTTTAGTTCTTTGTACATTAGATTGACGTATTTTAAAAAAAATAAACAGTAGACTGTTAATTTGGGGAATTCTTTGGTATTCCTTGGTTTTTAGAAGCCCTTTCTATTAACCCTTTAGTGCATTCTCCATGAATTCTTTAGCCTGATGTTCACCAAGGTGCCTGCTTCTGGCATGCTGAGCAAAAAAGAACTTGAATTTCTTTTGAACCTGAGGTCTCAGCACATCTATGGGGCAGAAATGTTCCATTTCCCCATTAAAAAGCTTTCATTTGTAAGCCGCAGATGAAATTTCATCTGCTTTGCATCATTCTAGTTTATAATCCTAGAGAACTTGGCACCACAACCCTCAAACCTGTTATTGGTATTTTCCCTTCCGAGGGGAAATAATACCTTAACAGTTTGGTTTTTGTTTATTTTGTTTTTGCTTTAAAAGTGAAACACAGTGGTGCCCTCACATTTTTAATTTCTCAGTCAAAGCTTTATTCTGGGCTGCTTTTAACTGAGCATCTCTGGAATGACAGCCATATGGGGTTTCTTGTTTTGTTGTTGTTGCTGTTTTTCCTTTTTGGGGTGGGGGGGTTCTGGTCTTTATGTGCATTGCCAAGCAACCTGGAACTCCGTTGGCAGTTACAAAAGCTCTCTTGGATTGCTAAATTCACTTCCATTGGAAACACAGTTTTACATATAGGAAAATAAAATGATATCTTTTATGTTTTCCTCCAGAAAATGTAATCATGAAAAAATATGCTCTCTCTTGTTGCTGATTCTCATACTACAAAAATGCTATCCAGTAGGCCCTTAACTGACTCATAGAATGTAGATAAACTTGATGGGTCCAAAACCATTTTGATTGGACAATGACAGCCATATGAAGAAGTCTATCAAGATCACTGCAAGGCACATTTATTCAATAATAAGCTTTTGATGACAGGAGCTGGTCTCTTGCATTTAGGAAATATTTATTGATTAAGGAAGAATGAGATAGAAAAAAGGAGAAATGAAAGAGAGGTGCTCACTGGAAAGTGCTGAGAGCTACCAACAATTATCAGTGGCATTGCTAGAGTGCCCTGGGCCACTGTGGGAGGTCCAGGCAGTAGATGCCTCTCATTAGCCCTTCACAGAGCAAGATTATTCAGAATTATTCATTTTCATTTCTATATGTGTAGAATGTAAAAATGATTGTGAAATGAATGCAGAATCAGCTGGAATAAACCCCAATCAGCTTTCACAGAAACTTCTTTGCCTTTTTTTGTCTTGGTTTATTTTTATTAAGCCAAGGACTTGTACTGTGGCCATTCTGTTTTCTTATTCAACAATTGTGTTGTGAGTACAGAGAAATGGTTTGGCCACTAAGTAGTTGGCTGAACTGAAAATATTTTATTATAAAAGAGAGGGTAAATATTTGCCAATAGTATAGACATTTTCCTATAAAATGACACTTAAAAAGCAAATGTTCAGCTTATTCTGCAAAACCAGAAAAAAACAATGGAACAATGCAATTATTGAGCTTCTTTGCAAGTTTAGTCACAAGACATAACGAATATTGAGGCTCATATTCCAAATTGTGTTATGTCCCAATATTAGATACTTTTAAAATATCTTAATAGTTAACTCAATGACCAAATAGTTATTCATTCTTTCTTCTTCATCTGAAATAAAATCTGACATAGCGTAGCTGTCAATACAGACTGCTAGAATTATGAGAATTTCAAGGTAAACAGCTAACCATATGAATGTATATCACTAACCTTAAAAAGCAATAATACAATAATGGTAACTATAAACAAAGTACTGTGTTAGATGTTTTACGTACATCATCTCATTTAGTCCTCCCAGCCCATTCAGGAAGTCCTTGTTATTCCATTTCACCCTGACACTTATAGGGATTTAACTAGCCCAGAATTGTACAGTAGTGATGGCAGATCAGAATTCAAACACCTGGAGCCTAACACCAGAAATCACCCTGTGAATCACACAGTAAAGATCATCCTGTTGTATTCATTTAATTATTGTATTTCCATTTCAAGACTGTTTACACTGACTATTAACCTTAGCACATTTTGTCATTTAAATAGTGAGTTTTGGTGTCTGTAGTACCTAAATTTGCTTGAGGGATGTTCTGAAAGAATCTGCTCAGGTTTTTCTTTTTTTCCCAAATTATAATGAATAAGGAAACAGAGTAATTTAAATGACCTAACCTCTAAAAAGTCAAAAGAATTTTATTTCAGATAAACCAAGTTGGTAGTATAGTTTTAAGTCTAAAAAAAGAAATACAGAGTTAAAAAGCCAGCAGCTGAGACATATATTCATTCTGTCACTCCATTTAAAAAGCTTCCCCCTGGGCCGGTGCAGTGGCTCATGCCTGTAATCCCAGCACTTTGGGAGGCCGAAGCAGCGGATCATCTGAGGTCAAGAGCGCGAAACCAGCCTGGCCAAGATGTGAAACCCCTGTCTCTACTAAAAATACAAAAAAAAAAAAATAGCTGGTCATCTTGGGGCTCACCTGTAGTCCTAGCTACTCGGGAGGCTGAGGCAAGAGAATCATTTGAACCTGCCCTCCAGCCTAGGCGACAAGAGTGAAACTTCATCTCAAAAACAAACAAAAAAAAAGAGTTTCCCCCCAAAAAAGTCTTAAGAAATAAACTTGAAAATTTGTTTGGAATTTCATAATATTGGCAATGGCTGCCATCATTCTAGCTTTATGACTGGTTTTTGAGTTAGGAGAAAAGATCCCTAGAACATTGCAGCATGTCCCTTTAGTACCTTGTCATAGAAAAAACAAAGATCGCGACATAAACCCATTGTCCATGACTTACCCATATGAATCCTCATAGCCTCAATTGTCTTACAAATTCAGATCATGTGTTCTAATTAATGAGCAGTGTTGTGGTTTGCCTTTGACATGCGTATTCTTCATTGTAGATGTTAACGAGTAAAGTACCACAACGAGTAAAGACAGAGGGTTGAAAGAGCTCCATAAAGATTTTTTCACGGTTCACATACCAGACAGGCGTATGCAAGGTCGATTTACAACAGGGGCAGAGGTTACAATGAGAGCCTTTCCCCTAATTTTATTTTTAAAAAAATAAGCACAGTGGAACTAGGAAGTCTTTTTCAATGATCTCATTAAAAGCTTTACTTGGTAGGTAAATATAATGTATAATATCCTTCAGTTTTTCTGCAACTAAAATAACTAATAAATAAAACTTTAGGGGAGTTTTGTTATTACATAATAAAAGACAAGTTTATGAGGCTTTTTTTTTTTTTTTTGCCTAAAAATGACTCACTTCATGCTTCTTACTCCCCTACTACAGGTCGTAAAAAGAAAGCTCGGTTTGCAGAGGCTACACACACACATATTTTGCATCAGAAAAAATAAAAGGAGCTTGAGACTCTTTAAAAGTAAGAGAATAATTAAATGCAGAACCTCACATTGTTTTTCTTCTTAAAATCTCTGTCTTGTTTCCATTATACAGGAACTCCCTTCTAACATTTCCCACAGAACCTCGGGAAACACCAACACTCCCACCCTTTCTGAAGCTTCCTTGGCTTCAAGTGGCTTACGATCCTTTACATGTTTCCCAATGAGCCCTGGGAAATTTGACAACATTTTCATCAACTGAAATTTGCATATCAAACTTGCGAAGACCATGATATTATTTATAGACTGTGTATAAAATATTGGGTTTCCTGAATGAATGCAGTCTAATTTTAAATTACATTTGGTCAAGGGTGCTTTGGGTTGCTTGGAGTTTTATTTATGTTTTAGCGATTATGGCCACAGTTTGAATAAGTTTTCTTGCCTGTGAAGAGCTTGGTCTGATGAAAGGGATAAATCACCTCTTATCCATGATGCTGCATACAATGTGACATAAGCCACCTTGCTGCTTATTCTGGGCACTTCATTATTCCCATTGCTGTCAGACTCCTTGGTAATCCTATTTTAAAAGCCCAAGCAAACTTGAAGAGTCACAGAGCATTGAAGAGACAAGCCAACAAACTTGAAGAGACACTTCCCTCAAAGGCAGTTGGATAAGCCACTTCTTGTTTCAGACAAGTGTAAGTCACTTGGCCTATTCATACACAATGTGGCCCTTCTTAAATGAGCAAACTCACCTTCCCTTCAGCTAGTTTTGAAGTGTGCATTTTATCACATATTTGCCCGGGTTCACTGACCAACAGACTTTCCTTTCTGACAAAATGTTGCTGCTTTTGCTTCAGGCTCCTGGTCCATATCCTGAGTTCTCCATAGGAAATGAGTCCTGAGATGTTCAAAATGGGTGTCTGCCTCACACATAATTGCAAAGATCTTGTCTAACTGGAAAATATCCTTGAAATACTTATTCTAAAAAAATTTCATTTAGAAAATAGCTAACAGCAACTTTCATTATTACGTTCTACTGAAATGTCTTCCAGCTTACACCAAGCAAAGAGAACAACACTTTCTCCACCAAAGATACGGATTAAACAACATCTACAAGAGGTGATGGGATAAGGGTGTAAAAAGCCCTCAGTCTGACAAAGACCGCTTATTTGACTTGATATGCAAGTGTTTATACTATGCTGGGCCTCAGTTTCCTCATCTAAAAAAAAATGAGGAATTAGTCTAGGTGACCATGAAATCTCTGTGGAACATAGTATCAAAATTAAACTTTATAAATACAACAGACAGCCCAACTTTGATATTTGACTATGTCTCTTATGCACACGTACCTGTCCCTTTTTTTTCACATATTTTCTATAGCATGTTATGTGATTTTCTATAACAACGCTTCTCCTTTAGTTCTTTTCAGATAACTAAATCATGCAGGTAAATCCAATTAGGGGCAAGCCTTCTCTCTCTGGGCACCAGCAGAGCAACCAGCTGCTGATCATTACAGTCCCTCCAGATTCAGGTAGTTCTTCAAAAACTAATTAGAGTTCTTATCTCAGAATTTTTAACAAAAAGACGTTGTCTGAGAATAACTCCAAAGCAATATGGACAAAATGATAACCAGCTTTATTAGACAGCTAAATAAAATATTGAACAAATTACAGTACCTGTAAGTGATTAAACAGTTGGCAGCTGCATTTTTTCCCCAACATATCCCTCCCTGTTGAAGAGTTAACCCATCTCAGCCTATTTCTTCTGTCTTCCTGGGCATCTTCTTCACAAGACCCTCATGGGTTAGTTGTGCAGTAGATTAGGTCCCTAGGACACTGTCTAGCTGAACTGCTATAAATGCTGAGGACACATTAGGCCCCAGCTCCACTGATATTTCTCAGTTCCCAGGCTTCATGATTATTGGAGCTATTGGTGGGAAATGCTTATAACTTCTATGCTTCTTCCTCCTAGTCTGTTTTTGTGCTGCTCTCTCCTGTATTCCCTGCTCCCCCAGGCTCAGAACATCTGAGACAGTGCCTTTTCTATGGTCTGCACTACCCTGCACTGGACAGTGTTTCCTTCAGCTCTCTTCCTTCCCTTTTCTCCAGCAAAGGCAGGCAACGATCCACAAAACAAGGGGCTAAACTAGGTGATCAAGTAAAGAAGGCAATCATCTGTGGATGCCTACAAATATTCTCCCATCTTTATTTTGGGGGACTTACTGAAGAGGAGAAGCTACTTACCAATCAGATGATGTTTTGTTAGGAAAGGACAAATTTGGGGGGTGCGCCAACAAGGGAAAAAATAGGAAATATAGGGAAAAAATGGGAAAAACATAGGAAGCCAAAGAAAGTTTGTAATTCGTTTTTCTTTGTTTGAAGCATTCCCATACCATATCAAAGCCCACTGACTCTTAGCCCTTTCTTTACCAGTAATATTCAGATGACAATTACAGAACTGCTTATAATAATTATAGGACACTTACGGGACACTTACTATGTACCAGGCACTCTCCTGAGTGCTTTTATTCATTCTCACAACCATCCTTTGACAAAGGTTCCATTATTATCCCCATTTCCCAGATGGGGAGAACGTGGCCAGAGCTAAGCAATTTGTCCAAGGTGAAAGAGTAGCAAACAGCAGAGCTTGGCTTTGAAATTAGGCAGCCTGGCCCCAGGGTCTACATCCTTAAACTTTTTGCACTCTCCTGCCTTTCCATATGGGTTTCAAATGCATAGTTTGCTTGGAATCATGGTGTAGGCTGGTGGAGGAGAGAGAAAGGGAGGATGGAAATTATTTAATTCCATTGAATAGCAAGTAATTGCCTGGATCCTCTTTTTCTTTTTTCAAAATAAACAAATGCTTGACATAGCCCATCTTATGTGGGAGGGGGGCTGTTTGTTTGTTTGTTTAATTTATTTGTTCTTATAAAGCTAACACTGACGGATCTACTCCTCCAAAACTGCATCTTTATTTGGGCTAGAAAAGTAAGCTTTTCATCTGCTTTGGTGATGGGTAGAGCCACCTTAAGAAGATTCCATGGGAATAATGACAAGTATTAAAACATGCATGATTAGAGCAGGAAGAGACTTGAATATTTTATAGGAAAAAAATACCGAGGCATAGGGAAATGAAGGGACCTGACCCTGAATTAGCAAAGTCTGTTTGTAATAGAACAAAATTAGAATCACTGATTTCTCTTTCAGAGCTCTTTCCAGAAATGGGAAATTCCTCTTATCTGGGAGAAGTGCCATTATCTAAAATAAACGTTGTAGACCCATCAACAGGCTTACTTTTTTAATAACAATATATACACATATTTTTCCTTTCTTTTCTGCCATCAACAGAAGAAGCAAAAGAAAATGTTGATGAGGAACCAGCAGTGGTAGCCACTGCATCTCTTTTGTCTCCAGCACTGAGGAAGCAATTCCTTTATTCCTTTGCCTGGCCCGGAAGGGCCATGGCAGAAACTCGAGTAGCTGGGATGTGGTGAAGAAGGCAGAACCAGATTCACTGTTTGTGCATTAGCGGTTGAATCGCTCAACCTAGCAATATTCATGATTCCTTTTCCTTTTGAAATTTCTTTAAAGCAGGGTATTTTACCAGGCCCTCTTAAGTTATCCAGCCTCCCCGAAGTTGAATCTGGAGAGAAGGACATCTTTAAACAAATATTCCTTCTGTCCCCACATCACTGGCCTTAGGTTCCTAAGGGAAATAGGCAAATAACCTGATCATTCAATCACTAGCTTCTTCTGTGTACTTTCCCCGAAGATGGGCAATAAAACTCCTGATGCCAAAGAATATTTTTCCATTATGAAATTCTTTTTAGATTATTTGCCTATGAAAAAATGCCTTCCTCCCTTCTCTTTTGTATTTAAGCACAATAAAATCCCATAAGGTAAAAATTGGAAAGTTTCCGTAATACATTTCTTTATATAAAGTGATGTAGTTTGAATAGACTATCTGGTTTTATATATATTAGGATTGATTTTATTCCAGTATAAGAGGTTGAACTATATTATCAAGAGTATTCTAATACTACTCAGGTCTTTTTCTTCATTTCAGTTTTGATGACTTAATACTTTCTGTTGAACTGCACTGAATTGATTAGCATTTTTAAGAGTTTCATTTTGACTACATAATACAAAGACATCAATCCACTAATTGACCAGATTCTCACTCCCTAAAAATTGACCAAAGAGACACAAATACTACAATAATTTAGGGGCTGGGGGCTAAACTGAAAGGTCAGATAGAAGCAGGGTCAGATATAGTGACATGGCACAAGAAAGCCAGAAGCAGACTGAACATTATGGGAAAATCCTAATTGAATAAATGAGGAAATATGGCTTCAGATGAATTGAGATAGCAGCTCTATTGTTTCCTAAGTACTGTCAATTTTCAGCTCCCATATTCAAAAATGTATCTTCTTTCTTCATGTTCCTTAAGCTGTTACTGTAGCCTTTAAATTACTCTCTTGTTAGCTTAAGCCATTGCAGCAGGCTTGTGAATTTTATTTGTATTCCAGCAAACTCTAACTAGAAAGTCTGTTTTATCACCCATATAGAAAACTTGTTTTGTCTAATCATACTTTCACAAAGATGGTGAAACATGGGGGTCTCAATTGGAGAGAAGCAGAGTTAAATGCTTCCAGATTTTGGGAAATTCTTTATTTGGAATGTTTCTGTACCAAATGTATATCTATTTGTAAAATCAGATTAATTAGCAATATGCTCAGATTGAGTTCTACTACCATCATGATGGTCATTTGCTAAGCAGGAAGTAGATGCAATTTCAAGCTTGAGATTAATAATTTGGTCAATTTCAATCTGCAGTCATTAAATAGAGTCTCAGCACTTGATGTTTCCAAGCTTGAATGTATGCTGTATTTTCAAATCAGGAATATCTAAATGTACAAAGCAAAGACGAACACACAGACATGCCAATGCACACGCACACACCCAGACACACACACACACACACACACACACACACACACACACACACACACAATTTAAAAGTAAGCAGCACCACACAGTGGTCAGGTGGAGAATAGCTACTGTTTGATAGCAGCACCAGCACCAGCATTTGTTCCCTTGGAGATAGAGGACTGGTTCTTTATTATTTTTCCAGAGTTCAGATATGATCAATGTGGTGTTAGTTTCTGTGAAAAAAATCATTTTTATGTTTTCACTTCTTGACCTCTTGAGAAGAATAATTGTTGGCTAAATTTCAACCTTATTTTCAGATGAAAATGCTAATAATGAAAAAATAGTTGTCATATTTCACCATATGTGGTTGTGTTTATTATAACCAAATGCATTTCAAAAACCAGTGATTGAAAAAGCACTATTGCCTGAGGACTTTCCTTTTATTCTTTGGCATAGAGAACATTTTATTACTAAATTTAATCTGCTGAAAATCAAATTTTATAACTGAAAATTTGGCACAAATGTAACTATAGGCATTTTAGTGATTGCATTAAGTAAAAAGTAAAATACACCTCTGAAATTGTATATTTAGCTACAGTTTAGCTCATAATTTATTCAGTGGATGAAGTATAAAACAGTGATCTGAAAATCATTTCCATCTACTTCAGTCTAAAGATATTCTTCAGGTCTTTGGAATATGAAGACCCTAATTTCTGGAATGTATTCCATTTGTGCCACAATGGGATGTTCATCTTTCCTCAACAATGCTTGATCTCTTAATACCATCACTGACACCCTCGGCGGACAGCCTTCCTAGGCATTGCTCCATAAGTGAAGAGTTTTCAAGAGAACTTCAGCAGGATCACTGGCGTCTAAAGAGTCATTTTCTCATTATTTAACTTTTTAAGCCTTCTTGCTATTGAAGAAAACATGATTAGCAGCAGAGCTGCAAAATAATCTGTAGTTAAGAAGAATGCATTGCCAGGATCCGCAAAGCTCAGATAGCATCTTTGAATGGCTAACAGAGCATAAAGGTAAACACAGCCCTTATCACAGCTGAGGTGACATATTGAAGGATATTAGCCCTGGTCTTCTCAATATTTTAATATTTTGCATATCTCCAGAACACAGAAACTGGGAGGTCCCATATTAATTATATTTTCTAATTTTCTCTATTCTTAATGACCTGGCTTCTGGGACCTCACCTCCTCTGTGGGGAACATTCCTGCCTAGAACTAGCCAATTCCTAATGATAGTAAACTGAGGTGAGTAGGAATCCACGTGGCTGACCTCAGGCCTGTGGCCTGCAGGAGAGCTACAAAAAGTGTGCTATGTAAACCCTGTCAGTATATGAATTATTTAAATTACTCATTACTGGCACATTTGGACTGCTATAACAAAATGCCATAGCCTAGGCAGAAATAAATAGCTAAAACTTATTTCTGTAAGTATGCCTTTCATATACAAACCAACCAATCCAGAGCCCACACTCCCAACTACCTATCTTACTGAACTGAATTCTCTCACATCAAGGCCACTACATCCTGCCCTGATCCCCTCAGGACCAAGTATCAGACAACTTGAAACAGTCTCTACACTCTCCACAGGCCCATGAAATTATATTAGCCAATCCTAAGCCTTCTTCTCCTGGCTGTCCTATTTCTTCCTACAGAAACCACAATAAAGGCTCTTGCCCACACTTTCCCCTCACTCTTTCTTTGTCCCCTGACCAACCCTGGTTGCTTTCTCATGTGACCCTGCATGGTGTGCCTGGCTTCCTACAAAGTCAACATCATCACCCAGGACCTGTGAATATGAAATGGTCTTTCTTCATAGCAGCCGTTTCCATGTTTGTGTGTCTCGTCAAAACAAACGCTGGGTACATTTTAAAACAGGTCCCTAATAACGTGGAGCTTTCTCGGCCGCACTATTTCCATTTTCTGGCCGCACTTTATTCCAAGTATTATGTAAAAGTATGTGTTGTCTAGCACTGCATGTAAATTTTGAGGCATGAAAGATGTATAAAGGGAAGACAATGACTGTCTTCGTAGCTTTGTTTGCAAGCCTTATTTACAGCATTGAGAAATCTTTCCCATAAACTCAGCCCAAATAGTGACTCTGGAACTATACTTACTGGGACTATATAATCCAAACTTAATTGTTTACATTGAAATTATTTGGTCTCTCTGTTTCTAACACTTTTTTAAAAAAATTTCACTAGATTTTAACTTATTTTAAAGTGCTAAACACTAACACATAACTGATTAAAGAGCCAAAGCTTTCATTTGGTGGTAATCAATAGTCATCACATTTATGCATTTGCCCAGCGTAGCTTGATGTGCTTGTCATACTATGACGTATTACATTTTGACTAAATAATTAACTTCCAGTCGGCCTGATAAATTGCTTCACTCTTCTCATAGCTTGTGCCCAATTGACTCCGCTGTTCAATTTCCTCTACTGGAGTCACAGTGCCCCAAGGCTTAGCCCATTTCATCTGTGCAACTAAACACTGTTCTCCAGGGTTATATTTAATTAAAACACAGCAGCATTTAAGTGAAATATTTAACTTCTGAGGTCTAAACCAACTTTCACTACCATAATTACTTTGCAAAAATCACACTGTGACAAGATAGGGAAAAAATGCAAATTTGGAGTCACTATTTGAAAGCTGAAGAACAAAATCATTAGGAAGCAGCAGTGTTTTTCCCCCTTGTTTCTACTTAAATAAACCCATTTGCTAAATATATCAGCAAAATGTCATCCACGACAGATGTGCAGGTCTAAGTGCTTTTGTATTTTACCAGCTAAAAGAAAACAGCTTCAGAATCTTGTATCTGAGGATGGTAGACATGTATGAATATATACATGTGTGTACATGTGTGGGTAAATGAGTGCATGTATGGAGCCACTATCATTAATTAAACACCTACTATGTACAAGGGTTAACCACTGTACCTTTCTTCTCTTATTTAATTCTTAAAATTCTAGTCACCCCTTTTCCAAGGTTTAACTTTCTGCTGTTTCAGTTACCAGTGGTCAACCACAGTAAAAATGGTAAGATTTTGAAAAAAAAGAGGGAAAGAGAGAAATATTATATTCACATAACTGTTGCTGCAGTATATTGTTGTAATTATTCTATTTCATTATTATTGTTAAAATCTTACTAATCCTGATTTATAAATGGAACTTTATCATAAATATGTATGTATAGGAAAAGTCATACTATATATAGGGTTTATTGCTGTCTATGGTTTCCAGCATCTGCTATGTATCTTGGAACATATCCCTATGGACAACAGGGGTCTACTGTATATAGAAATATGATTCTTACAACTATAACCCTATATAATTAATTTATTAACTTTCGATATTCTCCATGACATTAAGATTAATGTGAATAAATGTTTATGTTTTATACATGGATAGAAAAATGTTGAAATGCAAAATGTTTTAGAAACTCTACTTACCTTACAGGCAATTAACATTTCTGTGTCAATTAACATGTCTGTGTTAAGAAGTTTACTTATGTGTTCCCTTACAATATTCCACAAAATGGGGCTTATTCTCTTTCTATTATTGAGAAAATAAAGCTCCCTAGAGGTAAAATGACTTTTCAAGTTTATGTAGCTCTTTTCCTCTCTGCAGTAATTTTTTGTCTAGGGAAATCCCAGATGATGAGGTAGATAATAATTTGAGACATTAACTGAGGTTTCTTTTTCACACTTTCTTGATTTGCCTGTGGTTTTCCTCTCAGTGAGTCACTGGCACTCACTGCCTGGCTGAGGGTGGGTAGATGCAACTTTCCAGGATGAAGCTGAGGACAACATATGTTTCACAGAGAAGCCCCATGTCAGGTTCAACATTGTGCCTGAGCAGGAAAAAGCAATAGTCCACACTGGGTCTTCTTAAACTTACTGTAGTAGGAGGGGAGTTGTGTTTTATAAAAATTATAAAAATAAATGACCACATACGTGAAATGAAACTCCCAAATTTTTAAAAACAATCTCTTTCATTTTTAAAGTTTTAATTATTAAATTAAATTACTATGAAAAGTTACAAACTCTTATTGTCAATTTCTATACTTAATTTCATGGGGAGCCAATATGATGGTCTGCATGTTTATGTCCCCTCAAAATTTTATGTTGAAATCCTCACTTTCAAGGAGGTGATATGAGGAGGTAGGCTCTTTTGGGAGGTAATTGGGTCATGAGGACAGAGCCCTCAGAAATGGGATTAGTGCCTTTGTAAAAGAGGTCCCAAAAAGCTACCTTGCCTCATTTCACAATGTGAGGACACAGTAAAAAGCACCACATATGAATCAGGAAATGTGCCCTCGCCAGACATCAAATCTGCCGGCACCTCAGTATTGGGCTTTCCAGCCCCGGAACTACAAGAACTAAGTTTTAGCTATTTATTTCTGCCTAGGCTATGGGATTTTGTTATAGTAGTCTAAATATGCCAGTGATGAGTAATTTAAATAATCCGTATACTAAGACAGGGTTTACATAGCACACTTTTTGTAGCTCTCCTCTAGGCCACAGGCCTGAAGGCAGCCACGTGGATTCCTACTCACCTCAGTTTGCTGAGGGGAAGCCAATCAGAAGCTCCTGGTCACCAAGAGGTCAGAGAAGTGTCTGAGAGGATTGATAGACTAAAGGGCCTGTGATTGGCTTGAAAAGGACACAGACCACACGGAATAGGCCACTGGAGGCCACGGCAGGACTGCAAGCATCAGCGACAGATGGAATGAGGTGAAATCAATATTCAAGATCTAGTGAGACAAGTTACACCTCAAGTGAAGGCCTTAGAGAGCAGGTGCACCACAGGTCACACCATCTTGATTCCCTTACATAAACCTCCATAAGCCCAGATTTCTCTACAGAGAAAGAAGGTGGGAAAGAATCTTGAATGGCTGAGTAGTGAGTCCCCCCAAAAACACCACATTTAAAACCAGAAGTGACAGAATTACTTCAATTTGGCAATACTGTATTCAACTTTTTGCTATTGAAGATAAGCAGGAACTCATACACTAAAATGAATTTAATTGCAGATAATTCTTAATTCCATTTAAAAAAATTGAATATGTATTTTGTAAAACATTAATTTTCTGAGCGGAATTATTTGCCTTTTAGCAGAAGACAATGCCTTAATCCAGAAAAGTGAATTTTTAACAGGAGAATTTGTGAAAATAGTCACAAGTCACTAGGAGAGAATTTTTAAAGGATCAGAATGACACAGAGAATCACTGACCCAATGTGCTCAACTCTTTCAAGTTCTATTGACCCCAACAGAAATCACTGTCAGATCTGTAATGATATATGACATCAGATGGCTTTTTGTTTTAGAAATCATTTAATATTCCATATGTTTACTTGAGAATTTAGAGTCATATACAGGTAATATGGGAGTGATAAATAATCTCCCGATGACGAACTGAGAAAACTGTTTCCATTAAGTATTTTGTTCACATACAGACATCGGCATCCATGTGGTCCTGAGACGTTCACTCCCTTCCCGTAGTTTTTGCTGCTCTGCCCTTCAGACATGGGTACTCAACTGTATTGCATAGAAGAGACCATCAAAACTTTTTATCCACAAGTTTTTTTTTTTAATAAAACTGGGTGGATAATCTCAACATATAAAATTTGAATTTATAAAACAGACAAAAGAGGTTTAAAAAAAGTGGAAACATATCCATTATTAATCTCTACATGTCAGTCTGTGAAGCTATGCCAAACTCTGGGTGTGTGAGGAACAAATCTGAAAATCACTTTGGGGTTCTACCTACATAGATGGCCAGCTCTTTCTCGAATAAACTAAATGCTGGGCTTTACATGGTGCTTACCTCCCTCATATTTACAGTGGTGAATTATAACAGATGACTCAGTGGAAAATATATTGGCTGGTGGCTAGACTGTGAACAGTTGATGCAGAGGACATCTCATCTCAGAAGACATGGTCTCTATGATACTGTAGACTGGGCTTAACATAAAGCCACTTCTATGTGACCGTATCTTTGGACCAGACTAAACGATGTAGTTGGTTTTATTTACTGTGGCTTGGCACCAAGGTAATACTTTACATTAGTAACCTAAAAAGCCTCAGGTTTCCAACTGTATTTGTTAACATTGACTCAGCTAAAAGATGATATCAACACGTTTTTAGTCACATACTTTCAAGGAATATATTCAGATTTATTGTTTTTACTTCTTGTGATGACATCTGAAACAAATTTAGAAAAGTAATAACATGAATATTTTATTCTGTTTACTTTCTTATACATTAATCTCCATATTTAGGATAAAGTTTCTTCCATGAATCAGGGTTCCAACTTTCAGTTTAGTTGTACAGGGTAATAACAACATATGGTAGCTATTATCACAATCAATAGCAAAAATAACCAAAATAATTTTTGCTTCCATTTAAATATGGCCATTTTCTCAATCCATTGCTTCAGGAAGACATTTCTAAACCAAGAAGACTAAGTCACAGCAAATAAGCCATTATTAACTCATCGTGTAACTTCTCATTAATTTATCTTTAAAAATACATTTATTAAACACCTACTTTGTATGAAGCCCTGTGTTTTGGGATTGCCAAAGTGAATAAGCCATGATTGAACTAATGACCTGACTACAGTTAAGTAAGATTGTTATAGTTCTAGAAAAGAATGAAATGTACCTGTCCCACTTCTTAACAGAACCTTGAGTCTCTCAGGCAGGAGTTTTTGTTGCAATTCATCCCAATTGTACCCCAAGGAAAACCTCTAATGGTCTTAAACCACTTAGCATAATCCCATTCTCCTGTCCTGGTCCCAGAATGAAACACATAATCTCATTTGTCCAGTTAGAGTGGAGCCCTCCCTAGAGCTTTGTTCAAAGGGAAGGAAGGAGAAGCTTTCCCTTCCTCAGTAGAAAGTAATGGCAGGGGTGATGGATTGACTATTACCAGGCTGTGAAAAGCCAGATGGAGAGCAAAACCTATAAGAAGGATAGAAGAGCTAGGAGAACTTTGAAGAAACATAGCCAAAGTCCTGCTTAAACCAGCCCTGTGAGTTTTTTTTATTACACAGGCAACTGATTGTATGGGTTTTCTATCATTTGAGACAAAAATGCTCCAACCGAAACAACATCAAGAACCATCAACCAAAAAGAAGGTGAGAAGTTGCCAAAACAACAATCAGAAGTTTCTGAAATAATCTTGCTGGTTTAGATGACATCTAAAGTTAAGTTGAAGGTTCATCATCAATTCTAACTACCTGATACATTTTCTTCCCAAAAAGAAGGAGCAAATATTCTGGTATCTCCTTCTCTTTAGAATTGATGTCTGGGCCAGGAGCGGTGGCTCAAGCCTGTAATCCCAGCACTTTGGGAGGCCTAGGCAGGTGGATCATGAGATCAAGAGATCAAGACCATCCTGGTCAACATGGTGAAACCCCGTCTCTACTAAAAATACAAAAATTAGCCGGGCATGGTGGCGCACGCCTGTAGTCCCAGCTACTCAGGAGGCTGAGGCAGGAGAATTGCTTGAACCAGAGAGCCAGAAGTTGCAGTTAGTAGAGATAGTGCCACTGCACTCCAGCCTGGGTAACAAGAGGGAAGGGAAACTCCGTCTCAAAAAAAAAAAAAAAGAATTGATGTCTGTAAGGAATTAACTTTAGGATTAATTATTTTCTTAGATATCATCTTATCTTCAGATAAATGTTTTCTTTATTTAAAATCTCTCCTCTTTGACTTTTGGAATAATTAAATGTGGTTGCAGAATTTGAAATCATGTGAACAAATAAGGAAACTGGTAAAAAGAAAACAGAGTGTGGCACACTTATAATGATGCCCATTATTCACCATTGCCCCTTATATTCATTCAGCTGAGACACCACAGTCTTAGCAGTCTATGATTTTAAGCACTGTGTCTGCTAAGAAGCTACTTTGAACTTGACACTATGTGACACTCTGAATTCCAAACATTTCAGCTAAGTCTATTGAATACTAAGCATCTCAGCCACGACCTAGGTGAAGCTTACTAAAAACAGCTCTTTGGCTTTTCTTAGCTAAATACAGAAGTCTAGTTTTATTTAAGACATAAGTTTAGTTCTCTTAGAACCCCTTGATATGAAAAATTTGAGAAATAATATTACTTTTATATTTAAAAATACTTATCCATTTTATCAGTTTCTTAGAAAGGGTGGCCCAGATAAATTGCATTAACACTAGGTGGCACTACAGTTTGAAATAACATTCAGATTGAAGCCTAAACAGTGAGACTATTTATGTGGCAAAACAAAAAAAGAAAATGAAAAGAGTGTAATAAATCCATATTCAAGAAAATACTAAATACTGAAATCTTTAGTATTTATTAGAGGAAAGAAACTTTATGCAGTTAATACATTGACTTAGTGAATTAACTTATATAACCTGTCTAAAAGATAAAAAAAGCTAAGTCCTCCCCACTCCACACAACTGAAATATGATCAGTACTTGCTGGAAAGCAGCAACTGATTGAAACAGTTAAAATTATTCAAAAATCCTTTCATTCATCCAGATGAAGCCTTAATTTATGTTTCAGCATGCCCACCAAATCTTACAGCTAAATAATGTTTTGTTTTGGTTTTTTTCTCAGAAAACTAAAGCAAAATATATACTGGCATTCTGTAATAATATAAGAATAAGTTACATGAGAAGTTAGAAATATGATTTATTTATTTTTCTATTTAAATCATAGGTATATAGGTAATTTATATTCAATAATCTCAGTAAACTATACCTCATAAATTTAGGATCTTTGCCCAAAATAAATTTTATACATAAAAATGCAGCATTTTATTGATCTTTGTAACCAGTCTGAAATTAAGGCCCCTGAAAGAGTTCATGAATGTGGGCTGTCAGCCACCCAATTGAGTGGTGTATTTGGTTCCACCTTTTTGGGGACCCTGAGCCACCTGGAGACATCTCAGTTGGTTTCCAAACTCATGTCTTCTGTCCTTTGGATCTGTCTACATATGTGATATCAAGGAGAATATCCTCATTAAGTCAGAAAGTAAAGCACAATGGTGAAATAAAATTAATTTTTAAAAACTTCAACTGAATATTTGACTTCATGTAAGTTAAGTCTTCATAGAGTAAATGTAACTTTGTTTTTATCCCATTTGAGAGGATAAAAAATGTGCCCTTTATCCTGATAGATCTATCCTTCCTAGTACTGCTAGCCCTCATTCTCTTTTATGGAATACAGTCCTGTAAAGTGATTGGGAAGAGATATTTTCAAACTAATTGGGCAGGTTCTGTTAGGGATTTCTCTAAGACTGTATTTACTCATAAAATATTGCCATTGTGGCTGGATAAGCTCTGAATACATTCACTATTAAAGGCAGATATATCATTATCAAACCATAAATAGACCCAAAAAAAACCTAAAAATGCAGTTTTTAAAACTTAGACTAATAACGTGTTGTATTTATGTCATTGTTTCCAGAGATTAGAATATTATATATTTGGAGATAGAAACTTGAATTATAAGCAACTAGAAAAGAATACAAGAGCTTTAGAGTAGCCAAAACTTATGTATACTGAAGTCATCTGTTTCTAGGGAACAGTATTAAGGATCATGTAATATAAAAATACATGAGATGGTTTCTGTTCTTTACCGGACTTATAATTTTAGAGGGAAAAAGTATAAACATTTGGGAAAGTAATTAATGATAAAAGACGTAAATAACAATTCAAGGCAGATATAGATTAGAAGTTAAAGGTGGCAGCTAAGATTTCCTGAATGAATGGTACAAATAACAAAACTATAAAAGTTATTTAGAAGAAAATCTATTTATTAGTTGGGGTATAGGTAAGACTATTATAAAAGTGAGTTCTAAGAATTCAAAGACTTAAACGCTACAGATGTTTGAAGGAAAGGCAGTCCAGTGAAGGTATAAAACTTGACTTCACCAGATCATCCGGGGACCAGAAGCTCCTTCTATTTAGTTGCTTCACTGTCCTCAGAGTATTGTTTTGCTTATGGTGATACTAGCACCTGGGAACGCTAAATGCAACACCTCATGGCTCAACACACTCAGCTGTCATGTGCATTAAGTCTGGAGAGTGACCTGGGAGGGGTTGTGGGAAGGTTGGGCACCTCCATGCAAACATTTGGAGACCTAGGTTGACTGAGGCTCTATCATTTTCTTTGTGGTCCTGGGTCCTGGGTTTATGACATCCAGCATTTATTGCTTGTGCAAATTAGGAGTCTCAAAACATACTTTTTAATTTTTGTTTTATTTTTTGTTGTTTAATAGTCAAAATTCTTTCAATACCTTAGTAGGCTTCTAACTTACTTATTCCTGTAAGACGGAGGGGTAGGCAGAATTCTAAGATGGCCCTCACGATACCTGCCTCATGATGTGCATACTTTATATATTGCCACCCCCTTGATTTTAAGCAGACCTGTGAGTATCAGGGGCATTATTTCCATGATTATGTTACTAATCAATTGACTTTTGAGTTAATCAAAAGGAAGATTTTGTTGGATGTAGTAGCTCATGCCTGTAATCCCAGCTTTTTGGAGGCCAAGGCAAGAGGATGACTTGAGCCCAGGAGTTCAGGGCTTGCAGTGAGCGACGATCACACCACTGCACTGTACCCTGGGTGACAGAGCAAGACCCTATCTTTAAAAAGAAAAAAGAGGGGGAAATTTTTCAGGGTGGGTCAATAGGGAGGATTCCCCATTGCTGGTTTTGCAGGTGGAGGGAACCACCTGGCAAGGACCTGAGAGCAGCCTATAGATGCTGAGAGCAACCTCCAGCTGACAGCCAGTAAGGAAGGGAGGACCTTAGTCTTCCAATCTCAAGGAATTTCACCAACAACGAGTGATTTGGGAAATGAACCTTGAGCCTCAGATGGGACCAATAACTTAATTGTAGTCATGTGAGACCTGAGAAGATAATACAGTTACACTTCTGGTCTATGGAACTGGGACAAACCTTGTTCAAAGCTGCTAAATTTGTGTGAATTTCTTATGTAGCAATAGAAAACTAATGAAATTCAAGTTTCTAGATATAATTCTCGAGCTCAATTCTCTCTTTCCTTCCTCCTTAGCTTCATACATTTTTCTTTCTCTCGACTTAAAGTATCTTCCTTGAGGGCACCAGACTTAGGAAGAAAGGCCATAATCTTAATGTGGTATTTTCCTCAAGGCTAAGTATTAATAAATTTTTCTTACTTAAAAGCTTTTAAAATTTTGTGACTTCCCTTTAGGACCTATAAGCAGTTAGCATTTCCAATCCCTCTAATTCCAGTTTCTGGATTGACTTTATTCCCTATTCCTTCTCTTGCAAATGTCCTAATTCTTGCTTGTGGTCTTCTCTTTTTTTAAATAACCTTGCATAATGAAATCAGTTACAACTACACACACTACTAATATTTTGTTTTCTAACTATATTTGAATTTCTGAATGCAAAGAATTTTTAAGAAAAATATAAAAATATAAATTACAATAATTTTCTACAACAACTTGTACAAACAAATAATATAACAAAATGACATCTTTGAAAGAACAACCTTGAAAACATAGCATTAGGCTCAGAGAGTGTTTTGCCAAATTCATTAAAACCCACAAAGAACAATTATTCTCATGCTATGTGTATGCACTTCCGGAACAAAAAGGAAAAGGAAACTTCTAATTTTTTAAAAGCTATTATAACCTTAATTGCAAAACCTGACAAAGAGAGAATGAAGATAAAGAATACAGAGGTAAAGAAAAAACTTTTGAGTTTGGTATATAATCAAAAGAATTTGACAAAATGTATAGTTTTGAATGTAGATGCAAAAATCTTAAAATACAATTCTGCAATATATAACAACAACAAAAACCTAATTACCAAAGGAGATGTATTTCAGTATCATTGAGTATTGTTTAATATTAGCATTGATTAGTGATATGGTTTGGCTCTGTGTCCCCACCCAAATCTCACCTTGAATTGTAATAATCCCCACATATCAAGGGCGGGACTAGGTGGAGATAACTTAATCATGGGGATAATTTCCTCTGTATTTTACTCAGGATAGTCAGTGAGTTCTCACAAGATCTGATGGTTTTATAAGGGACTTCCCTTTTCACTTGGCACTCATTCTCCCTCCTGCCAACCTAAAGGGGTGCCTTCCACCATGACTGTAAGGGTCCTGAGGCCTCCTTAGCCATGCGAAACTGTGAGCCAATTAAACATCTTTTCTTTATCAATTATCCAGTCTTGGGTACGTCTTTGTTAGTAGCATGATAATGGACTAATACAGTTAGCAAGATGAAAATACATATTATTATACAAATGGGTGGAAAAAGAAAAACCAGATCTTGATAGATTTCAAAAAAAGTTGGTGACATATAAAATTTATATCTGATTAAAATTATCAACAAAATAGAAATATAACATATTTCCTTATGTGGGGAAGAGTTGGAAATCTATTTCCAGCCAATAGCCAATGTCATGCTTAATGGGAGGACACTGAGGAGAGAATCAGGAATATTTATGTCCATTATTATTTAACAAACTAATAGAAGTTCAAGTCAAAGTCATTTCAGACAAAAAGTTGCAAATATGATTATAATTTTCAAGTAATGTAATTACATACTTGAAAGCTTCCATTAATTGAAAAAATATTAAAAGTAATTTATTAAAAAGTTATGGGTAAGACAACAGACTTTTAAATACACAAAAGTATTTTAAATATCAATATTAATTAGTCAAAATATAGTAGTTAAGAGTCTTATTCACAACACAAAATAAATACCTAAAATGTACTTACTAAACGTAGAAAATGCATGATGATATAATGTTCTTTGGAAATCATTCAATAAAGTTTGAAATACTATTGGCAACAAAAAGATACTTGGGACCCTTTGCTAATCAACTGGAAAACTCACAATTTATACCATAATGTATTCCATATGAATTATAAATTAACTGAAACAAAATAAAGTTAGAAAGCTAGAACAAAGGATTGATGCATATTTTGTTTAAAAGTTTAGTATGAGTATGGACTTATTTAGCTTGGCTTCAAAGGCAGATTCCTTCAAAGGGAAAGATTAGTAGATTTTATTTTTAAAAATGTTAAAACAGTCATCTTCAATGGAGAGGAGGCAGGAGTCAGAAGGCTTGGTTCTCTTTCCTAAGGATATAAGAATATCAGAACCTCTGTGTGTATGGGGGGGGATTATAAAATTACTCTTCCTTTGTGTAATTTTTAATTTTTATTTTTATGACTGTCACTTAACTATTTGGTATGTTTCAGGCAATGTTCGTTTGAGGTAAGCATCATTATTTTCATTTTACAGATGAAGATTGAAATTTAGAGAAATTATTGTCACCATTATTATCAGAACCAAGGTATTACTAGTAGACTGCATAGTCTACATATTGTTCTATGTACTTTACAAAGATTCTCATTTATTTAATTCTCACAATGGTTATCTGTGTTGGAACAGTTAATGCTCTAATATTCAGATAAGAAATCTCAGTCTCAAAGAGGTTAAAAAATTTGACCAGCTTGTAAGTGGCAGCCCATAATTGAAGCTTATGTCTTCCTCCACTCCCTCTCCTCTACCAGCCAAGGCTCTGAAGCATTAGTTATGCTACTGAAATTGTATCAAAAATCTCAAATAATCTTAAGAATAGAAATGAAACTTTTCTCTTTTTCAGAAACAGATATTCACTTAAAGGTATTAAGAAACATTGACTTAGAACTTCTATAAATTCAATATGTACCAATTAATAATGTTAAAATGTAATGTAAAAATTGGAAAAAAAAAACTATTTGTAAACGTTTAATAATAAATACTAATTCAAACCCAAGTCGTTCTAAATGCACAGCAAGGTTAGTAAGAATAATGGCAAAACAGTTCAGGGGGGTCTTGAGCTTCAGCTGAGCTGGGCTTCATATGCCCAAAGGGGCTGTCTGAGGAAGGTGGAGGGATGGACCAAAGGGAGAAGCAGATCCTAATCGAAGAGAAAAAGGGCTGGTACTTCACTATGGCAACACTCTTCACCAGTCTAAATGGCATCTTCCTGTAGCTGGGCAGAGAGAAGCAGAAGAGGTTGCCGACCTTCAACTGCCTACTGGCCCTGCTCCAGCAAGTGCTCAAGTCTGAGGACCCCTCACCCCACCGAGCCCTGGTCTGGTGTTTCCTCAGAATGCTGCTGGAAAGGAAAGACACCTTCTCCATCACCACAATGGGCGTCCACAACTGCAAGTACTCAGGGACCAACACTCTGGGCTGTTTTGGCAAGGCTGTCAAGATCGCCAAAAACCAATCTCCCATCCTGAATCGCCTGGCCAAAATCTTCCACTTCTTAAGAAGCAGGATATGGCCACTGGAACCTGCAATGTGGCCCTGAATGTCCTATGAGACCCAGAGCTCAACTGGCAGACATACTGCACAAGGGCCATGACAGGATCTCTTTCTTTTGCCCAACTGGAATACAGTGGCATGATAATGGCTCACTGCAGACTTGATCTCGTAAGCTAAAGTTATCCTTCCACCTCAGCCTCCGGAGCAGCTGGGATACAGGTGCACACCACCATGCCTGGCTAATTTTTTTTATTTGTAAAAATGGGGTCTCACTATGTTGCCCAGGCTGGTCTCAGTCTCCTGGGCTCAAGCAATCCTCCCACCTTGGCCTCCCAAAGTTCTGGGATTGCAGGTGTCGGTCACCACACTCGGTCCTGTAAGAGTCTAAGAATGAAGGAGCCTCCACTCACTGCAGGAATCCCTTCTAATACCTGATCAATGAGCCTCTAGACTCTTCTGGATTAGGATGGGTGGAGTCAGACTGACTGGAGTTGAAATCTGGCCTCTCTGTCTTGTGGAACTTACAGCAAGCCACTTACCCCTCCAAACCTTAGTTCCAAAAATATAAATTATAGATAATAACACCTATCTTAATATGTTGTCAGTGGACTCAGTGAGGTAGCATCTAAAGCACGGTGCCTTGGACATAGGAGGTGCTTCTGAAAGGCAGTAGAGGACATTTAATGTAGTGGATTAGAGCACTGCACTGGCTCTGAACACAGACAGCCCTAGTTCAAATCCCACATCACCACTTATGTGCTATGGGAACTTTGGCAAAATACTCTGTTCCACATTTTTAGCCTGTTTTTTCATCTGTGGACTGGAGATGATAGTATGTCTAATAGAGTTGTTATGAGAATTAAATTAGATTCTGTATGTGTAACTTAGTTTCAAAGATGCAGTAAGAGCTCATAAGTAGCTGCCTGCTACTATTAGCTATGTTTTCTAATTAACTAACCGTCCCTTGAGGCAGTCCACTGCAGTCATTCAGCTCTGCAAGTCACACATTTAGGTGATAGCTGCCTCCCTGTACCTTCTGGTCCCAGATCTGCCCTCTGGAACCACCACAGAGCCCATTTGCTTGGAGCACAAGCCCAGGGCTCTGAGTTTGCTTTGCTGCAAGCTGTAGAGTTCCCCCATCTGCTCCTTATTTCTGCTACCTTTCACATGACCTAGTAGCAAATCTGCTCCCAGTCTTGGTCTCAATGGCTTAATTGTTTTCCAGCAGGTATGAGGCAGGAGTGAAATCTTCTACCGTAGTTGATGTGGTTGTTATTATAGATAATGAAATTAACTATAATAGTAAATAATAAAATATTTCTAAAAAATAAGTATTAATTGAATGCCTACTGTGTGTGGATATTATTTTAGTCACAGAGTATACAGAGAAGAAACAGATAGGTCCCTACACTTATAAAGCTTATATTCTAAGCATAGGGTTAATACTCTTAAAATTCTTAATAAAAATGAGGAGCAACCCACTCTCACTACTTCTATTCAATACAGTACTGGCAGGCCTAGCCAGGGCAGTCACCCAAGAGAAATAAATCAAAGGCATCCAGATTGGACAAGTGAAAGTCAATCTCTATTTGCCAATGACATGATCTTATACCTAGAAAACTCTAAAGACTCCTCCAAAAGACTCCTAGATTTGCTATCTGTAGCACTGCTATACACAAATAACAATGAAGCAGAGACTCAAATCAAGAAGTCAATCCCATTAACAATAGCTGCAAAAGAAATGAAATACTCAGGAATATGCTTAACCAAGGAGGCAAAAAAAAAATCTCTATAAGGAGAATTATAAAACTCTGATTAAAGAAATTGTAGATGACACAAACAGATGGAAAAACATCCCATGCTCATGGATTGGAAGAAGCAATATTATGAAAATAACCATATTGCCCAAAGCAATCTGGATTCAATCCAATTCCTATGAAAATACCAATATAATTTTTCACAGAATTAGAAAAAAAAAATCTTAAAATTCACATGGAAACAAAAAAGATCCTGAATAACCAAAGTTATCCTAAGTAAAAAGAACAAATCTAGAGGCATCACATTGCCTGACTTCAAATTATACTACAAGGTGATAGTAACCAAAGCAGCACGGTACTGGTATAAAAGTAGATACGTAGACCAATGGAATACACTGGAGAACCCAGAAATAAAGCCAAATACCTACAACCAACTGATCTTCAACAAAGCAGACAAAAACATACACGATGGAAAAATACTCCATTCAATGAATGGTTCTGACAAAATTGGAGAGCCACATACAGAAGAGTGAAACTAGATCCTAGTCTCTCACCATATACAAAAATTAACTCAAGGTGGACTGATGGCTGAAATCTAAGACATGAAGCCATAAAAGTTCTAGAACATAATATAGGGAAAACTCTTCTGGACAGTGGCCTATGCAAAGAATTTATGACTAACACTCCAAAAACAAAAGCAACAAAACCAAAAATAAATAAATGAGACTTAATTAAACAAAACAGTTTCTGCATGGCCATCCGATTTTGACAAAGTTGACAAAAACAAGCAAGGGGGAATGGATTTCATATTCAATAAATAGTATTGGGATAACTGGTTAGGCATATACAGAAGGTTGAAACTGGACTCCTTTACTATACCATATACAAAAATTAATGCAAATTAGAAGAAAGGCTTAAATATAAAACCCAAAACTATAAAAATCCTGGAACACAACCTAGGCAATACTATTCTTGTCATGGGTATGGGCAAAGATTTCATGACAAAGACACTAAAACCAATTACAACCAAATCAAAAATTGACAAATGGAATCTAATTAGACTAAAGAGCTTCTGCACAGCAAAAGAAACAGTCGACAGAGTAAACAGATAATCTACAGAATGGAAGAAAATCTTTGCAAACTACACATCTGACAAAGGTCTAATATCCATCATCTAGGACCTTAAGTTTATAAGAAATAAAAATAATCCCATTAAAAAGTGGACAAAGGACATGAACAGACACTCTTCAAACCCCCAGGGTACAGAACCATTACCATCTCTCGAAGTTGGACCTAAGCAACCAACAATAAAAAAAATCATGTAATAAAATAAAATATATAATGAAACATTCAGTCATTCAACATGAAGATTAGATTGCTGTTTATGAAAAGGAGATATGGTTAATAAGTGAATACTGTCATTATGTCAATAGGAGATTACGGAAAAATGCACAGAATGAAATCATTTTTATAACACTTAATGTATCTATATCCTCATGCAATAGTGGGAGATTTAAGGTTTTTTTCATTTTGTATATCTAGATTGTTTTGTTCTGAAGACACAGTCTCACTCTGTTGCCCAGGCTGGAGTGCAGTAGCGTGATCTTGGCTCACCGCAACCTCCACCTCCCAGGTTCAAGTGATTCTCCTGCCTCAGCCTCCCAAGTAGCTGGGACTATAGGCTCATGCCATCACGCCTGGCTAATTTTTGTATTTTTAGTAGAGATGGGGTTTCACCGGGTGCAGTGACTCATGCCTGTAATTCCAGCACTTTGGGAGGCTGAGGTGGGTGCATATGCATGTTTTAATAATAATTCATAATTTCTATACATTTTAGGCTGCACCTATATCAAACGAAACCTTCACGAATCTAATAATAAGCGACTTCACGAATCTAATAATAAGCGAATCTAATAATAAGAGACTCCATTCTGCTATTGGAATCTTAATAACAAAATGCTTACAGATAGAAACTCACTGGTCTTGTTATTCTGCTTCTGGTGTCTGGCTAAATTCTATCAAGGCTGTTATGTGCAGTCACAGGTAAAATATACTAGAATTAGGGGGTATATTTCCAAGTGTTTTCCTCTATAAAATAATACAAACCACAATTATTTAACATTTGTTAGCTCCTAAAAATAGAGTCTTACTACTGGTGTTTCAAATAGTCATTAAAGACATGGAAGCTATGAGTCATGCTTGGCAGTTAAATATTTTATTTGCTGCTAGAACTGGGATTATGTCTTTGTATTTCATCAGGTAAGCCAAATATGGCATCATGGGAACAGCTAATTCCCTCTGCTCTCCTGACTGCTCCTATTAAATGATGTTTTTCATAACTACACAAGTGCTAAGAAACTAAGTGAAGCAATTACAACTTTATTTATATTTGGACTAAGATAATTTGATAAACTCGGGGCTTGCCTGACAAGTGTTATTAGTCTAAATGTTATTCAGTTGCCAGATCGACTTAGTATTTTCTTCCCACTAAATTAATTTTTTTTAAAAAATGGAGAAGATCTATCAATGGTATTGGTAGTCTCAAGTGTTTTATTAACAAAAGATCCTTTGAACCAAAAAAGAGTTTCTATTGGACAAATAATAGTATATTGCCTATGTTCAGCTTTTAGCTAGAGATTGCCATCTGATCTAAGACAAGGCATTGGGTTTATGAAGGATGTAGTTTTTAATAATGGGAATGTAGAATTTACCTGTCAGAAAAAGAAAATTTTTTTTCTTCCATAATACCCAATTGTGCAAAAAAGAGGCTTAAGGCTGAAAATCTAATATGCTTAAGCCTACCAGGCTATTGACAACCAAAATTCTCAAAAGATACCCACATTTAAATTTTATGACAATATTTAAATTAATATGGTAAATTACTAGCTAAAGTTTTTACCTGAGTAGTGCTTTATAGTTTACAAAGAACCTTATGTAGTTCCTACTTGAGATGATTCATAAAACAACTCTTGCAGTTCAGGAAGCTAAGTGCACTACTATAGACGTTCAAAGAGTAAACAGCAAGGTTCAATTCAAATGCAGTTATCTGGGTACATTTTTGGTAATATTTTCAGTTTAATCAGTCATCTTTCTATGTACTATGTTTTATTTGGGTTAACTTTAACATGAGCACAACTTTGAATGAAATGATACATAGATCTTTCATACCTATCACAACTTTAGACATTAAGGCAGAGTGCAGAGGAAACATCACTGACATTTACATGGGCACTCCCTCCTCTTCTCTTTCACTGGAGGTGGCCTCACAGTCCTTCACAACACAACTCTCCAAGCATAAATTAGTTAGGTTTAAAATGCTAGAGGAAACCCATTTTTTTTTTCAGCCCTGGAAAAACATTCTATCAATAGAATATTATTATGCATGTTATTCTATACTCCTAATTTTTAACAATTAGAAAATCATAAAAAAATACTCAAGTGCTTCTGGAATGAGTAAATTTCTATCATTTTAGGTGATTATTAATTTTTAACTTTCTGATTTTTCCCCTTCTCTTGTTCTATCACAAATTTGTCTTCCTTAAATCCATTTTTACTAAAGTGCCTTTTAAAAAATCTTCTTTGCTCTTTCAGTGACTACTTAATTAGGTCTAAACTCTTTGTTCTCACATCCAAGACCCACCACTATCTAGCCTAGTGTCTCTTTTTAGTCTTACCTAATAAGAGCACCAATCCTAGACAACTAGAACCACTCATTTCCTCTTAACATTCCTCTTAACATCACCCTCTTCTCTTGATGAGCTCTGCCAGAGCCCGCTTTCCTTTTTTTAATCTTATTCTAACTTTGTTCATCAAAATTTCTACCAGTTTTCTAGATTGACCAATGCTCTCTGACTTTTAATGCTCCTTCATGCACTTACCAAGCTGTATAAGCATAATTAAGTTAGTTCACTTACCATGCCTCAGATTCCATTTATAAAATGGGTACAATAACTACCTTATGTGGTTGTTATGACGATTGCATGAGCTACTCTATGCAAAGGTCTTAGAACAATGACTGGAACATAATAAGTGTTACGCAAGCATTTGCTATTAGTACCATGATTGTAATTTAAGAAGTTAGTCTTTTACTATACTCTAATACTATTTGGTATTATCCTGTGATAAGACACTTATCACTCATTGCCTTGATACATTAGTATATATATTCTATGTTCTTTTCTACATTTTAAGTTTCTTTGAAGAAGTTACCATGAATGTAACAAAATTTTTTATCACAAAATCAGTAATATAGTGTCTCGAATATCATTGGTGATTTAGAGATATTAATTGAACCCAATGTTTTGATAGAAGAATGCTATCTATTGAAATAATTTAATATGTATTATATTTTCAAAATTCATTGCCTTTTTCAAGATCACATACAATAAGTTATTTGCTAGAACCTCTGAACAGACAACGAACTTCAAAAGAATTGCAATTCACCTTGTTACTTCCAAACAAATGACCACTTCTCTTCATTTAATTGATCTCAAAGGACAAAAATACTTCAACAATCCTTTTTGGCCCATTCCAGTGTTTATTTAGCCTAATTTTTTTCTAGCCAAATTCTCTTGATACAGTGAGTGTCTCTCAAAGATATTATCTTCTCAGTCTTTAATCCAAGTAAAGCAAGATTATTAGCTTCTCAAAGGATCTATTTTTCTCATTTTTAAATCAACTTGAATTCTCTTCCTAGATTCACTCTTATACCTGCACTGAAAAGAGAATATAAAAACCTATGCCAATAATCAAGGGTGAATGATTTTCTGGATACAGTGAAATTTTATCTTGTATTTTTCATAAAGGCTGCATTCTTGCCTTGTGCTCGCGGTGACTGATAAGACTCTCAGAACTTGGCTGCATATGTGTGGATTTTCTCTATCCCAGAGCGTCTGAGTTAGTCCCTAAATAAACTGTTTTGCAACATGGTCTATAAACCGTTCTCAAATATATCAAGGAAATTCTAGAAGGTGTTATGTGCCCCAGCTAATTTAGTGTCATGAGCAGATGTGATGAAATCTCAATTTCTTTATCCAGGTCAGAGCTATTAAATGAAATCAGCCCTTGAAGGGCTCCTGAGAAGTAATTCTAAATGGGCGATCTTTCAGCTTGTTACGCACCCACTACCAGTGGGTAGGTCCAGACTTAATCTTTCTACCTTATAAACAAAACTGCCAAGAGGTGAGTAAGTGGTACTGCTGAAGGAGAATCTAAAGGCTTGTTAAAATCAATCAGGGTATGTCTATTACTTTTCCTTGGTCTAAACATAGCTTACCTCTCATATAGCACAAAAGGATTATTTTATAGCATGACTCATTGCTTAAAAAACCATGTCTCTCACATATAATACTTTGTTTTTATTTACATCACCAGAGTTTATTAATGGATCATTTTAATAATTCCAAAGATTTTTATATTATGTTTAGGTTGTCCTAGTCTAGAAAACTATTTGAAGAATGCTCCTATACATTGCAGCAAAACTAAGAAGTCTACAAAATAATGGGTGAATTTGTGGTTGAAAGCCTAAAGTGATAAATGATAACCACAAAAATCCCACATGTGAGGAAATACTCTGTTCTTTTAGGAAAAGGAAAGGCAGTAAGGGAAGATTAGATCTAAAGTTTTCCCAAAGGCTTATGCCCTGAAAATTAGAAAAAGACCAAACTCTGGAAACTGTTAATATTTTTTTTAAAAGGGATTAGGCCTGAAAGCAGGCTGAGGGATAACGACTTTAACCTGAAAGATGGATTGTGCCCAATTGATATCAGATGTCTGAAGTTAAACACCAAGTAATCTTTCCATTTTACTTTTCATGATAGTGACAGGCAAATCAGAATCTATTTTTGATGCTCTTTCATGGCAGATATTGGAGAATCTATTCTGCCTTTGTACATTTGCTGTTTATGACAGGTCATATTTTCTTTGAAAGCCATAGGAATTGAATATGTACTAACCCAGGAAGTGGCATAAATGACTCAATAGAGATGTTACCAGTCCTCAGATTGTTTCTATAGCTTTGAAAATCTACCAAGAGAAGTTAAAAATATTTTAATACAGCTGAATTTTCACTTGAAATGAAAATAATATATTGCTTTGCTCATTGTAAAGATTACAAATATTCACTGTTTAATAAAAAGATCAAAATTGAAAATGACAAAATATAAAAATCGCTTGGCAGCTTTCCACTCAACCACTTTCAGCTTGTTTGTAAGCATCCTTTCATCTCCATGCACACATAAGCACATATACAATTGTGTTTCCAAGTTTCATTTGTAGGATCATATTATGCAATATATTTTCATTCCACAATGTATTATGAATATTTAATGTCAAAAACAAATTTAAGTGACTACATAGAATTATATTGGATGTATGTACATTTAGGTTGATGGATATTTAATGTTCATAATGTTTTGTTATTGTAAATAAAACTTCCATAAACAACCTTCGGTACACATATTGACAGATTGGTGAAATTATCTCTTCAAGATAAATTATTAGGTGTTTCTGAGACAAAAAGACTGTTCATTTATATTTTTGATACATATTACTTAACTGCCCCTCCCCAGAAGAGCTTTATTAGTTTACTTCCAAGACAATATATGATATAGTTCATTTACTTTGCTAACACTGTTTACTGTTGCAAACACCAAGTTTCATCAGCTTTTTCATTGTTGTCATCTGATAAGTGAAAATGATGTTTAATTGCTTTATGTTTCTTCAATTAATAGTAAAGCTTAAAATTTAATGTGAATTTTTAATCTTCTGTGAATTGTTAGTTTATTATGTCCTTAGTCATCTACTTTCCTATTATTGATTTTAAAGAGCATATTTTTAAAAATAGATATTAGGATGATCAATTTTATCTGCCATATTTAATTAAAATAATTTCCTGAATTTGTTACTTATCTTTCAGTTTTGTGTACAGTATTCTTTAATTGTAAAAATTTGTAGTTAATATACTCAAAGTTTTATGTAGTCAATTTTACACTTACAGTTTTTATGTCATAAAATGCTCAGAAAAATACTCAATTCTAATTCTAATATTATTTTGTTTTTTTGCATTTAAATTTCGGAATTCATAAGGGATTGGTTTCTGTATGAGGATGGAGAAAGGGATCAATACTTTTTTTCCAGTGGCTAACATATTGTCCCAATATCCTTTGTTGAAAAAATCATTATTTTGCTCAGTTATTTAAAATACCCATTTTATGCAAAATTTTCAGGTACACATGGTTACCTTTTTGCAATCTCTCTAGAATAATTAGGCTGTCTCTGTCTATAGTGGTAACATCAACCATAGCTTTTTGATATACCTTAATAGCTAGTGAGGAGAGAAATTTTTTAAAGAATGTTTTTAGTTCTCCTTCTAATACAGTGGTCTCCAAACTTTCTGGCAGCAGGGACTAGTTTCACAGAAGATAATTTTTCCAGGGATCGCGGGTGGAGCAGGGGGTGTTTTTGGGATGATTCAAGTGCATTACATTTACCGTGCACTTTATTTCTATTATTTTAAATTTTAACACATAATGAAATAATTATAATATAGAATAAGTGGGAATCCTGAGCTTGCTTTCCTGCAACTAGATGGTTTTACCTGGGGGTGATGGGAGACAGTGACAGATCATCAGGCATTAGATTCTCCTGAGGAGCATGCGACCTAGATCCCTCGCATGCGCAATTCACAGTAGGGTTTGTGCTTCTATGAGAATCCATTGCTGCTGCTGATCTGACAGGAGGCAAAGGTCAGGCAGTAACGTGAGAGGTGGAAAGCAGCTGTAAATACAGATGAAGCTTTCCTCACTTGTAGGCCACTCACCACCTGCTGTACAGCCTAATTCGCAACAGGCCACAGACCAGTACAGGGTCGGGGATCCCTGTTCTAATATATTCTTCTAGATAAAACATTTAGTCAAGTTCCAAATAAAATATTAGATGTTTAAGTGAATGACTAGGTGAATTTAAGTGGAATTAACTTTTGCCCTCTGGTGGCTTTGTGATGTGTCAGCTTGGCAAGGTTAAACTACACTTCCCAGAGTTCCCTTTCTTGAATGTTTTCAGGGAGATGCTTGGATGAGATTTAGGGGTGGAGGTGAAGCAACAGACATTTTGTAGCTCACACACTTTATATCCTATCTGCTGGTTCACTCTGTTGATATGCGGGAGGCAGCAGCTGGACCTACAACTGCTGTACCTTCTCCTTCAGCTTCTTTGACTCCTAGGCCAACTGTATGTGACTCTTGGGCCACAATAAAGGTGTCTAGCTTCTGCAGGATACCATCAAAACCTGAGACAGGACGAGGACTAGAGTGAGAAAAGCCAGGCACCTAGGACATACAAGTTAAGGAGGCACTCACTCTTAGATTTGTGTAAGTACTGCCCCATGCTTGCACAAACCAGAAAGCGTGGACCTACTTAAATCTGCAAACTAGAAGCCACATCTACCTCACCCAAGTTTTCGCACTATATAACAGAGCCAGGCTTTTGTTAGTCCTAGTGAACTCCAGATTTTGCTTGCAGGTTCTATCTTGTTCTTGCTCTGTCCTACCTTATAGTCATCCTCCTGTTCCAACTGTCTGCTCTTTGGATTTCAAGCTCTAGCATCAGATTCAGACTGCTTAGCCCCAACAATTACAGAGGACCAAATTCATATAACAAGTCCCTTTGTATACATACATACATACATATACCCACACACATGCATACATGCAATCCAGGAAATTACAGCAGATAAAGTTGAACTTCCCTTATATATAAAAATGCTCTTAAGAATCAATAATAGAAACATAGGCTAGGAGTGGTGGTTTGTGCCTGTAAATCCCAGCACTTTAGAAGGCTGAGGCGGGTGGATCACTTGAGATCAGAAGTTTCAGACCAGCCTGGCCAACATGGTGAAACCCTGTCTCTACTAAAAACACAAACAAAACTAGCTGATCATGGTGGTGCACATCTGTAGTCCCAAATACTTGGGAGGCTGAGGCTGAGAATTGCTTGAACCCAGGAGGTGGAGGTTGTGGTGAGCCGAGATTGCACCATTGCACTCCAGCCTGGGCAACAAGAGTGAGACTCCATGTCAAAAACAAACAAACAAAACCCAGAAGAATCAATAATAGAAAAATAGATGGACAACAATATAATAAACCAACAATTTATAAAAGAATTAAAATTCAAATGCATATTTTAAGCTTCACTATTAAACAAATGAATATAAACACAATTAAATATCATTTCACCAATCGTATTTGTAATATGATAGATAAATATTCTCTCAGATAATTTCTTTTTCCTCCTTCCTCAAAGACCATAAATCCAATGATGTACATTGTATATATGAATATAACTCACTACTCCAGCTTGTTACAGTCATCTACAGAACTTCAACACTCCTCTTAATTCACTGAAGATTTTGTGTCCTGGTTTACCATCTTCTCTACTGCTAATTTCGTCATCATTCTTGATGATGTTGTGCAAATTATCTATTCAACCCTAAATGCTCAGTCCCTCAAAATCCTCTCTCTCAAGGATCTTGCTCTCCACCTCACCTTAGCCACTCTTTCTTACGGTCACATTCTGTAATGTGCTGTATCAGTGGGCACTGTGCCATGTCAGCCATCTTAATGTCAGGTATCTCATTTTCACCAAAGAAGTGGAAAATTTGATGTATAAAAACAAGGGTTTTAAAGTTTCAATAATATCCTTACAACAGAAGCATTTTTCCCACTAACGGTTTTCACTTATAATAATCTGATATGCATTTTGTTTCCCAGATTTTAGTCTCCAATATCATTCTCCATCCAAAGGAACCAAGAAAGGGTGACAGTGGCTGAATCTGTGTCATGAATGAGTAATAAATCCAGATGGGTCGGCAATACGTTGTTTGAAAAAATCAAGAATTTTTTTTTTTAAAGTGCTTAAATAACAAAGGAGCTTCTTAAAGTTGAACTTGAAAACTGTTTCCACAATTCGAATACCAACATAAATATAAGTGTTTGGAGCAAACACTTTCATTGTTGAGTCTATGAAAAACCATTAGTTTATAATAAATTTCACATGTTGAAAAGTTAATATAAAATGTATTTTTTAGAGTAGTTACAATAAAAAAAGAAAAGTGGCAAGAATTAGGGCATGAGTGCCTTTTTAACTTAATAAACTTCAGGGCTTTTTATGGATGTTATTTTTCTGTACTTATACGCTTCTCTATGGAATGGTATTATTAAAACTTGAAATTGGCAACATTTGTCCATTTTGAGTTATAAAAATGGCAATTTTATATGGTTCAACCAGTAAATATGCATTTGTGTCTGTCTAAGAAACAAAGGTTGTAAACAGGTAACTGTGAAAGCCATAAACACTAGAAATTATGCAAAGAACTAGAAGGAATGATTTGCTCTAGAAGTCACTCCAAATAGCTAGTTGGAAGAAGAGGAAACAATGAGAGGCCAAATAATGAATTATCCTAATGTCCTGAAAGAAATTCTCATTGCACCAAATTACCTCCTTATCCGTGGGATGGCCCTGTCATTAATAATGAAATAGTGAAAATGACCAACAAAGTAAACAGTGAAGGAGGAAGAACATCCACAAAAAATACTCCATGGGAGTGAAGAAACATCATCAGGTGTCAAGGAAAGATCTGGTTTACAGTGTCCCATACAAGTAGCAACTGAATATTGAATACTACAGGCTTTAATTTGAGGTAACAACTCGGTCATTGCAGGAAATGTCTCTACTATGATGCCTTGGTGACCTTGAATCTTTCCACATAAGTTATACAGACTGCAGTCTGATCAGTCTTGGCAAAATGTCCTGCCATTTTTCATAGAGCAAGGGGTAATAAGTCTGGTAAGGAGTCACCAGTAGAGTTTCTTATCCCCATCTTGCAGGAGATTGCTACATGCCTGTTATCCATATCCCTAGTTCCAGTTAAGCACAGAACTTTCATCTTGATGCTCCCTTAGGGTACAACTGCAGGCTTGTGTAAGTCTATAAATCTGCTTGGTTGTAGTTTACAATTGGCTTGTCTGCAACAGAGCGGCCCACCACTCATATTAGTCATCTGACCTCTCTGGTTTGGTGCCATCTTGTGGTACAAGGGATGCAGGGAGCCAACACCATGCCACTTGCTTTTGCTTTCTGAATCCATTTGGGTTCATTGTTTTTTTACCAGCTGAAGCTATGGAGGTATGTGGCAAACCAAGCTAACAACAGGCGCAGTAGTAATATTTGTGGCCCTGTTAGCCACTGTGCTGCTGCTTCGGGAATGCTTGACTGTTTGACAGCTCTCTACCCAACCAAGAATCAAGTGTTCAGTAGCTCAGAAATGAACATCTCAGCTGGGTCTGAAACATTCTCTTTGTTTTGGATCTGGCATGGTTAATGACACCTTGAAGAGGTGGAGAAATAACTACAATATAATAAAGAGATGAAACAAACCCATAATTTTGCAATGAAGTAGCATAAATGAAATAATAAATGTTTATCATGGAAATAATTGGCATATATGTTTAAGAAAGAAAAAACATTTGAGAAACTTAATGTTACATCATGTTTTCCCCCAATATTTAAGGATATTTGTGTTTGAAATTCACATCTAAATGTTTAAGATAAACTTATTTATAAAATTAACACATTTTATTAATGATTTGTTAGTTGCGTAAGTAGTGTTTAAATGTTTACATTAAAAAAATTAACAGACTTATAAATTATTGAATTGAAAATGGAAACATTTAAAATTGGTAGCAATTGCTCTGTTTCTCATACAAAAAAGCCCGAGCGTTATAGATCCCAGCTACATAATTCTTTACTCTCTATCCAGATCATTATGCTGGAGTGTACATACAATTCTTTGATTTGACTGCACATGGAGGCTACTGATGTCAACAATTTATGGTGCCCATCATCCCCTTCATATTCTCACAACTCCTCCTCCTGGCTTAGAGTCTATGGTTCATCTCCATACTCTCTCCTTTGCAAACATGCATCATTTCCTTGGTCTCTTTCTACACATACTAAACTCAAACACAGGTCCAAATTAACCCCAATTTTTTGCCTAATCCATCGCTTACCACACCTAACTGACTAGTCATACTTTGAATTTATGACCAAAATTTCAAAAGCAGAACTTCAGCATTGCTCAGCAGTTCTAGAAAACATATACTCTCTGACAGCAATTTTATACTTTCTTCTCTTCTTCTAATCTCCAATATCTTCTCCTGCATTCCCCATTTCAGCTGATGACCTTCGTTTTTATTTCACTGGGAAAGTAGAAGCAATTAGGAAAAAACTGCTCATCTTCCCACCAGCAAATCTAGTACCTTTTCATTTATGTAGCCATAAACTCTGCCTTCTTTCTATTGTTAGGAATGAATACAACCTCCATTTATTTATTGGATTGTATCCTCTCTTGCCTGTTCAAGGACTTTGTTTCTGAAATTATCTGCTTTTCCTTTTAAAATTACCTAATGTTCTCTCCAGGAGTATAAAAATGCACTATTTTTTTTCACAATGAAGAAAAACACCTCCACCCTCATTGGCTCCAAATCCTCTTCCCAGCTAAATTTTTCTGGTTTGTTTTTTCAGCAAAACACATCTTTGGAGTTTTCTCTACTATTTATTTTTTTTTTCTTATTAACATTTACTCTTTCCATTCATTGAATCTAAATCACTTCACTAAAATTGTTCCTGTCAAGGTCTACTGGGTAACTTCCAGGAAACTTTTTTGCTCTTATGGGAGTGATTCTGGAAGCACCCCTTCCTTCTCCTCAATGTTGCCTAAGAAACTGCTGTAGCCAATTTGCCACATATCGGAGGATATATATCCACTGAAAAGGAAAATTAGAAAAAGGAGAACTCAAGGGAAATGGCTCAGGTCACAGCTTACGTCAGCCTGCACCCTGCTCTGCCTCTGTGCCTCATTCATTTTTCATTCAACGGTATTTACTGAACACCTCCTATAGGCACTGCTCAAGGTGCTGAGACAGCTGTGAACAAAAAATGAAGTCTATATCATGAAGCTCACATGTCAGTGGAAAAGACAAATGATTTTGAAAAAAAAATTTAAGAAATGTAACTGAGTCAAGGCTAGAAAAAATGAACCAAAATTAGGATGGTAAAAGCTAGAGTAACATGCATGGGGGTTTCAATGGCAGAAAACCTCTCCTCTCCTTATTATCTTCAATAGTGTTACTTTTCCATATCTGAAGTAGTGATTGATAATAAAGATGGGATTTGTCCTCATTCAGTCAGAAACATTCTTGATGCTAATGGAATTGACTTTGTTGAGCCGCACTGGCTATATTGCAGGGAGATGGATATCTGAATAGCATCCTCTTCTAGGAATGCAGAAGACTTAAATGTTAAGTTTATTTATTTAATGTTAAAGATTATGGAACAAAATATGAATATCCAGATATATTTTACTCCTAAAGAAGCTTCTGCTCCCTGGTGTTTTCATGAGGGTCTCCTGTTTTTAGAGGGTTGTTTTAGTGGTTATGTACTTGTTTACTTCCTGACTGATAAAATAGGAAACCTGTGATAAATTATAATCAAATTCTATATCAGTGACTGTACTATTCGAAATAACCTCCTAATTTGGTCTAATTGCCACATTCTTGGTGAACTTAGATCCAATTTCCAAACAGCAGCTGAAGCAGTCTTTCTAAAAGGCAAACATGTCCACATCGCTATGTACATGCCTTTAGTGAGCTCCCCATTTCCTACACAAAACAATCTGAAACCACAGTAAGAGATACTAATCCTCGACAATCTGGTTTGTACCTACTCTTTCAGCCTTTTAAAATCATATCCTCATTTATTAGTGTATTACACATCTATTTGGTGTCAAGCTCTGTTCTAGGCACTAGACATACATGTAGACATACAACAATGAACAAAACATAGGTGGATTGAATACCCTATCAGATTGGTAAATTTGTAAGAAATAGACATGCAAAGCCCAGTTCCTTCTCCTTCTATTATTCAGCAAGTCAGCCTGTCTGCAGAGCCAAACCTCATATAATTTGACATGTGGTAAGATTACAAATCAAGTTTCTCTCTTTAGTGGTCTAGTGCTGCCATGATTAGGAGGCCAAATTCTGGGATTCACATTTGGAAAGCCCAGTATCCTATAAGTACAGGCAACCTACTTCAATAACCAATTTATCAGTAATTAAGGTGATATTTGATCTTACATTCCCTACTCCCTGTCTACCTTTTAAATAGTTCCAAATTCATGTGAAGAAGAGGGGTACCATTTACTGAATCTTTTTAAATTTCTAACACCAGCAATTTCTCTCATAAAAGCTTAGTACAAAGGCTATGAGTACCCTTATTTAGATAGATTTAGGTATAAATACACTTGGAAGTATGAGAATTCCATCTATTTTTATCACTTTAATATTTATCCTGAAATATTTACATATGTATATCTGTTTGTCTATTACTACCAAGAATTTAAAAGTAATTCATAGTGGACTTTAGCTAAAATTAGCATAGGTTGTAGAGCCCACAAAATGCCTTAGGCTTACTATTTTGTTACTCTAGTACTGTGTGAATATATTTCCTTCTACATCTTTTTAATTATTTTCAATACCACTAATCTCTAGGATTTATTTACATGGATGATTATACATTAAAATTAAGTCTGCGGTAAAAATCAGATTGAAAATTTTAATCTTCTAGGCAAAGAATGGAGTTGTTTGGCATCTCACACAAGTCAACAAAAAATAGAAAAGCAGCTGTTTAATGAGGATTTGCTAATTTTTAAAATAATTAGGTGCCAAACTGCTACCTCCACACCAATAAAAGCTCTGCTCTCAAAGAGGATAGCATATACCAATGTCTATGGGAGTTTATAAATATCAGCCCTTCCAGTGCGTCACAACCTAGTGGTTTCAATAATGAGAAAATCATGCTTGAGCAAAAAGAGTTATTTACAAATGCAAATCAGCCTCCAAAATGACCTTTTCTGAAGGTAAATTTTACTACTTCTCTAAGAGAATTTATATTAGCCATTTGACTTATGTCCACTGATTATGTTCTAACACTTCCCTAAAAATACAAAATGTAAACTTCACTTGGCATAACTTGTGTTCAATTTTAATGACTTTTTTCTTTGTTCATCACACACACACAAATTTTTTATAGAATATTATATTAAACATAGACATTTTAATTCCATTGTAACATCAGTCATTATGTATTTAATTACTTTTATCTGCTCTTATATCAAAAAGACAGTGGACACTTTCAAAAAAAAGTAAGTATAGTAACTTTCCTGACTACTTTAGGCAGTCACTAAAGTGAATATACTTGACATTAAATTTAGAAACTCTGTAATATATCTGTAATATGGGGATATGAATTCATCATTTGGAAAGCCTAGATGCTTAAACTAGTCAACCAATCAAAATTATTCATTCTTTTTAATAAGGAGAACCTCTGGCTGAGTCCAAGTTAGTAATAACATTTTGATCCTTGAATTAACAATGAAGTCACATGTAGTAGTGAAAATATAGCTATCATTTATTGAGACTGTTAAATACCAGGCATATATCAGATGCTCAGTATTGGTTATCTTATATAATTTAATCCCTGTAATAATACTGGGGTAGATAGCATTGCAATTACACAGTTTTACAAGTGTGCAAACTGAGCCTCAGAGAGTTTAAGTTTAACTAAGATCACATACCTTGTAGGCAGCAGTGCTGGGATTTAAACTTAGGAATGTCTTCTTGAAATGCTGTCCTTTGTCTCCATGAAGTATTTCAGATGAGGATTCATTTGTGTCAAATCATCATTGTGAACTGGTTGGTCAGGTATGAGTCAGTGGTTCACGGCACAGTCAACCATTCAGTCTCAGGGTGGATTTTAAGATCTTTTCGTTCATTAATATCATGAACCGAGTAGTTGGACTAATTTGTGAAAGATATCCCCTATGTGAATGTAAATTTGACATAAAAATATAAACTCAACTCAGGTTTCTAAAGATATCCTAAATACCTGAAACATTTATGACCATTTATCATTGAACTAAACTCCTCATACAAGCTGTACAGTTTGCTAATTTTATATAGATATAGTTAAAGATCAATGTTTTATGGATAAAGAGGAAAATGAAGCGATAAGACAAATGATCCACGCCCTCCCAACTAAAGGTTCTTTCACATAGAATTTCTTGACATTAACAAGAAATAATATCAGAGAGTGATATCAGTGAGATTGTGTAATAGGAGGTCCCAAGCTTTACTCCCTCTCATAGAAAATCAAGTAGCAATTATCCATATACAAAAAAACTGGTGAAACCTCAACATGTAAAAATCAGCCTGAGTTACCTGTATGTTCCATGGAAATGAATAAAAGCTTACATTGAAAAGATATGAAAAATGACCTCACTTTGACCACATTACCATTCCTCCTTCTCCAAGTTGGCACAATGCCACACAGAAAGGATTCTTCAGGATCCATGGTTTCTACAGTGGGAAAAGAGAACCAAGTAAGTGGACATCTAGTTTACCTAGCGTTCTGAGGTGCCTACCAGGAAGTTCACTTATTTTCACTCATGGGGAATGGGAAACACACAGAAAAACTGTGCAGCTAGACTCCCGGGGGTCAGGCATGAAACAAAGCAAAGAGATGAAGCCACAGAGACAAATGTGTCAATTTTGGCGAAAACATAGTGTGCCTGACAGCAGTGGTGCTCAGTAAAAGAACAACAAACATCATAGATCATCCACAAAACCAAGTTGGTGACTCCCAGATAAGATGAGAAGTGCTACATTGCTTGAATTCCTAGATGACCAGCCTCTACATTTCAGCATTATACCCTACCCAAATTGTTACCCATGGAGGGAGAAAATTTCTGCAGTGAATTTCCCGAAAAAATAGTCTCCAGATATGCCACATCTGGAAGCATAATCAGTATTTCCCACGACCTCAAAGCACAACCCTAGACCCTGCCCAGGAAGGGAGGCAAACCTCAATTGTACATTTTTACAGAGCATAGCAGTTAGTTCATCCATCCTTATTAACTTAACACCAAGGCCCCTTGCATAATAATAATAATATTATAATAATAAACCCCAAAGAAAGGGAGATCTATGAAATGACAGAAATAAAGCTCAGAATAAATCAAGCTGAAGAAAGTATCAATGAATTCAATGGTAGAACATTTAAAATTACCTAAGAGAAGAGGGGAAAAAAAGACAAAGAAGAAATGAAGGAATCCTATTGGAATTATGGAATACTATCAAGAGACCTAACACACACAAAATTGGCATTCCAGAAAGAAAAGAAAGAGAATGAGGGTCAGAAAGCATATTTAAAGAAATAATGACTAAAATCATCCCTAATATGAGGAATGAAGCCATATTCAAGTACAGGAAGCAAAGAAGTCACCTGTGAAATTCAACCCAAGGAGGAGTTCACCAAGATATATAATAATCACACTACCAAAAATCACAGACAAAGAAATAAATCCTGAAAGCCACAAGAATTAAGAAATACATCACATACAAAGGAGTCCCAATACATCTTTCAGTGGATGTCTCAGCAGAAACCAGGAGTGTGATAATACATTCAAAGTGTTGAAGGGGGAAAAGAAAACCCTGTCAACCAAGAATACTTTACCCAGTAAACTTATATTTGAGAAATAAAAGTGTTTCCAGACAAACAAAAGCTAAGAGAGATCATCACCACAAGGTCTGCTTTACAGGAATTGTGAGAGAGTTCTTTAACCCTTTTCCCATTTGCCCTAAGAATACTCTTCAGTGGTGCTTGTGGCGACAGCATTTACCCTGAGATAACTTTGCCACAAAATATCTCACTTTTGTTATTATTTTCACATCACTCTAGCCTATCGACCTCAAACACAAAAGAGGTCATTCTATTTATAGAATTCTGTTTTTAGTAGTGACATTTCCATCTACAAAATGTAGTAATTTGCAATAGTTAAAAATGTCAAATTCTAGAAAATGTAGCATTTCTACAAGTGATGTTAACATCGCTCTCAAACAGTTGTTGGCTGAAGGTTCACTTGATAAATCTGATTTTTCCAAAATAGTTGATTCTGATTATTTAGATTATTCTGATTTTAGTTCTGTTTAGAAATAATTTTAAGAACAATTTTTATATTTTATTTTCACATTGAAAATCAGCCAGATTTTCTTCAGCCTCAAAGAATATGTTTATGTAAAATTAAATGAGTGCTTGCAATGAGCTTCACTTTTTTTTCTAAATGGGAAAAAGGTTAAACTGAAATTAAAGGCTGCTAATTAACAGAATAAACTTACAATTATACAATGGCATAAGTGGTACAGAGAAATATTCAGAATACTCTTAAACTGTAAAAGTGGTATGTAAAGTAATTTTATCTCTAGTTCAAGGGTGAAAACACATTAATGAAAACTAGCTAAAATAAATTTTCAACAGATACATACTACAAAATTATGTAAATTTTATAATATAATTGTCACATAATTGTAAGATTCACCAAGGTTGAAATGAAGGAAAAAATGTTAAGGGCAGCCAGAGAGAAAGGTCAGGTTACCCACAAATAGAAGCCTATCAAATTAACAACATATCTCTCTGCAGAAACCCTACAAGTCAGAATAGAGTAGGGGCCAGTATCCAACATTCTTAAATAAAATAATTTTCAACCCAGAATTTCATATCCAGCCAAACTAAACTTCATAAGTGAGGGAGATATCAAATCCTTTATAGACAAGCAAATGTTGAGAGATTTTGTCACCACCATGCCTGCCTTACAAGAGCTCCTGAGGGAAGCACTAAACATGGAAAGGAAAGCACTAAACAGTACCAGCCACTGCAAAAACATACTTAATTTTAAAGATCATCAACACTATGAAGAAACTTCATTAACCAATGTGCAAAATAACCAGCTGAATCATAAAGACAGGATCAAAGTCACACATAACAATATTAACATAAACATAAATGTGATAAATGCCCCAATCAAAAGACACAGACTGGCAAATTGGATAGAGTCAAGACCCATTGGTGTACTGTATTCAGAAAACCTATCTCACATGCAAAGAAACACATAGGCTCAAAATAAAGGCATGGAGGAAGATTTACCAAGCAAATGGAAAGCAAAAAGAAGCAGGGGTTGCAATCCTAGTCTCTGATAAAACAGACGGTAAACCAACAAAGATCAAAAGAGACAAGGGCATTACATAATGGTAAAGGGATCAATGCAAGAAGAAGAGCTAACTATTCTAAATATATATGCACCAAATACAGGAGCACTGAAATTCATAAAGCAAATTCTTAGAGACCTACTAAGAGACTTAGACTCCCACACAATAACAGTGGGAGACTTTAACACCCCATTGTCAATATTAGACAGATCAATGAGACAGAAAATTAACAAGGATATCCAGGACCTGAACTCAGCTCTGGACCAAGCAGACCTAATAGACATCTACAAAACTCTCCACCCCAAATCAACAGAATATACATTATTCTCAGCACCACATCACACTTGTTCTAAAATTGACCATATATTTGGAAGCAAAACCCTCCTCAGCAAATGCAAAAGAATGGCAATCATAAGAGTCTCCCACAGTGCAATTAAATTAGAACTTAGGATTAAGAAACTCTCTCAAAACCACAAAACTACATGTAAACTGAACAACCTGCTCCTGAATGAGAACTGCACAAATACTGAAATGAAGGCAGAAAGAAATAAGTTCTTTGAAACCAATGAGAACAAAGACACAACGCAGCAGTATCTCTGGGACACAGCCAAAGCGTGTTTAGAGGGAAATTTATAGCACTAAATACTCACAAAAGAAAGCAGGAAAGATCTAAATTTGACACCCTAACATCACAACGAAAAGAACTAGAGAAGCAAGAGCAAACAAATTCGAAAGCTAGTAGAAGACGAGAAATATCTAAAATCGGAGCAGAACTGAAAAAGATAGAGACACAAAAAAACCCTTCAAAAAATTAATGAATCCAGGAGATGGTTTTATGAAAAGATCAACTAAATAGACAGACTGCTAGCCAGACTAATCAAGAAAAAAAGAGAGAAGAATCAAATAGACACAATTAAAAAATAATAGAATGGATATTACCACTGATCCCACAGAAATGCAAACTACCATCAGAGAATATTGTAAATACCTCTACACAAATGAACTAGAATATCTAGAAGTGAATACATTCCTGGACATATACACCCTCCCAAGATGAAACCAGGAAGAAATCAAATTCCTGAATAGACCAATAACAAGTTCTGAAATTGAGGCAGTAATTAATAGCCTACCAACCAAAAAAGCCCAGGGCCAAAAGGATTCACAGCCAAATTCTGCCAGAGGTACAAAGAAGAACTGGTACCATTTCTTCTGAAGCTATTCCAAACAATAAAAAAAGAGGGACTCCTCCATAACTCATTTTATGAGGCCAGCATCATCCTGATATCAAACCTGGGTGGAGACACAACAAAAAAATAACATTTCAGGCCAATATCCCTGATGAACATTGATGCAAAAATCCTCAATAAAATACTAGCAAAACGAATCCAACAGCATATCAAAAAGTTATCCAACATGATAAAGTTGGCTCCATCCCTGGGATGCAAAGCCTGTTCAACATACATAAATCAATAAACATAATCCATTACCTAAACAGAACCAATGACAAAAACCACACAATTATCTCAGTAGACGCAGAAAAGGCCTTCAATAAAATTTGACACCCCTTCATGCTAAAAACACTCAAACTAGGTATTGATGGAACATATATCAAAATAATAAGAGCTATTTATGACAGACCCACAGACAATATCATAGTGAATGGATAAAAGCTGGAAGTAGTCCCTTTGGAAATTGGCACAAGACAAGGATGCCCTCTCTCACCACTCCTATTCAACATAGTATTGGAAGTTCTGGCCAGAGAAATCAGGCGAGAGAAAGAAATAAAGTGTATTCTAATAGGAAGACAGGAAGTCAAATTGTCTCTGTTTGCAGATGACATGATTGTATAGAAAACCCCATCATTTCAGCCCAAAACCTCTTTAAGCTGATCAGCAACTTCAGCAAAGTCTCAATATATAAAATCGATGTACAAAAATCACAAGCATTCCTATACACCAATAATAGACAAATAGCCAAATCATGAGTGAACCCCCATTTACAATTACTGCAAAGAGAATAAAATATCTAGGAATACAATTTACAGGGGATATGGAGGACCTCTTCAGGGAGGACTACAAACCACTGCTCAAGGAAATAAGAGTGGACACAAACAAATGGAAAAACATCCCATGCTCATGGTTAGGAAGAAGAAATATTCTGAAAATGGTCGCAGTGCCCAAAGTTACTTGTAGATTCAATGCTATCCCCATCAAGCTACCATTGACTTCTTCACAGAATTAGAAGAAAAAAAAAAAAAAACTTTATATTTCAAATGAAACCAAAAAAAGTCTGCATAGCCAAGACAATCCTAAACAAACAAACAAAAAACAAGAACAACAACAAAAAACAAGCTGGAGGCATCATGCTACCTGACTTGCTACTATACTACATGGTTATAGTAACCAAAACATCATGGCACTGGTATCAAAACAGATACAGAGACCAATGGAATAGAATAGAGGCCTCAGAAATAACACCACACATCTACAACCATCTGATCTTGACAAACTGTACAAAAACAAGCAATAGGAAAAGGATTCCCTATTTACTTAATGGTGTTAGGAAAACTGGCTAGCCATATGCAGAAAACTGAAACTGGACCCCTTCCTTAAAACTTATATAAAAATTAACTCAAGATAGTTTAAAGATTTAAATGTACACCTAAAACCATAAAAATCCTAGAAGAAAACCTAAACAATACCATTCAGGACATAGGAATGGGTAAAGTCTTCATCACTAAAACACCAAAAGCAATGGCAACAAAAGCCAAAATTGACAAATGGGATCTAATTAAACTAAAGAGCTTCTGCATAACAAAAGAAACTATCATCAGAGTGAACAGGCAACCTACAAAATGGGAGAACATTTTTGCAATCTATCTATCTGATAAAGGGCTAATATCCGGGATCTACAAAGAACTTAAACAAATTTAAAAGAAAAATACAAACAACTCCATCAAAAAGTGGCAAATGATATGAACAGACACTTCTCAAAGGAAGACATTTATGCAGGCAACAAACATGAAAAAATGCTCATCATCACTGGTCATTAGAGAAATGCAAATCAAAACCACAATGGGATACCATCTAGCGCCAGTTATAATGGTGATCGTTAAAAAGCTAGAAAATAACAGATGCTAGAGAGGATGTGGAGAAATAGGAATGCTTTTACATTATAGGTGAGAGTGTAAATTAGTTCAACTATTGTGGAAGACAGTGTGGTGATTCCTCAAGGATCTAGAAATAGAACTATCATTTTACCCAGCAATCCCATTACTGGGTATCTACTTAAAGGATTATAAATCATTCTACTATAAAGACTCATGCACACATATGTTTATTGCAGCACTGTTCACAATAGCAGAAACTTGCAAACAACCCAAATGCCCGTCAATGATAGACTGGATAAAGAAAATGTGGCACATATACACCATGGAATACTATGCAGCCATAAAAAAGGATGAGTTCAAGAACAGGAAACCAAACACTACATGTTCTCCCTCATCAGTGGGAGTTGAACAATGAGAACACATGGACATAGGTTGGGTAACATCACACACCAGGGTCTTTGGAGGGGTGGGGGTTAGGGGGAGGGGTAGAATTAGGAGAAATGCCTAATGTAGATGATGAGTTAATGGGTGCAGCAAACCGTCATAACACATATATACCTATGTAACAAACCTGCACATTCTGCACATGTATCCCAGAACTTAAAGTATAATTTAAAAATTAAATAAATAAATAGAAATGAAGGCCAGAGGCATCCTTCTGTCTCACCTGTTTTGATTATCGCAGGTAAACTTCTATTTAACAACTCAAGAATGGGAAAACTATAAATGCTATTATTTAAAATCAATATAAAATTGTGAGGAAATAAATACACCCTCAAGACTATTTTAGTTCTGGAATTTTATACTTAAAAATGTGTTTGCAATTTAATATCAGTGTCTGAACAAGCTTTATTTGTTGCATGGATTAAATACATTTTCAAAATCTCCACATGATTTCCACAAAAAAGAATTTTCAAATTAACTTAGATTTGAAAACAGTATAATTTGAAACTATAAACATATCTCAGATAAGAGAACTGAGTTAATTAAAAATTGTTATATATACTTTTAAAAAAATTTTACTTTATGTTCTGGGTACATGTGCAGATCATGCAGGATTGTTAGATACACATACATCATGTAGACATATATATCTTTAATGCTTTAATGACTCTGGGATTTTAAAAAGAAATGTCTTGGAGTAGTAACTAAATTCTTTGTCTTTTTATTACATAAGTAACACAGGGATTGATTTGTATTATAAGATTTCCAAGCAATATAGAATATTCAGAAAAATGAGAATGTTCTCCTATACTTACTTGTCTTCCCAGGTTTTCTTCCTTTTCAAGTGTTAACTAATGGCCAATGTTTAGCTACCACTTACAAATAAGAACTTGTGACATTTGGTTTTCCGCTTTTGCATTAGTTCACTTAGGATAATGACCTCCAGCTGCATCCATGTTGTTGCAAAGGATATGATTTCATTCCTTTTTATGGCTCTGTAGTATTCCATCATGTACATTTACCATATTTTCTTTATCCAATCCACGATTGATGGGCTCCTGGTTTGATTCTATGTCTTTACTATTGTGAATAGTGCTGTGAAAAACAAACAGGTGCATGTCTCTTTTTGGTAGAATAATTTATTTTACTTTGGGCATATGCCAAATAACTGGATTGCTGGGTTGAATGGTAGTTCTATTTTTAGTTATCTGTGAAATCTCCAAACTGCTTAGCCCATCTTTTAATCAGATTATGTTTTCTTTCTATAGAGTTGTTTGCATTCCTTATATAGATTGGATATGAATTCCTTGCCAGGTGTGTTGCTTGCAAATATTTTCTACCAATTCATATGTTGTCTCTTCACTCTGTTGTTTCCTTTGCTCTGTAGAAGCATTTTATTTTGATGCAATCACATTTATTTATTTTTGCTTTTGCTGCTTGAGCTTTTGGAATCAAATATAAAAATAATAATTGTCCAGACCAATGTCATATAGTTTTTTCCACATTTTCTTCTAGTAGTTTTACAGTATCAGGTTTTATGTTTAAGTCTTTAATCAATTTTGAGTTGATTTTGTATATGGTGTGAGATAAAGGTCCAATTACATTCTTTTGCATATGGATGTACACTTTCCCAAACACTATTATTAAATAAACTGTCATCTTCCTATTATATATTCTGGGCAACTTTGTTGAAAGCAAATTGACCACAGTTGCATGGATTCATTTTTGGGATCTGTGTTCTGTTTCTTTGATCACTACTTTTTTTTTTTTAATGCCAGTACCATGCTGTTTTAATTACTGTCACTTTGTAGTATAGTTTGGAATTAGGCAGTATGATGCCTCCAGCTTTGTTTTGTTTTGTTTTGCTCATGTTTGTCTTGGCTATTTGAAGATTTTTGTGGCTGCATATGAATTTTAGAATTATTTTGTCTATGTTGGTTCAAAGTGACATTGGGATTTTCATAGAGATTGCATTGTATCTGTAGTGTGGGTACACTTTGGGTAGTATGACTATTTTAACAATATTAATTCCTCCAATCAATGAACACAAGGTATCCTTCTATTTATCTGTCTTTAATTTCTTTAGGTAATGTTTTGTAGTTTTTAGTATACAGGCTTTTCACCCCCTTAGTTAAATTTATTTCTAAGTTTTATTTTTGATAGCTATTGTAAATCAAATTTTGTCTTGATTTTTTTGGTTACGTTTGTTGATAGAGTGGAGAAATACTGTTTTTTATGTTGATTTTGGACCCTGCAACTTTACTGAATTTGTTTATTAGTTCTAACCATTATTTTGTGGATTCTTTAGGGTTTTCTGTATGTAAGCTCATGTTGTCAGGAAACAGTGACAATTTTATTTATTCCTTTCCTGTTTGGAAGACTTATATTTTTCTCTTGCCTTATTGCTCTAGCAAGGGTTTTCAATACTATGTTGTATAGAAGTTGTGGGAGTGGGCGACCTTGTCTTGCTCTGGATCTTAGAGAAAAGAATTTCAATTTTTCACCAATGAGTATAATGTTAGCCACAGGTTTATTATATATAAATTTTTGGGTTGAAGTACATCCTTTATATACCTAATTTGCTGAGTACTTTTATCATGAAAGAATGTCAAGATATGGAAACAACCTAACTGTTCATTAACAGATGAATAGATAAAGAAAATGTGGCACATGTACACAATAGAGTACTATTCAAACATTTAAAAAAATAAGATTTGCAACAGCATAAATGGAACTGGAGGTCATTATATTAAGTAGAATAAGCCAGACACAGAATAACAAACATTGCATGTTCTTCTTTATTTGTGAGATCTAAAACATTAAAATGATTAAACCTATGGAACAGAAAGAGTAGAAGGATGGTGAACAGAGGCTGGAAGGGTAGGTGGAGGTGTTGGAGGGAGGTAGGGATGGTTAATGGGTACAAAAAATAGAAAGAATGAATAAGTTCTACTATTTGATAGCACAATAGGGTGACTACACTCAATAATAACTTAACAGTACATTTTAAAATGCCTAAAAGAATATAATTAGATTATTTGTAACATAAAGGATAAATGCTTGAGGGGATGGATGCTCCCTCCATTCTCCATGATGTGACTATTATACATTACATGCCTATATGAAAACATTTTGTTTACCCCGTAAATATATACACCTGCTGTGTACTCACACAAGTTAAAAATTTTTTTTTAAAAAAAGAATCCTAGCACTCTAGAACTGGAAAAAAAAATGTGAGGATCATTTAGTCCATATGCTATTAACAAAATGAAGTCCAGAAAGGCTAGGTTTCCTCAGGTTGTACAGTCAGTGAATAGCACAGGTTGCACCAGAATCCAGACACATGTACCCAGTCCAGTGTCTTTTTCATCATTCCATTTAAATGAAAAGAAAAACTGATAAACAGGCCAGGCATGGTGGCTCATACCTGTAATCCTAGCACTTTGGGAGGCCAAGGCAGGTAGATCACCTGAGGTCAGGAGTTTGAGAGCAGCCTGACCAACATGGTGAAACCCCGTCTCTACTAAAAAGAAAATTACAAAAATTAGCTGGGCATGGTGGTACATGCCTGTAATTCCAGCTACTCAGGAGGCTGAGGCAGGAGAATCACTTGAACCCAGGAGGTAGAGGTTGCAGTGAGCCAAGATTGTGCCATTGCACTACAGCCTGGAAGACAAGAGTGAAACTCCATCTCAAAAAAATTTAAAAATTAAAAATAAATAAACAAATTGGTCATTGTTAGTTTCTTTGCACTCACAGAGTTAGACATGAAAGGGAGTTGATCAATCTTTGGTTTATGTAATCAGTGATGACAAATTCTGAGTCTAGTGTTGGGCCTGAATTGTCCTGATTTGTGACTGACTGAAGTGGCTACCCTACCTGTCCTTTGCTCAGCATTGACTCTCTCACCAAGGGCAAAATGCCAATGTCTTGTATCCATTGGTGGGCTCAAGCAGAATTAGCAGCTGCCCAAATAATTAACTATTTATTAACAAGCAGGTTGTATGGAAGATTACTTGAGGAGGAATAAAGCCTGAGCCATTGTGACCCTTATCATTGCTGATGGTGGCTCTTCTCTGTAAGACATTCTGTCCATAAGATAGAGAATTTGAAAATACCAAGAGAAATCCAAAATAATTTTACTTTAAAACAATAAAAACAGATTATTTAACAAAGCAAATAATCCTATAGGCCATCATGATTTTTTTCCTCAAACCCTTATTGAATTTCTAGGTCCTTCTTCTCAACGTGAGGTGATAGATTTTCACATTACTCCAGTGTCCACTCTGACATACAACTAACAATTGAAAGCAGGACTCAGGGTATTCAGAGTAGTATTTCTTAACTTATATTCAACTTTATCCTCTACTATCTAATGTATGTACTGTCAATCCCAGAAATGAGGAAAGGATGGAAAAAAGGAGGGACAAAGTACATAAAATCCCTGTACTGGGAAATGACAGTAAAATTTCTATTTAGCTAGAGAAACTTTACTTTTTCTTCAATGTGCAATTCAAATGTCAACTCCACAGTAATACATCTTTGACTTCTCTTTTATCAATCACTTCTACACTATGGTTTCCATTGTATTTGTGTGTACATTAGGATCCTGTTACATTTTATAATAACCATATGGTTCTCTATATCTCATAATTATGAATTTCTTAAGGACATAAAATTGTGTCTATCAACGTTTGCCCATAGCTTACTACACAACAGGTAATGAGCAAGTGTGTGTTAAATTTCTACAATCCCCTTTGTGTCATTTGATTTGGTCAGAAGGTATAATTATCCTGATTAAAGCAAAAATATATATGCTCTACATAAAGAGCCAATGTTAATTTTTAAAAAACACAATAAAATGCACTTAACACCTGATTTGCATTAACAGGCATTCATTTTTCTTTGATAATTCACACAGCATTTACCATGTCTCAGGGTCATCATTATAAAGGTCAATTGCTGCTCTGTGGAATATGTTCACACATGCCAGTTAATACAAATCTCTGGTGGATAGAATGTCAGATAAACCACCCGTCTATTTGTTCTGCCTTCTACCAGACACTACTTAAGCACCCACTTTGACAATGGTTAGGGTTACCCACGAGTGATCTACGCATTCTATCAATTCTTGTTTCTAAGAACCAGAACTGGATATCTGCAGGATTTTCTTATCTTCGTTTCTCACTCAATAAACAGCACTCCTCAGTGCATGCACACATACACACACACACACACACACGCACACACACACATTCACTCACACATTCCCTGTCACACTTTAATATCCATATTCAGCTCTGTAGGCACTCATGTAAAAATGAAAGTGAAATAAGCCAAATGAAACCAATAGCACTTGGCCTATATAGTCTAAAAAAATCTGATGTTTTATTCAAGCACTGTCTCTGGTAATTCTCAGAAGATGTTAAAGTATATCCAATTACTAAGGTCATCTATACAAACAGTAGAGCAATCTTCTGATTTGGGGTCAATAAATCATAGTAATCATGAAGGATTCAAAATTTCAGATCTCCATTGTTCTTGATTTGACTTCCAAAATGGAAGAAAAGCTAGTTTTATAATACAAAATTGTAATACAAAAAATTTGGAGAGGTCTTCTGACGTACAAAAAAAAAAAAGCCAGCTGAACGTTACCTTGACAGACATTTGGTAACTGTTGAGGATAGCATTTCAATAATTAAACAGACAATTCTGATTGTTCAGAAAAAAAGGATGGTCTACTTTTAACATGCTATAGTTACAGAATATTTGGGCCCAAAGCACCAAGAATCCACCTTATAAATTAAAGATTGACAAGTTTATCAAATTTTAATATTATGAGTTATTGACTTAGTCAACTAATCCAGAAATGCTATTTCTCTTAAAAAACTTATATGTGACAAATAAGAATAGTCATACAAAGTACATATAAATTAAGACGGCCCAATTTAGCAAAAAACAAAAATGAAAACGAAAAGAAAATACCTAGTTTAATTTTAATTATATATAAAATCAACAAATAATTTTTTATTGTATGTTCCATGCAATATTTGTATGTCTTGTATTTTATCTGGCAATCCAAATATAAATCTACTAAGGAGGCAATTTATCCAGCAAATTTTGTGGCAGAGAAAGGAAAAAGACCGCTCAAATCTGGTTTTACTCAAAAATTTCACTTATTTCTAAAAATAGGAATGGAAATAAAACTGAAGTGAGTCTGTTTAGAACTTTTACTTTTTAAGGTTAATGTTCAACTATTTAGCAACATGTTTACTTTCCTTAGTCATAGCATTATAAGTCTTAATATGATTGCTTAAGAGCTAGTGTGTGGTCATTTTATTACCAGAAGATCTCCAAAGACTGAATCACCTCTTAAAATAGTTGCACAGACTCTTGCTCATTCTTCTCATAAAGAAACCCAGAAATAAATTTCTAATCCTTTTGAAATTCAGTGTCCCGGATGACTCATTAAACACAGTGTGCTTTGGAATCAGGAGGTTTATTTTTGCAATTTATGTAGACTGCTATATTGTACTAGGTCCTGACAACTTCGAATTTGAAAGAAGCCAGAGGGACTGTATGTGGTGGTTTACACCTGTAATTTCACCACTTTGGAGGGCTGAAGCAGGAAGGTCACTTGAGGTCAGGAGTTTGAGATCAGCCTGGCCAACATGGCAAAACTGCATCTCTATTAAAATACAAAAATTAGCCAGGCATGGTGGCCTGTGCCTATAATCACAACTGTTCAGAAGGCTGAGGTACGAGAATTGCTTGAACCAGGGGGCAGAGGTTGCAGTGAGCCTAGATTGTACTACTGCACTCTTGCCTGGGCAACAGAGCGAGACTCTGTCAAAAAAAAAAAAAAAAAAAGGAAGGAAGGAAGAGGAAAGAAGGAAGGAAGGAAGGAAAAAGGGAGGGAGGGAGGGAGGGAGGAAGGAAGGAAAGAAGGCAGGAAGGCAGGAAGGCAGGAAGGCAGGAAGGCAGGAAGGCAGGAAGGCAGGAAGGAAGGAAGGAAGGAAGGAAGGAAAGAAGGAAGGAAAGAAAGAAGGAAAGAAGGCAAGAAGAGGAGAAGGGGAGAAGGGAGGAAGGAAGGAGAAAGCCAGAGAGGAAAATTGCTTTCCAGATAAGGAGCCACTTTCTCATGCCCAAGATGAGCCTGTGCTCAGAAGTACTGCTGCATTTCTCAGCTGGCATAAGAGACATGTGGTCTGTGACCTCCCTTATCCTCCCTTAGAATGGGGAGAACCAAGGGCACCAAACGCAGCCCGTAAGTCTCTTTATGCAAACCTATTGGACTGCTTGTTGCCTTTTCCAAGTATTGGGACTTATTGGATATAGATTGTAAATGAATGAGAAGTAGTTGAATTATTTTGTTAACAATATATTTATGTTTGGAAATATATGCTCTCCCTTATCTTGTAACTTAACAATTCATTGGCAGTCTCTTTCAGGGCAGATGCTATTCAGCACAAGACTTTTTCCTGATATATGTAGGCCTCCACAAAGGTTCAGCCTCTCCTAGACACCCTTGAATGGCTCACCCACTAACCATGGCCTGCTGGTATGTTGACAAGTCATTTTCTTACTTTGTTCTTGACTCACAACACTGGAGAAGGGCTATTCTGCTATTTTCCTCCAAAATATGCCTCAGCAGTATCCATGTCCTAATGTCCGTTATGGAAACTGCAGTATGGTTGTGTGCACCTGTAGTCCCAGCTACTCATAGGCTGAGGTGGGAGGATCAGTTGAACCTGGGCAGTTGTATTAGTCCATTTTCACACTGCTCTAAAGATACTAACTGACACTGGGTAATTTATAAAGAAAGGTTTAATTGGCTCACAGTCCCACATGGCTGGGGAGGCCTCAGGAAACTTACAATCATGGCAGAAGGCAAAGGGAAAGAAAGTCATGTTTTACATGGCAGCAGGAGAGAGAAGTGCTGCAAAGAAGGAACTTCTAAACACTTTTAAAACAACCATTAGCTCTCATGAGAACTCCCTTACTATCTCAAGAATAGCATGGGAGAAACTGCCCCCATGATCCATTCACCTTCCCACCAGGCCCCTCCCTTGAAAGGTGGGAATTACAATTTGAGATGAGATTTGGGTGAGGACACAGAGCCAAACCATATCAGAGGTCAGGGCTGCAGTGAGTTATGATTGTGTCTGCATTCCAGAGCAAGATCCTGTCTCAAAAAAGGGGAGTAAAGGATCTGAATAGATACTTTTCAAAAGTAGATACACAAATGGCCAATAGGTATATCAAAAAATGCTCAGCATCACTAATCATCAGGGAAAGGAAAATTAATACCACTAAGAGATATCACTTGACATCTGCTAGAAAGGCTTTTACTGAAAAGATGAGAGATAACAAAGATGCAGAGATAAGGGAACTCTTTACATTGTTGGTAGGAATTTAAATTAGTATAACTGTTATGGAAAACGGTATGGAGGTTTCCAAAAGAAAACTAAAAATAGAACTCTCAAATAATCCACTAATCCCACTTCTGGGTATATATCCAAAGAAACTGAAATTAATATGTCAAAGAGATATCTGCACTCCTATTTTCACTGTAGAATCATTCTAAACAGTTAAGATATGACTAATCAACCTAAGAGTTCTTTAGGATGAATGAATGGATAAAGACAACGTGGTAGTATATATACACAATGGAATGCTATTCAGCCTCGGAAAAGGGGAAAATCCTGTCCTTTGTGACAACCTGGGTGGACTTGATTAACATTATGCTAAGTGAAATAAGCTAAGCACAAAAGACAGAGGCCACATTCTACTCCCTACTTCTATAAGTTCTTTTTTTTTTTTTTAGTTTTCACATATAACAGCCCAACTTCCCCAGTAGCTGGAATTATAGGTGCATGCCACCATACCTGGCTAATATTTCTATTTTTTTATAGAGACAGGATTTTGCTATGTTGCCCAGGATGGTCTCCAACTCCTGAGCTTGAGTGATCCACTGCCTCAGGTCATTTGTTATATGTGGAAGAGCTAAGCTGTTATATGTGGAAACTAAAAAAAACTGAACTTTCAAAAGTAGAAAGTAAAATGATGCTTACCATAGGCTCCTAGAGGGTTCGGGAGGGAGGGAAAGAATTTCTGGTCAAAGTGTATGAAGATTTAGACAGACACAGTAGGAATAGATTTTGAGACCTATTGTACAGTAGCATGACTATGATTAATAATAATGTATATTCAAAATAACTGAAAGAGTAAATTTAAAATGTCACATAAAAAATGATAGGTAAGGCTGTGCATAGTGGCTCAAGCCTGTAATCTCAGCACTTTGGGAGGCCAAGGCAGGTGGATTGCTTGACCTTAGGAGTTGTAGACCATCCTGGGCAATATGGTAAAACCCTGTCTCTACAAAAAATACAAAAATTTGCCAGGCATGGTGGAATGCATCTGTAATCCCAGCTACTGGGGAGGCTGAGGTGGGAGTATTGCTTGAGTCCAGGAGGTAAAGGCTGCAGTGAGCTGAGATCATACCACTGCACTCCATCCTGAGCGATACAGCCAGGCTTTCTTTTCTGTATCAAGAAAGAAAAAAAAAAAAAAAAGATAGGTAAGAGACAGGATAGATATGTTAGCTTGATTTAGTCATTCCATATTGTATACATAGATGGCAAACTACATTATATATCATAAGTGTATATAATTATGATTTTTCAATCCAAACTAATTACAAAGTAATTTTTAAAATAAAATGACAGGCTTTTTTTGAAACTTAGAATAAGACTGACAATAAGACCTTTTGGTTACTTCTTCAAATATAGACTTTTACAAGAAGTTATTACTCCAAGGCATACCTTAAAAAATAAGCAAAAACATTCAAGTAAGATACTTCTAAAATATTTTCATATTCGGAGTTCAATTATTCTATACAGTCCCACCACTAACATTGGTAGGGCCTGGGGAAAAAACACAAGTGGAGGCCAACATGCTGTATTTCTAAATAGTAGGAAAGTTATAATTTAAAACTACTGTATACCACAGCCCAGACCTTGTTCTCCAGGAATTACCCTCATTACCCAGAAGCTAAAGAAGCTCTCTTGTCCCACACCAGATTTGCCTCCTATAAATAAGAGACTAGCTAGGCCAGGACAGAGTGGAAGCTGGGCGCAGACTTCTGGGTAGTGACTAGACCTGTCCCAGCCATGTCAAGCTCCCCAGGAGACAGGAAAAACAAATCCCCCTTTCCCAGTCTCACTTTTCTTCATGATTTCCAAGACACTCTCAGCACCTCTCAAAACCACATCACCCAACTAGAGGAGAGGAAGACACACTGTTTTCCTGGGACCCTGCTCTGCCTAGACACCCACACTGTGTGATGTGGAGGTGCCAACTTAAACCAAAACAGTCACTTATTCTCTAGGTTCCCAGAACAATCTAGAACCCTTTCCCTCCACCCTCAGCCCCACTTCCTCTAAAAGGTGTGTGGGCATCAGCCGTAATTCCAGAAAGTTCATTTGGCAAACTTTCCAAAGACTTATCTATAAAACATATATTTAAAAGGACACATTTGTGTTTCAATATGTGCAAAATATACAGCTCTCTCAAGGGCAGGACTCACGGGAGGGCTCCTCTAGCCTGGGTTGAAGGGCAGTACTGTTTCTGAATCACCTTTCTCTCCAGAGTCAGAGATATGTTTATTATCCCCCAATTTTAACTGATATGTCACATAAAAGCTCTTCAGAAGAGGTGAACTAAGGTATATATATATATCTTAATAGAAGCATTTAGAAATAATGGGTTAATGCCAAAAATAACTTAATTTTAATGCTGAGAATGTTAAGCATAAGGGCAAGTTGTTAGGGGGGAAGTTTTGGATTAGTCCACTTTTTGGATTAGCGTTCATAGCTTTTATGTGACATATCAGTTAAAATTGTATTCAACTGCATATAACAGAAAGAAAAAATAACAGTAGCTTAAATATCAGGGAAGTTTATTTTACTCTCATCCAAATGAAATCCAGAGATAGAAAGTCCAGGACTGGGTTGGTCGCACAAGAGATGCACAGGAGATGGTGAAGCATAAAGATTAGGAGCCCAGACTCCACCATCTCCTGTGCATAGTTTCTATAGTCAAGGTCACTTCAAAAACAAGATAGTTGCTAGAGCTTCAGCTTTTATGTCTACATTCCAGGCCAGTACCTATGCTTTCAAAGATCTTTCGCAGAAGTCTCACATGCTTCTACTTGTATCTCATTGCCTGAAATTTAATCATATGGCCACATAATGCTGAAAGAGAGTTTGAGAAATACAGTTGTCCGAGGTGTATAGTATAATGGTATATGTGGCCACAAAACTGTGTTTATCTTTTATGTAGTAGGCAAGTATCAGACTCCCCCACCCCCAATACCAAAATCCGCATATACTCAAGCCCCACATTTGCCCTGCAGAATCCATGAATACAGATAAGTCAGCCCTCCCTGTACTCAGGTTTTGCATTCTGCCAATACTGTATTTTCCATCTGTGTGTAAGTGCAATTGAAATATGTGCTGTTCAAGGGTCAACTGTATAGTCTGTTAGCTGGCCACATTTATGTTATAAAGAAAAATGGGGGAAATGTACATTAAAAGGAACTAATGCATTCAGAGTAGGACCAGATATTTTACTTCCCCGTGGAGATGAACTTCCTGTGATAATCTAAAGTCTAAGGCGAACTGTATTTTATGTGCCTTCTCAAACCCAGATAGCTCCTGAGCTTTACTAAGATCTCCAACTATTAAGGAAAGATGCAAGGTGGTCATTTAACAAAAACACAACCCTTTAGATTTTGTTGTGGGAATACGTGCATGTGTTTCTATATGCAATAGAAGGTTACATTACAGAAGCATTACTTGACAATGGCAATAGCTAAACATTCAAATGGCATTTCTCAGAGACTCACTAAGAAGTGATTCTTGAGAGACAGTTAAACGTATTACAGACATTCATTATGCTGGAGAGAATTCAGAGGAGAGTGTGGGGCTAATTGGGGCAGAGACATGATTGGGCAAAATTCTTAGTTTTGTCATGTTATATGTAGATTCCAAGTGCATGATTGACATGTTTTTTAAAACAAGCTCCTTAATATATAATATTGGATAACTGACCTTCAAAATCACAAAGACATTTACTGCAGCTAATAAATATTATTTTAAAACCTAGGCTCATTTATTTAGATCTATCAAAACTTGAGCGAGCTCTGTTGTCACTGTCATATTCTAAAATCTCAATGTAAATCTATATGCTTAACACATTTCATGTGAAATGAGCATGGAGTTGCCCTGGTTTAAAGGTTTAAATAATTGTATTTCAAGCCTGGTTTTAGTTCTCTATCAACCACTTCTTTCTCCAATCATACTCTGATAATAATTGACATCGCAAAGGTCTAGGCCACCTGTGAACAGAGTTCTAAATATCACCTTCTTAAATTAATTATGCATAAAGCTCAAAATAGGTTTGGAAGGTACTTACTGAAATAGAATTAAATCAGGAAAGAAGTGTGGTGGCCACAAAACTGTGTTTATCTTTTATATAGTAGGCAAGTATCAGCATTTTTATTAGCAACAATAAATTAAAATATGCACAATTAAATTTCCATATTTTGTGCTAAGTATATCAGTTCATGAAACATTAATGTATGAATATCATACATTATAACAAATAAATAGATAAAAATTAAATAAAATTCATGATCCTTGTCCTCCAGAAATCCACAATGTGTTGATTGAGAATCATAAACATGAAGGAAATGCAAACATACAAATTGTAAGCACTTAATTAATTTAGATCTAATTCATTCATGTTTTAAGGAAATCAGATAGAATATAATAAAATTTTTGAAAGAATGTCTTTATTTGAATTTATATTTTTATATATCATTTTTCCTAATGTTTTCATGAACTACTTGTTTTCATTAAATTTTATCTTAGCTTTAACATGTACCTTTATTACTTGAAATCACACTGCTTTAAATAGTTCGTAGTCATACCTTTCATGTCTTTAGATAGAATCTTATCTTCTCTGGGTATTCATATTTGATCAATGTATATTTATTGAATTCACTGTGTGCAAGACATTGTTCTAAGGGCAAAGATTAATTAAGTTTTATATTATGTCCTGTCCCATATGTAGGAACAAATTCTATTGTTGAATCATTGATGAGCCATCATCAAACCCCAGGAAATTTTTAAGTGATTTATTTACTCACTTCTTTTCATTCCTCAGTCTTTCCTATGGCTCAGATTTTCCCTCTAAGAAAATAATCTCTGATTCTTTTCATCTTTGATTTGGTTCCACCTAAATTTTATTCCCTTGTTACTAAATACATGCAAAACACATCCTCTCCTATTTTGTATGGTTAAAATAAAGAGATAATAAAAGCATTATTTCACAGATCACATGGTTTATTGCCATATAAAGAGATTATTTTTCTTTTCTTTTGATATATAATGCTTCAAGAGGGTATGAATTATGTAGACAAATTTCACAGAGAACATACTTGATAGATCAAATACATTAACCACATTGTGAGTTGCAAAATATTAAAGTCTAGGTGCTTAATTAGGATGGATGCGGGCTTCTGTGGAAAGAAAAGTCCTCGGAAGTTGAAGTTTGAGGTGTACCTTTTTATGTGGGCAGTTCTCCACGGACACATAAGTTTCCTGTATGCTACAGGGCAGTGCCAGTTCTAGAGGGCAATGCTTTGGAGGTTAGCTCAGAGGTTGAGTGTGGTCCTGTCAAAGTCTGAGCTCTGGGTCTTCTTAGAGATGCTAAGAGTTACCTGCCACAGCCTAAGCTCTCAAAGTGTCTGTCAAACTCTTGAGTTAATTTGTATTTTTTGCAAAATGTATTTTTAAAATTAATTAATTTATTTATTTATTTACTATACCTTTAAGTTCTAAGATACACAAACAGAACATTCAGGTTTGTTACATAGGTATACATGTGCCATGGTGGTTTGCCGCACCCATCAACCCGTCATCTACATTAAGTATATCTCCTAATGCCATCCCTCCTCTTGCCCTCCACCCCATGACAGGCCCTGGTGTGTGATGTTCCCCTTCCTGTGCCCATATGTTCTCATTTTTCAACTCCTACTTATTGGTGAGAAGACACGGTGTTTGGTTTTCTGTTCCTGTGTTAGTTTGCTGAGAATGATGGTTTGTAGCTTCATCCATGTCCCTGCAAATGACATGAACTCATTCTTTTCTACGGCTGCATAGTGTTTCATGGTGTATATGTGCCACATTTTCTTTAATCAGTCTATCACTGATGGGCATTTGTGTTGGTTCCAAGTCTCTGCTATTGTGTCGACAGTAGAATGATTTACAATCCTTTGGTTATATACCCACTAATGAGATTACTGGGTCAAATGGTATTTCTGGTCCTAGATCCTTGAGGAATTGCCACATTGTCCTCCCAATGGTTGAACTAATTTCACTCGCACCAACAGTGTAAAAGCATTCCTATTTCTCCACATCCTCTCCAGCATCTGTTGTTTTCTAACTTTTTAATGATCACCATTCTAACTGGTGTGAGATGGTATCTCATTGTGGTTTTGATTTGCATTTCTCTAATGACCAGTGATGATGAGCTTTTTTTCATATGTTTGTCGGCTGCATAATTGTCTTCTTTTGAGAAGCGTCTGTTCATATCCTTTGCCTACTTTTTGATGAGGTTATTTGTTTTTTTCTTGTAAATTTGTTTAAGTTCTTTGTAGATTCTGGATAGTAGCTCTTTGTTAGATGGATAGATTGCAAAAATTTTCTCCCATTCTGTAGGTTGCCTGTTCACTATGATGATAGTTTCTTTCACTGTGCAGAAGCTCTTTAGTTTAATTAGACCCCATTTGTCAATTTTGGCTTTTGTTGCCATTAATTTTGGTGTTTTAGTTATGAAGTCTTTGCCTATGCCTATGTCCTGAAGAGTGTTGCCTAGCTTGTCTTCTAGAGTTTTTCTGGTTTCAGGTCTTACATTTAAGTCTTTAATCCATCTTGAGTTAATTTTTATATAATGTGGAAGGAAAGGGTCCAGTTTTGGTTTTCTGCATATGGCTAGCCATTTTTCCCAATGCCATTTATTGAATAGGGAATCCTTTCCCCATCTGTCAGGTTTGTCAAAGATGAGATCGTTGTAAATGTGTAGTGTTATGTAGGAGGCCTCTGTTCTGTTCCATTGGACTATATATCTGTTTTGGTACTAGTACCATGCTGTTTTTGTTGCTGTAACCTTGTATTATAGTTTGAAGTCAGGTAACATGAGGCCACCAGCTTTGTTCTTTTTGCTTAGGATTGTCTTGGCAATGCAGGCTCTGTTTGGATCCATATGAAATTTAAAGAAGGTTTCTCCAATGCTATGAGGAAAGTCAATGGTAGCTTGAAGGGAATAGCATTGAATCTATAAATTACTTTGGGCAGCATGGCCATTTTTATGATATTGACTGTTCCTATCCATGAGCATGGAATATTTTTCCATTTGTTTGTGTCCTCTCTTATTTCCTTGAGCAGTGGTTTGTAGTTTTCCTTCAGAGGTCCTTTATATCCTTTGTAAATGGTATTCCTAGGTATTTTATTCTCTATGTAGCAATTGTGAATGGGAGTTAACTGATAATTTGATTCTCTGTTTGTATATTATTGGTGTATAGGAATGCTTGTGATTTTTGCACATTGATTTTGTATCTTGAGACTTTGCTGAAGTTGCTTATCAGCTCAAAGAGGTTTTGGGCTAAGACGATGGGGTTTTCTAAGTATATAATTATGTCATCTGCAAACAGAGACAATTTGACTTCCTGTCTTCCTATTAGAATACGCTTTATTTCTTTCTCTTGCCTAATTGCCCTGGCCAGAATTTCCAATACTATGTTGAATAGGAGTGGTGAGATAGGGCATCTTTGTCTTGTGCCACTTTCCAAAGGGACTGCTTCCAGCTTTTACCCCTTCAGTATGATATTGGCTGTGGATTTGTCATAAATAGCTCTTATTATTTTGATACATGTTCCATCAATACCTAGTATTGAGTGTTTTTAGCATGAAGGTGTATTGAATTTTATTGAAGGCCTTTCTGCATCTATTGAGATAATCATGTGTTTTTTGTCATTGGTTCTGTTTATGTGATCGATTACGTTGATTGATTTGTGTATTTTAAACAAGTTATGTATCCCAGGGATAAAGCCAACTTGATGATGGTGGATAAGATTTTTAATCTGCTGCTAGATTTGGTTTGCCAGTATTTTATTGAGGATTTTCGCATCAATGTTAATCAGAAATATTTGCCTCAAATATTTTTGTTGTTGTGTCTCTACCAACTTTTGGTATCAGAATGATGCTGGCCTCATAAAATGAGTTAGGGATGACTCCCTCTTTTTTTATTGTTTGGGATACTGTCAGAAGGAATGGTACCAGCTCCTCCTTATACCTCTGGTAGAATTCGGCTGTGATTTATCTGGTCTTGGGATTTTTTTGGTTGGTAGGGTATTAATGACTCCCACAGTCTTAGAACTTGTTATTGGTCTATTCAGGGATTCGACTTCTTCCTGGTTTAGTCTTGGAAAGATGTATGTGTCCAGGTATTCATTTATTTCTTCTAAATTTTCTAGTTTATTTGTATAGAGGTGTTTAAAGTATTCTCTGATGGTGGTTTGTATTTCTGTGGGATCAGAGGTGATATCCCCTTTATCACTCTTATTGTGTCTATTTGATTCTTCTTTCTTATCTTCTTTATTAGTCTGGCCAGTGGTATATCTATTTCGTTAATATTTTTTTAAAAACCTACTTCTAGATTTATTGATTTTTTGAAGGGTTCTTCACGTCTCTATCCCCTTCATTTCTGCCCTGATGTTAGTTATTTCTTTTCTTCTGCTAGCTTCTGAATTTCTTTGCTCTTGCTTCTCTAGTTCTTTTAATTGTGATTATAGGGTGTTGATTTTAGATCTTTCCCTCTTTCTCATGTGGCCATTTAGTGCTCCTCTAATGGGCAACACTGCTTTAGCTGTGTCCCAGAGATTCTGCTACATTGTGTCTTTGTTCTCATTAGTTTCAAAGAACTTTTTTATTTGTGCCTTAATTTTGTTATTTACGCAGTAGTCATTCAAGCATAGGTTGTTCAGTATCCATGTAGTTGTGTGGTTTTGAGTGAGTTTCTTAATTCTAAGTTCTAATTTAATTGCACTGTGGTCTGAGAGACTGTTTGTTATGATTTCTATTCTTTTGCACTAGCTGAGGAGTGTTTTATTTCCAATTAAGTGGTCAATTCAGAAAAAGTGCCACATGGCACTCAGAAGAATGTATATTCTGTTGATTTGGTGTGGAGAGTTTTGTAGATGTCTGTTAGGTCTGCTTGGTCCAGAGCTGAGTTCAAGTTCTGGATATCTTTGTTAATTTTCTGTCTCATTGATCTGTCTAATATCAACAATGGGGTGTTAAAATCTCCCACTGTTATTGTCTGGGAATCTAAGTCTCTTAGTAGGTCTCTAAGAACTTGCTTTGTGAATTTCAGTGCTCCTGTATTTGGTGCATATTATATTTAGAATAATTAGCTCTTCTTCTTGCATTGATCCCTTTACCATTATATAATGCTCTTCTTTGTCTCTTTTGATCTTTGCTGGTTTAGCATCTGTTTTATCAGAGACTAGGATTGCAACCCCTGCTTCTTTTTAAATAAATCTTCCTCCACCCATTTATTTTGAGCCTACATGTGTTTTTGCACATGAGATGGGTCTACTGAATACAGCACACTGATGGGTCTTGACACTTAATCCAATTTTCCAATCTGTGTCTTTTAATTGGGGCATTTAGCCAATTTACATTTAAGGTTAATATTGTTATGTGTGAATTTGATCCTGTCATTATGATGCTAGCTGATTATTTTGCCCATTAGTTGATGCAGTTTCTTCATAGTATTAATGGCTTTACATTTTGGTATGTTTTTACAGTAGCTGATACCAGTTTTTCCTTTCCATATTTAGTGCTTTCTTTAGGGGCTCTTGTAAGGCAGGTCTGGTGGTGACAAAATCCCTCAGCATTTGCTTCTCTGTGAAGAATTTTATTTCTCCTTCACTTATGAAGCTTAGTTTTACTGGATATGAAATTCTGGGTTGAAATTCTTTCCTTTAAAAATGTTTAATACTGGTCCCCAACTCTCTTATGGGTTGTAGGGTTTGCAGAGAGATCTGCTGTGAGTCTGATGGGCCTCTCTTTGTGGGTAACCTGACCTTTCTCTCTGGCTGCCGTTACCAGTTTTTCCTTCATTTCTACCTTGGTGAATCTGATTATTATGTGTCTTGGGGTTGCTCTTCTCAAGGAGTATCTTTGTGGTGTTCTCTATATTTCTTGAATTTGAATGTTGGCCTGTCTTGCTAGGTTGGTGAAGTCCTCCTGGATAATATCCTGAGGTGTATTTTCCAATTTGGTTCAATTCTCCCTATCACTTTCAGGTACACCAATCATACATAGGTTTGGTCTTTTCACATATTCCCACATTTCTTGGAGGCTTTGTTCATTCCTTTTTGGTATTTTTTCTCTAATCTTGTCTTCATATTTTATTTCATTAAGTTGATATTCAACCTCTGATATCCTTTCTCCTGCTTGATCAATTTGGCTATTGACACTTGTGTATGCTTCACGAAGTTCTTGTGCTGTGTTTCTCACCTTCATCAGGTCATTTATATTCTTCTCTAAACTGGTTATTCTAGTTAGCAGTTCCTGTAACCTTTTATCAAGGTTCTTAGCTTTCTTGCATTGGGTTAGAACATGCTCTTTTGGCTCAGAGGAGTTTGTTATTACCCACCTTCTGAAGCTACTTCTGTCAATTTGTCAAACTCATTCATCCAGTTTTGTTCCCTTGCTGGCAAGGAGTTGTGATTCTTTGGAGGAGAAGAGGCATTCTGGTTTATGGAATTTTTAGCTGTTTTGCGTGGGTGTTTCCTCATCTTCATGGATTTATCTACCTTTTGTCTTTGATGTTGGAGACTTTCGGACGGAGCTTTTGCATAGGCATTCTTTTTGTTGATGTTGATGCCATTGCTTTCTGTTTGATAGTTTTCCTTCTAACAGTCAGGGCCCTCTTCTGCAGGTCTACTGGAGTTTGCTGGAGGTCCACTCCAGACCATGTTTACCTGGGTATCATCAGCCAAGTCTGCAGAACAGCAAAGATTTCTGCCTCCTCCTTCCTCTGGAAGCTTCATCCTGGAGGGCACCTGCCAGCTGGAGCTCTCTTGTATGAGGTGTCTGTCAATCCCTGTTGGAAAGTGTCTGCCAGAAGGCACCGGGGTCAGGGACCCACTTGAGGAGGCAATCTGTCCCTTAGCAGAGCTTGAGCACTATGCTGAGAGATCCACTGCTCTCTTCAGAGCCAGCATACAGGGACATTTAATCCACTGAAGCTGCACCCACAGATGCCCCCTCTACAGGTGCTCTTTCCCAGGGACATGGGAGTTTTATCTATAAGCCCCTGACTTTGGCTGCTGCCTTTCTTTCAGAGATGCCTTGCCAGAGGTAAGGAGTCTAGAGAGGCAGTCTGGCTGCAGTGGCTTTACTGTGCTGCAGTGGGTTCCACACCCAGTTTGAACCTCCTGGTGGCTTTCTTTACACTGTGAGGGGAAAACTGCCTACTCAAGCCTCAGTAATGGCAGATGCTCCTTCCCCACCAAGCTCAAGCATCCCAGGTCAACTTCAGACTGCTGTACTGGCAGCAAGTATTTCAAGCCAGTGGATCTTAGCTTGCTGGGCTCCATGGGGGTGGGATCTGCTGAGCAAGATCACTTGGCTCTCTGGCTTCAGCCCCCTTTCCAGGGGAGTGAATGGTTCTGTCTCACTGGCATTCCATGCACCACTGGGGCACACAAAAAATAAATAAATAAACTCCTGCAGCTAGCTTGGTGTCTGCTTAAGTGGTCATCCAGTTTTGTGCTTGAAACCCAGGGCCCTAGTGGTATAGGCACCTGAGTAAATCTCCTGGTCTGCGGTTGTGAAGACCATGGGAAAAGCATAGTATATGGGCCAGATAGCACCATCCCTCTCAGCACAGTCCCTCAAGGCTTCCCTTGGCTAGGGGAGGGAGTTCCCCAACCCCTTGTACTTCCCAGGTGAAGCAATGCCCCACCCTGCTTCTGCTCACCCTCCATGGGCTGCACCCACTGTCAAACCAGTCTCAATGAGATGAATTGGGTACCTTAGTTGGAAATGCAGAAATTGCCTGCCTTCTGCATTGGTCTCACAGGGACTTGCAGACTGGACCTGTTCCTATTAGGCCATCTTGCTGAGGAATTTGAGTTTATTTGTATTTTGAAGTCCAGTAGTTAAGGTTAGTAATTCACATACGGGATCTGATAAGGTGTGGAGTCACATTCACTAATGGAGTACACTCCAAGTACTTATTACAGCAAAGCATGTAGCATATATCACTCACCTAGATAATTATGTGTTAGGAATAATTTCTAAGCTACATACACCCTCCCTAAGCTGATTTCCTTCCAGAACAGCCTTAACATCCTTTAATCCATCCTTGGCTCATCACTCTTCCTTTGCTCTCAGGCATAGCCCTTACACTAGACTTTATGTACTACTTAAGTGGGGCCTTCTGGTCTACCACGGCAACCTTTGTTCTGACAGCTCACAAGCCATATTTACACTGTCTACTTCTTTTATCCATTTATTTATTTATTTATTTATTTATTTATTGTTCTTCAGCTGTTTCATGAGCACTAGTATGTGCCAGGCACTCTTCTAAGTGAAAAGGAAAACAAAATAAAGATTCTTCTAGCCTGGAGTTCACATTCTATTGGAATTATGATAATCACCTCATTGGATTAATAATAATAATAATAATAATAATAATAACAACTAGCATTTATGGTCTCTGTTATGCACCAGAAACCATGTTAATCATTTTGCATTTGATTCAACATGTATATATTGAGTGCCTAGAATACTCTAGAATATCCTAGTTGCTTCAGATACAATAGTAAACAAAACTTATATTCCTCTGTAAAGAGACAGTAAACAATGGCCGTAACAAATTAGTAAATTATAGAGTATATTAGACAGTAACTGCTATGAGAACAAAAAATAATAAGCTAGGAAAAGCTATAACAGGAGCCTTTCCAATTTTAAATATTATGGTAAGGTAATCCTCATTAAATGCATAGCATTTAAGCAAAGACAGAAAGTAAATGAGGAAGTTAATCCTGTGGATATCTGCAGAGGAGAGCACAAAACGAAGAGGGAAGAGTCTATAAAAAGATTTTAAGGAGACAATGCATGCTCTAGGAACAAGACATTCATGTCTTCAGTAGAATGAGCAAATGTGGAAGGAGCAGATGAGGTCATAAGGGTCTGGGGACCTTTCAGGCCTTTTTGATTTTGACTGTAAGTGAAACAGGCAAACTTGGAAAATTTTGAACAGAACTGGGATATGTTTTAGGATTTAAAAAGATCCCTTCATCTGTAGTGTTGAGAACAGATCATAAGAGGAAAAAGACAAAAGGAGGAAGGTAAGTGTATTAGTTCCTTCTTATGCTGCTAATAAAGACATACCTGAGACAGGGTAATTTATAAAGAAAAGAAGTTTAATTGATTCACAGTTCCACATGGTTGGGAGGCCTGAGGAAGCTTACAATCATGGCAGAAGGGAAAGCAAACATGTCCTTCTTCACATGGTGGCAGCAAGTAGAAGTGCTGAGTGAAGGGTGGGGAAGCCCTTCATATCTCATAGAACTCACTCACTATCATGAGGCCAGGATAAGGGAAACTGCTCCCATGATTCAGTTATCTCCACCTGGTCGCTCCCATGACACATGGGGATTATGGAAGCTATAATTCAAGATGCTATTTGGGTGGGGTCACAGCCAAACCATGTCAGTGAGGAATCTATTGGAAAACTCCAGGAAAAGATGATGGCATAGCACAAAGGTGTAGCAGGGAGGTTTTACAGGATGAAGAAAGCAGAAACGACTTGTCTTCCAGACTTAATTTTGAAGCTGAGCTCTTAACCACTGTCTGCTGCCTCCCACTGAGACCACTTTAAGCTCAAGAAATACCTAAGAAAGTAGATATAAACTGTCTTTAAAATGGCTAATCATTTTATGAAGTGAAGCTTCATATTGTTAAAGAGAAAACTACTTTCATAGCCAAATTTCAAGTCCTTCCCATCCTTCAAAGCCTATACCAAGTTTGAAGAGTTATTCTGGCTCTAACTTGAAATCCTGTTATGTTATATTTAATACTGCATGGTTTCTTCCACATCTTTGTGTAGGCTTTTATGATTCCTCAACTGTATGATGAACATTTCGGGCAGAAAACAAGATTGCATCTATCCCCAACATTTCCTGAAATAAAATAGAAGTACTGAAATTTTTAAAAGATTGTCTTATTGATTGATTTTCATTGAGATCTCACCTTGAAAGTGGTCTACAAATAATGCAAATGCCAAGTCATTTTTAAATTCTGATATAGAAAAAAAGAAGAAAATAAAATGTTTGTGCTATATGTGTAAATACATGCAGAATGACAGGAAGAGGAAATAATAATATGTGATACTTAAAAAAGGAATGTATTATAAAAGCAAAATTCTTCATATTTATACAACACATTATTGTTTACTTAGTCCTTTTTACTCAAATTATTTAATTTGGTCACTGTAGCTTCCCATGATTTTATTCTCATATTGATGCTTTTTTGAAAAGATCAAAACTATCAGATAATGTCTGATGAAAGATGAAATCAATCCAAAATTATATTTAAATTTCATGCACTGTATCTTTAGGATTTATATTTTATAAGAACTAGTGAAAAGTGGAAAAGGTAATTAAGCAAGAGTACATTCTGCTGACCTGAAAGTAGTGTTAGTTCTATTGCAAATATTTTTACTTTTTTGAAATATGTTCCATGCACAGATCTGCACACATTGCTTCTCACAGGTGAATTAAGCACATCCTTAAAGATGACCTATCTGTTCTCTTTCAGGACCTCACTATTTGGTGTGGGTTTTAAAAGTAATTTACTAGTATATCCTTTTTCTCTCAACCACACAAAGACCATTAGTCATTCTCATCTGTATGCAACATTGCACAGCGTCATATTAGCTCCTATGCATGTCTGTAGCTCTGATGGCTCTCAGATAGAATTACCACATCTAGGTTCTCAACTCTTCTTCAGATTTTCACCATGCATCCCTTTCATTGAACTCTAAATACCTTAATACAGCTCTTTCTCTATTATCTGTGCTAATGACACAGCAGGGTAAGTGAGAGGTACAGAAAACTTGTAACCTCAATTTAGCCTTTGATCCTCCCCATTACTGCCCTTTACATGAGTTGCTAATGAGCAGTGAAGTTGACAGATTGAAATGTCACCTCTTTCTGCCCTCTGATACAAGTGTTGATAAAAATGAATATGACAAGGGGCTAACAGGACATTAGGAAGAGGAAAGCAAAGTCCTAGCTGACCTATATAACCATCAGCTCTCCTTCATAATTAAGCTTATTTTAGATATTTCCTTTACGAATTATCCTGTAAGTTGGGGTTGAATATTGTACGCTTCCTCTTTCTGACTTTGTGACCAAATAAGTCATTGAGTACTTTCAAATCACAGATTTTACATCTATTCAGATCAGTCAACTAAAATATTCATTGCAATTTCATAACTCAAAAGTATAGAACATAGCTTTCCATTTCAGATTTGGTCTCTTTCAATTTCTCACTAATAGATCCATAAAAACACAACAAACGGATTGCAAGTAATAACAGAAAATCATGACTCACAGCCACCTTATTGCCAGGAAATGAGAGGATTTTCTAGTAACTGCATGATCAATGGAGCTGACTTCAGAATTCCACATGGTTGCTTATGCATATTTTGCTGACATAAGTGGAGCATATCTACAAGGTTAAAGACAAACAAAGGGAAAGACTGTACACTCATAACTCCCGAAATCCTTCACAGAGGCTTAGAGGATACTACAATAGGAAATTCAGCAGCTTCAGAACAGGATGCTTTTGGAAGCAACCCACCTCCCGAATACCTCTTCTTCTACTTCTCATCAGAGACTAACCTGGAAACCAGAACAACAAGAAATACAAAGTAAAGAGAGCTAACAATGATTTATGCCACATTAGAGATCTAGCATTTTACTTCTTTGAGTCATAACAAACGGTAGAAACACTCTGGAACCAATGTATATTGATATGTATAAGGACCCTCCCAGGAGAAAATACCACTAAATTCAAAGAACTATCCTAAAATGATGCCTGCTGGAGGATAGAATTTGCAGAGAAACTATAAAATACTGACCTGTTTTCCAGTTGAAGATCTGAGAATTGGATTTTGCCAGTTTTGATCCTGAAAATTTAGAATAAAAGATACTTTTCAAAAAATAATTTACTACCATAACCAGAAAACATTTTTTAAAAGAGCAGTATTATCAAAAAAGGCATAAGATTTTATGATTTCATTTATTAAAGAAAACCATGAAGAAAGAACATTGATTGAAGACGACACAGTGTTATAAAAACAATATGTTGAGGTATACCGTCTGTTCTGAGTGAAATAAAGATTAAAAGGAATTAAAAATGCAAAATGAGAAAAAATATGATGCTAAGAAGAAGAGATAACAGAGATTTAGTCTCCAAGTGATAGGTATTCTCAAGGAAGAAATCAAGATATTAATGAAGAGGGAAACCCTAAAACTGAAAAATATTGTCTAAATGTGTCAATTTAATCATTTATCTTACTTCTTGAAAAATATTTAGAATAGACCCATATTTAGATATATATATTACTTAAAATTTTTTTTTTTGGAAAAGAAGCATAGTTGGAGCATTTATTTTTTTAATTTACTTTTGCATGATTTATTGCTTTTTTTTCCCATTTATTTTATTGTATTTTAGGTTTGGGGGTACATGTGAAGAACATACAAGATTGTTGCATAGGTACAAACGTGGCAGTGTGATTTGCTGCCTTCCTCCTCATCACCTACATCTGGCTTCTCTCCCCTTGCTATCTCTCCCCAACTCCCCACCCTCCACCGTCCCTCCCCTATTTCCCCCCAACTGACCCCAGTGTGTAGTCCTCCCCTCCCTGTGTCCATGTGTTCTCATTGTTCAACACCCGCCTATGAGTGAGAACATGCGGTGTTTGATCTTCAGCTCTTGTGTCAGTTTGCTGAGATGATGGTTTCCAGGTTCATCCATGTCCCTACAAAGGACAAAAACTCATCGTTTTTGATGGCTGCATAATATTCCGTGGTGTATATGTGCCGCATTTTCCCTGTCCAGTCTATCATCGATGGGCATTTGGGTTGGTTCCAACTCTTTGCTATTGTAAACAGTGCTGCAATGAACATTCGTGTACACGTGTCCTTATAGTAGAACGATTTATAATCCTTTGGATATATACCCAGTAATGGGATTGCTGGGTCAAATGGAATTTCTATTTCTAGGTCCTTGAGGAATTGACACAGTCTTCCACAATGATTGAACTAATTTACACTCCCACCAAGAGTGTAAAAGTGTTCCTATTTCTCCACATCCTCTCCAGCATCTGTTGTCTCCAGATTTTTTAATGATCGCCATTCTGACTGGCGTGAGATGGTATCTCAATGTTGTTTTGATTTGCATTTCTCTTTTGATGACCAGTGATGATGAGCATTTTTTCATATGTTTGTTGGCCTCATGTATGTCTTCTTTTGTAAAGTACCTTTTCATATCCTTTGCCCACTTTTGAATTGGCTTGTTTGTTTTTTTCTTGTAAATCTCTTTTAGTTCTTTGTAAATTCTGGATATCAGCCCTTTGTCAGATGGGTAAACTATAAAAATTTTTTCCCATTCTGTTGGTTGCCGATTCACTCTAATGACTATTTCTTTGGTGTGCAGAAGCTGTGGAGTATGATTAGGTCCCATTTGTCTATTTTGACTTTTGTTGTCAATGCTTTTGGTGTTTTGGTCATGAAGTCCTTGCCTACACCTATGTCTTGAATGGTTTTGCCTAGATTTTCTTCTAGGGTTTTTATGGTGTTAGGTCTTATGTTTAAGTCTTTAATCCATCTGGAGTTAATTTTAGTGTAAGGTGTCAGGAAGGGGTCCAGTTTCTGTTTTCTGTACATGGCTAGCCAGTTTTCCCAACACCATTTATTAAACAGGGAATCCTTTACCCATTGCTTGTTTTTGTCAGGTTTGTCAAAGATCAGATGGTTGTAGATATGTTGTGTTGCCTCTGAGACCTCTGTTTTGTTCCATTGGTCTATATCTCTGTTTTGGTACCAGTACCATGCTGTTTTGATTACTGTAGCCTTGTAGTATAGTTTGAAGTCCGGTAGTGTGATGCCTCCCACTTTGTTCTTTTTGCTTAGAATTGACTTGGCTATGCGGGCTCTCTTTTGGTTCCATATGAAGTTTAAGGTGGTTTTTTCCAGTTCTGTGAAGAAGGTCATTGGTAGCTTGATGGGGATAGCGTTGAATCTGTAAATTACTTTGGACAGTATGGCCATTTTCACGATATTGATTCTTCCTAACCATGAAGATGGAATGTTTCTCCATTTGTTTGTGTCCTGTTTTATTTCGTTGAGCAGTGGCTTGTAGTTCTCCTTGAAGAGGTCCTTTATGTTCCTTGTTAGTTGTATTCCTAGGTATTTTATTCTCTTTGTGGCAATTGTGAATGGAAGTTTGTTCTTGATTTGGCTCTCTTTAAGTCTGTTATTGGTGTATAGGAATGCATGTGATTTTTGCAAGTTGATTTTGTATCCTGAGACTTTGCTGAAGTTGCTTATCAGTTTCAGGAGCTTTTGGGCTGAGACGATGGGGTGTTCTAGATATACAATCATGTCGTCTGCAAATAGTGACAATTTGACTTCCTCCTTTCCTATTTGAATACCCTTTATTTCTTTTTCTTGCCTGATTGCTCTGGCTAGAACTTCTAGTACTATATTGAATAGGAGTGGTGAGAGAGGGCATCCTTGTCTAGTGCCACATTTCAAGGGGAATGCTTCCCGTTTTTGCCCATTCAGTGTGATATTGGCTGTTGGTTTGTCATAAATAGCTTTTATTATTTTGAGATACGTTCTGTCAATACCTAGCTTAATGAGGGTTTTTAGCATAAAGGGCTGTTGAATTTTGTCAAAGGCCTTCTCTGCATCAATTGAGATAATCATATGGTTTTTTGTCTTTGGTTCTGTTTATGTGGTGAATTACGTTTATAGACTTGCGTATGTTGAACCAGCCTTGCATCCCTGGGATGAAACCCACTTGATCATGGTGGATAAGCTTTTTGATGTGCTGTTGCAATCGGCTTGTCAGTATTTTATTGAAGATTTTTGCATCTATCTTCATCATGGATATTGGCCTGAAGTTTTCTTTTCTTGTTGAGTCTCTGCCGGGTTTTGGAATTAGGATGATGTTGGTCTCATAAAATGATTTGGGAAGAATTTCCTCTTTTTGTATTGTTTAGAATAGTTTCAGAAGGAATGGTACCAGCTCCTCTTTGTATGTCTGGTAGAATTCGGCTGTCAACCCTTCTGGACCTGGGCTTTTTTTGGGTGGTAAGCTCTTAATTGCTGCCTCAACTTCAGACCTTGTTATGGGTCTGTTCAGGGTTTCGGTTTCTTCCTGGTTTAGGCTTGGGAGGAGGCAAGTGTCCAGGAATTTATCCATTTCTTCCAGGTTTACTAGTTTATGTGCATAGAGTTGTTTGTAATCATCTCTGATGATGGTTTGAATTTCTGGGGAATCTGTGGTGATATCCCCTTGATCATTTTTTATTGCATCAATTTGGTTATTCTCTCTTTTCTTTTTTATTAATCTGGCTAGTGGTCTTTCTATTTTGTTGATCTTTTCAAAAAATCAGCTGTTGGATTTATTGATTTTTTGAAGGGTTTTTTGTGTCTCTATCTCCTTCAGTTCTGCTCTGATCTTAGCTATTTCTTGTCTTCTGCTAGACTTTGAGGTTTTTTGATCTTGCTCCTGTAGCTTTTTCAATTTTGGCAATAGGGTGTCAATTTTTGATCTCTCCTTGCTTCTCATGTGGGCACTTATTGCTATAAATTTTCCTCTAGAGACTGCTCTAAATTTGTCCCAGAGATTCTGGTATGTTGTGACTTCATTCTCATTGGTTTCAAAGAACATCTTTATTTCTGTCTTCATTTCATTGTTTATCCAGTCAACATTCAAGAGCAAGTTGTTCAGTTTCCATGAAGCTGTGTGGTTCTGGGTTAGTTTTTGAATTCTGAGTTCTAACTTGATTGCACTGTGGTCTGAGAGACTGTTACGATTTCTGTTCTTTTGCATTTGCTGAGGAGTGATTTACTCCCAATTATGTGGCCAATTTTAGAGTAGGTGTGATGTGGTGCTGAGAAGAATGTATATTCTGTGGATTTGGGGTGGAGAGTTCTGTAAATGTCTATTAGGTTTGCTTGGTCCAGGTCTGAGTTCAAGTCATGGATATCCTTGATAATTTTCTCTCTGGTTGATCTGTCTAATGTTGACAATGGGGTGTTAAAGTCTCCCACTATTATTGTGTGGGAGTCTAAGTCTCTTTGTAAGTCATTAAGAACTTGCCTTATGTATCTGGGTGCTCCTGTATTGGGTGCGTATATATTTAGGATCGTTAGCTCTTCTTGTTGCATTGATCCTTTACCATTATGTAATGTCCCTCTTTGTCTCTTATGATCTTTGTTGCTTTAAAGTCTAATTTATCAGAGATGAGAATTGCAACTCCTGCTTTTTTTTGCTCTCCATTTGCTTGGTAAATCTTCCTCCATCCCTTTATTTTGAGCCTTTGTGTATCCTTGCATGTGAGATGGGTTTCCTGGATACAGCACACCGATGCGTTTTGGCTTTTTATCCAACTTGCCAGTCTGTGTCTTTTGATTGGGGCATTTAGTCCATTTACATTTAGGGTTAATATTGTTATGTGTGAATTTGATACTGTCATTTTGGTGCTAGCTGGCTGTTTTGCCCATTAGTTGATGCAGATTCTTCATTGTGTTGATTCTCTTTGCCATTTCGCATGTTTTTGGAGTGGCTGGTACTGGTTGTTCCTTTATATGTGTAGAGCCTCTTTCAGGAGCTCTTGTAGAGCTGGCCTGGTGGTGACGAAATCTCTGAGTACTTGCATGTTCCCAAAGGATTTTATTTTTCCTTCACTTATGAAGCTTAGTTTGGCTGGATAGGAGATTCTGGGTTGAAAATTCTTTTCTTTAAGGATGTTGAATATTGGCTCCCACTCTCTTCTGGCTTGTAGGGTTTCTTCTGAGAGATCTGCTGTGAGTCTGATGGGCTTCCCTTTGTGGGTAACCTGACCTTTCTCTCTGGCTGCCGTTAGTATTTTCTCCTTCATTTCAACCCTGGTGAATCTGACGATTATGTGCCTTAGGATTGCTCTTCTTGACGAATATCTTTGTGGTGTTCTCTGTATTTCCTGGACTTGAATGTTTGCCTGCCTTGCTAGGTTGAGGAAGTTTTCCTGGATAATATCCTGAAGAGTATTTTCCAGCTTGGATTCATTCTCTTCGTCGCATTCAGGTACGCCTATCAAACGTAGATTAGGCCTTTTCACATAGTCCCACATTTCTTGGAGACTTTGTTCATTCCTTTTTAGCCTTTTTTCTCCAGTCTTGCCTTCCCGTTTTATTTCATTGAGTTGATCTTCGACCTCTGATATCCTTTCTTCTGCTTGGTCTATTCGGCTGTTGATACTTGTGCATGCTTCACTATGTTCTCGTGTTGCGTTTTTCAGCTCCATCAATTCACTTATATTCCTTTCTATTTTGTCCATTCTCATTAGCATTTCATCAAATCTTTTTTCAAGTTCTTAGTTTCTTTGCATTTGGTTAGAACATGTTCTTTTAGTTCACAGAAGTTTCTTACTACCCACCTTCTGAAGTCTGATTCTGTCATTTCATCACTCGTTCTCCCTCCAACCTTGTTCCCTTGCTGGTGAGGAGTTGTGATCCCTTGTAGGAGGAGAGGTGTTCTGGTTTTGCGTGTTTTCATCCCTTTTGCGCTGGTTTCTTCCCATCTTAAAGGATTTATCCACCTGTCAAATTTGTAGTTGCTGGCTTTCAGATTGGGTCTCATATCTTTCAGATTGATGTTCTGTTTGTTGATGATGAGGTTATTTCTGTTTCTTGGTTTTCCTTCTGACAGTCTGGGCCCTCTGCTATAGGTCTGCTGAGGTTCACTCCAGGCCCTGCTTGCCTGGAGTTCACCTGCAGCAGCTGTTGAACAGTAAGTGTTGTTACCAGTTTTCCTCTTCTGCTATCTTTGTCCCAGAAGGATACCCACCTAGTGTCAATCTGATCTCTCCTTTATGAGGTGTCTCTTTGGATATATAGGGGTCAGGGAGCTGCTTGAGGAGACAGTCTCTTCTTTATAGGAGCTCAAATGGTAAGCTGTGAGCTGTGTTGTTGTTCATTCAGAGCTGCTGGGCAGGTACATTTAGGTCAGCTGCAGCAGAACTCATAAACTGCTTTTTGTTCCGAGGTGCTCTGTCCCAGGGATTTAGGGCTTTATTTATGAGTTTCCGTTATGCTGCCACCTTCTTTTTTTTTTTCCTTCAGACCTGCCCTGCCCAGCAAGGAGGCAGCCTAGTCACTGTCGGCCTATAGAGGCTTTGCTGAGCTGCTGTGGGCTCCGCCCCGCTGCCGAGTGACTTTCCCTGCAGTCCTGTTTATATTGGTGGAGTTAGAACTGCTTTGGCGGTGGTGGCCCGCCTCTGTTGAGGTGGAGCCTCTCTGCTGTGGCACGTTGCCTTGGCAACGGTGGGCTGCCTCAGCAATGGCGGGTTGCCTTGGCAACGGCGGGCTGCCTCAGCATTGGCCGACTACCTCCCTCGAGGCGGGCTGCCTCAGTAATGGCAGACACCCCTCCCCCACAGAGCTGGACCGTCCTGGGTTCAGCTGCGCTTGCTATGAAACTCTCAATCCAGAGTTTCTGATTGCTGTTCTTTTGTGGGGGTGGGACCAGCCAAGCCTGATCGCCTGGCTTCCTGCCTCAGAGCCTTTTTTAAGTTTGTGTTCCAGTCACCTGTTGAAGAGGCGCCGGGGTTTGTTTGTTTTCCTCTGCGGCCACTCACTGCGCTGGCTTAAACAGTGGCAGTGAGGTTTGTGGTGCTTTTTTTTTTTTTTGCCCTGGAATCTACTGTCCTGGTTCTCTGCTCAGTCCCCTTTTTAAACAGACGAATGGGCGACTTCCCATGACTCCAATCGCCAGCCAAAAGGGCACCCGGACTGGTGTATTTTGTACGGAGAACTGGAGAACCGCTGCTCCGGGGCGCCGACAAAGCAGCCGCGTGGGGCAAAGCAGCGGTGCCGGCCAACGCAGCCGCGCTGGCCGAAACAGTCACGCTGGCGACCTGTGGAGTTCCTCTGCCTGGGAATTTCCTAGTCTGTGGGCAATAAAAATGCGGCGTCCCCTCACCCTCTGTGCTTTCACTGGGAGCTGCAATCCTGAGCTGTTCCTAAACGGCCATCTTGGATCCTCCACAAATAGTTCTCTTTAATGTTAAACATTTTATCTAAGTTTCCAATAGCTTCAGAGAGTTTTCATTTGTTTCATTTTTTCAGAATGCATTTCCTAAACTTTATGCTTAGCAGTTAATGTGGAATAATATGAGAAACCAAAAATGAATTTAAGCAAATCAGAGCTTCCTGTTTGAAATTCCCTCTTGCAGGAGTTTGGAGAATGGGTTTGTTGGAAAAAAGAATGAGCAACTGATTCAGTAATTTATGGAAAAAATGAAGACAGCCTGAAATAAGACAGTGGCAATGCAGATGAAGAAGTGAACTATCTCAGTAGATGTAAAGGTACTGCATTTAACTGAATTTGGTGCCTACATAGATGTGTGAGTGAGAGAGAAGAAGATGTAAAGCATGACTTCTTGGTTTCCAATTTGATAACTAAGTGGTTAACAAAACCATTAATGAGATGAAGAATAAAGGATGAAAAGACTTGAAAGAAGACTGTAATCTCAGCACTTTGGGAGGCTGAGGCAGTGGATCACTTGAGGCCGGGAAATCGAGACCAGCCTGGCCAACATGTCAAAACCCCATCTCTACAAAAAAAAAAAAAAAAAAAAAAAATTAGCAGGATATGGTGATGCACTCCTGTAATCCCAGCTACTCAGGAGGCTGAGGCACAAGGATTGCTTGAACCCAGGAGGCAGAGGTTGCAGTGAGTCAAGATCATGCCACTATACTCCAGCCTGGGTGATGGGATGAGACTTTATCTTAAAAAAAATAAATAAATAAAAATGAAAAACTCCGTAGAAGAGATGAAGGAATGCGGAGTTGTTTAGACAAACTGTCTTTGAAGAGCCTATGTCTAGACATAGTTTCAGGAGTATATTCCTTCAGTATTTAATTGATAATTGAAGGCATAAAAGAGGTCACATGGGGTTGTATAGAGAGAAAAGAAGTCTAAGGAAGAATTTCAGCAACATTTAAAGGGTTGTCAAAGGAGTCTGGGAAAGAATGGGCCAACACACAAAGAGGAAACTTCCCTGAATCGGATGAAGAAAGAAGAACAAGAGGAAGAGGAAGAGGAAGAAGAAAGAAGAAAGAAGAAGAAGAGGAAGAAGAATAAGAAGAAGAAGAAGGAGAAGAAAAAAGAAAGAAGAAAGAAGAAGAGGAGGAGGAAGAAAAA